>NC_044913.1:54562484-54893854 GCF_001633185.2 Quercus lobata | reverse complement strand
CTACAGTAAAAGCAGTACAACTTGTTCACAAACTTTGTTCATTTACAATAAAAGAAAAAAAGAAGATTTTGTGTAAGCAATTTCTTTACAGATATTGGAAGTACCTCATATACCTCAAAAGAGTATTATGCGAACCAAAATGCCGATTTAGATATAAGAGGTAATCTGGAACTTTAACAAATGACCTGGTTCTGAAAAATGAGCATGTTGTTACAAATAATGTCAAGAGGACCTTGATTTCATTGGTTACTGCTCTCTTGAAATTGTGGATAGTCAAACTGAACAACAAAGTATTTTTCTTCTTTTATCTTGAGTTTCATTGTTTAGATGCATCGCACTTGACTTTGCGGGGTTTGCTTTTGCTAGTCTTTTTGCTGCAAAAGGTAGAACTGAATGAATTGGTCCAGTTCTTGCTGATTCAAATTCTCAAGAATAACTGTTAATGAAAAGTATAGGACTTCCAAGCTAATGATATTATCATATCTGGTAGGATGAAGGAAACTACTCATTCCAAATGCTTGTATTTCCTAGAATCTTAACCATGTAATACTAATGTTCTGCAATGGTGCGTGCTTCGATGTATGCAAACATATCTGCTTATATTTTGCAACTTTTCTAGATATTGAAGTGAATGCCAGAATGGACAATTGTAAGGATGCTATCCTAATTGTGCTTATCTACTGACGGCTTGCATAATGGAGCCAAAGCCTTCTACTGATGTTATGAATCTAAAATTTACCTATTTCATAGAAGAGATCGTTGATGTTCTGTGAAGTTTTCGCAGATGTTTCAATGAAAAGCATCCCATTTTCTTGAGCAAATTGGTCCCCCTCCTGTAAATTGACAAGAACAAAATGAGGTATATACATCTGGATACATGAATCATAAATATATGTGGTACGTCAAACCATCCTGAATAACAATCCTAATCAACAAGCAAGGGTACATGGATCAGACAGAGTATAACCAAGGATAGACATGTTAAAGTGCTGATGCAAATTTATTTAAAAAGATGAAAAGATGGAGAAGTGTTGAGACCTAATATTTTATTGATCATGATAGTGTGTTGAAGCCAACCACACAACTATGTGTTGGATGAACAACATATCAACTTTAGTGACTGAAAAATTAAGAATTCAATCATCATAATCCTGAAGGAAAAAAAGGGATGGGATCTTATAAGTACCTCAGTCTCAACCTCTCTCTTTGCTTCCAAGTCAGATTTGTTTCCAACCAATGCCATCACCAGATTTTGATTTCCTGAAAATAGTGATATGGAAAAAAACATAATGTGCCATGTATCAACAATAGCTAAACAATCGTCCTAATAAATTAGTTCATTCCTTTTAAGTATAATACAAGGTCTACACATGTATCTATACAGGGAAAAAGCTAAATGATGATTTAGACAAATAGTTGCAGTCACAAGTCACATTTGAATTTGTGACTGCTGGGGTTCGAAAAGAGAGAGTGAAGATTCCTGACACAAAAGAAAGATGTAGATTACACCATCTTAAACTAAAAGAGACTGTCAAATAGGCCAACCAATTTGGATGGCAAGAGAAACTACCCACTAAGTCTAAAAAAAGCAACCACAAAATTTGTCACTCTTCTACATGGCTTATACAAGTGACAACGACATGTAATCATCAGCCCTCTAAAATCAAGTGACAAAGCTGAATGTGTCATATATCCAATAAAAAATTTGCAATATAAACAGAACCTGAAGATTTCACAAATGGCATAGTGGTATAACAAGTAATGAATGCTTTTTGCATAAGAAAAATATGCAATTCATCATACTCTAAATACTTGAATTGTGAAGGATCAATATTGTCAGATAAAAGAACATGATGAGAGCACCTATTTTGGTTAACTCACCTTGTCTTTGCAGTTCTTGAACCCATTTTTTAGCTCGAGTAAATGTATCCTGAAGCCAAAACACCATATAAAAGGGTTAAGACTTTACAAATAAGGCATAACAGAATCTGGTATAACCAGTACTAAAATAAATGAAAAACATATAAGATTTGGGCTTCCTTTGAATTAGAATTAGTTGAATCCACAGCCATAAAATAGATTGGCAAGCATAGGCAGTCTATAATAAACTCAGGATCAAGAGATAACTTCACAATCATATATTAGTCCCTTCCACTTGACTGATAGTACCTTGAAAATCATGATTTTTTACTAAAGTCAATTCATTGTACCATATCTCACTGAGAGGAGAGATGATTGAGTATGATAAATACAAAATACATCTCACAGCCATGGCCATCAGTACAGACACAGAGTATCTGTGAAAGAAAAGGTGGGGATAATTTTTTTGAAATGATATATGTGGAGGGAGGGAAATGCATGACATAGTTGTTCTAAGATGTGGCTTTGCAAGGAATATATAGTATAGGACTGGACCAGTATAGAATCTGTGGTATATGGCTACTAATTATATTTCTCATCCTTTTCTAATCCTGTGTATGCATAATAGATAAGTATATAAGTATAACAGCTTGCTGTTCTCTTCTGTATGAATAACATAGGGAGGACGAATAGTCCAACTAAGAATTACAAAATCATGTCAATTTTCAGTGAAGCAATTAATTATATTGCAATAAAAGTTGCAAGTAAGTACTATATTCATGAATTCAATCACCGGTATTTTTAACACTTTAGTTGATTACTTGCCACTTAATTCATCATGGTAATCCTGAAACTTCTGAATCCATCCATAGCTCTAAATAATGAAATTCAACCATGATAATTTTAACAAATAAGTACCATGCTTGATATATCATACACAACTACAGCTGCTGCTGCACCCCGATAATACATAGGAGCCAAGCTATGATATCTCTCTTGTCCTGCTGTATCCCATATATCAAACTTTACCGTGGCTTCAGCCAAGGATAGTATCTGAGTGAAAAATGCTGCTCCAATGGTCGGTTCCTGCATTTACTAATGTTATTGTCAAGGGTCCTCAGCAGTGAAATGCATCGATGAAGGACCAAAAATAAAAAACTTTTGTGTAAACAGGAGATAAAAATGGACCTGATTATCAAAAAACTGGCCTTTGACAAATCTTAAGACTAAACTGGTCTTCCCAGTTCCCATGTCTCCTAGAAGCACCTGTAGAATTTTTTTTTTTTTTTTTGGTTGTTAGGATGATACACACTTATTAGATAAATTATCAGGTAAAGTTTCAAGCTAAATTACAAATTCAAAATGAAGAGTAACTTAACGTTATTTATTCTAGAAAATCAGGTCAAGAATCACAACGTTCACCAGAAGTTCTTCTCCATCTAGGTCTAAACATTGAAGCAATAATTTTTTAAGAATGACAGGATACAGAGCAAAGAACAACTTACGCTGCTAATTCAAATCGGTTTTTACAGCATATATTAAGTTTGTTTACATAAATGTATATAGTATTAATACGTGCTTCAATGTGACCAAGCACTCTTATAAATTCAGCAGAACTCACATGGTTGTGGGTAATCAAGTATTTCAACTTGTGGAAATTATCAATATAGTGATATACTCTTTTATGGGCTAGGCTCCCAACTTTTGACAAAGATGTCTAGAGAAAGAACAGAACCAAGAGAAGTACATTGTAAACCAAGAGTGCAACCCAGAATTGAGTAACTAAGACAACAAACTATAACTTATAAAATCCCCAGGAGGTATGTGCTGTTCGAATGATTTGTCATATCAGAAACGAGGTCTTTCCCAGAAGGGGAAATTAGCTTCTGAGTGGATATCAGCGTTTAAGGTGAGAAAAGCAGGGTGGGATTTAAAGACAGCAGAAAAGCAAAGAAAAACTAGGATACCAAACATTCTGCAGTTGTGGAAACTGGAATGTTCTCTGGCTTGTAGTATTTTTTCTTGCAAATCATCATAAATGGGGCATTTTCAAGAATGGCAAACATCATCAATCCAAACTGATGAATATACTGAAATCCAAATATTTTTATACAATACCATTGAATCCAATTTCTTAAGCAACCTAACTCCAATAAAAGTTACATATTTAGCTACTCTGTGCCATGCAATTAATTTGAAACCTAACCATTTACATTATCTATTGGCACCTTTTTTACTGTCTTGAGAATCTGTACCCACAAATTATCATTCAAGATCATTATTTTTTCCCCATTCAATATACCAAATTGACTTTTTTTTTTAATGTATAAAGAAAACAGCTAAATAAATGAAACTAAAAACACATCATACCTGCACATATGGACCATTCAAGTATAAACATAAACATCAGAAATAATGATTTCAGGTCAGGATGTATAAGGTAACAAAAGAAAGAAAACAAATAATTAAAGAATGGCTCAAGAACAAAAGGGTAAGACATACCCACCAGCTTGGCTTGTATAATCTTGTTGCCAGGTTTGGCCATTTCGATTACTTTGATGAAAACTGTAAAGCTCTAGAAAAAAGAGGGCCTTAAGAATCTTAAGACGTTAAGTCTAGAGAGATAGAAAAAAAGAACTAGAGAAGATGTTGTTGGTTAGGAAAAAAAAAAAAAATTATATGAACAAGTTATGATAGAAGAAACTCAATGAAGTAGAAGAAAAGGGTTAACATAAGAATGGTAGTTTTGTTGACTGGTAGGTTTGCGGCAGTTGCTTTTTTAATTTGTTCTACTTTCATAAATTGATAATAATAGTTTTTCTACCTTTGAAAAGCATTCTCTACTCCCTATAGCCCAACAACAGTGCGGTTCATGTGCCATGGCCCACGCCCCATGGTGTACGCTCCCATTGGATATTATGGGACCTACCAACTCTACATATGTACCACTCGTGAAGGAGACAAGAATTACAAACTCCAAGGACTGGTGGTTTACTATAACCCCAAAAATTTTAAGAAGAAAGGAAAAAAAAAAGAAAAAAAGAAAAGAAAAAAAAGGTGGTTTTGTTTACTAGCACAGGATGGGTCCAAGGAGATAGCCATGGCAAAACAGCTGGATTGGGTCAAATCAAACGGGTTGTGAGTTAAAAACGAGTAATTTTTAATGGGTTAAAAACAGCTTGCGGGTCGGGTCTGGCCTGTATTTTTCACATGATTTTTTTTCTATTATTATAAAGAAAACAATATGTATTTGTCATTTGGAAAGTCATATAATAAATTATTTGATGTAAAATGTATTACTTTGAATTCATCACTTATATCAAGAATGAACTTAGTTAAACTTACTAATACTTATTCAATAATTTTAAAATTATACAAATCCTAACATTGATATCTAATGCAAAATAACACAAATATAAGTAAAACAAATACACAAATTTTATTTCTACACAATATCAATATCCCGAAATATGAATTTTAAACAAAATTACAAATGACTTATTGGATAACTCATTTGACAAAAAATAAAAACATATAAGAAATTTACAATCTTGAAAAATTAATTTTATAATCTATTATCAATTGTGGTTGACACTCTATTTTAATTTGAGATATACATTAAAGTTTGATTGTTTATTTATTTATACGTGGTCTCTTTTATGAATATCATATTATTGTTAAGCAACACACACTCTAAGAAATATCATAATTTATTTTTAAAAGCCGTTTATTTTGGACATAAATTGTTAAAAAATAGGTCTAAGCATTCATAATTTATGCTAATTTGATACTTTGACTGCACTATTTTCACACTTGTGAATATTTCTCACACATGTTTACAATTTTAAATCTATGTTTTTAACTTTACTGTAACCAGATAATCTTAGCATGTACTTTACTATTTGATATCTAAAAATCTTTACTCATTACAGAATGCTCAACCATTCATTTTTCAATTAATTTGCATGCAGTTATGTAAATATCTCAATTGTTTCCTTAAAACTCACAACAAATAATTAAACCAATATTGTCTTAATTTTATTTATTTTTTTACCAAAAAAAAAAAGCTTTAAAAAATGGTTTGGGTGGGGTCACGTGTCAAGTCGAGTTGAATTGGCCTGCAAAAAAATGGGTCGAGTCACAGGTCAACCCGTTTTTACTTTAGGTAAAAAAAAAAAGAGATTCGGGTAAGGTATTTTTCGAGTCGGGTTTGAAAATTCTGACCTGTTTTGCCATGTCTACAAGGGGACTGGATCGAATAGTAGGAACTGCTTTGTAGCTTAGTGATTTCTAATTAAAAAAAAAAAAAAAACAAAAAACAAAAAAAACTTTGTCGTACCTGAAGGTTACAACTTCTTTAAAAAAAAAAAATATTACTACATATTTTGAAAATCTAATTGGTATATTGTATGTTCTTTATGCTCTTAACACACATATCAAATTTTGTGCTAATTAGATGTTATTTACTATATGATCCATAAACTTATTTTTTATGCATAATTTTAGACTACAAAAAATTGCAATTTAAACAATTAATTGATGACATAGCTACTAATTTTTTATTTTTGACTATTTGAAAATTTTGCAAACATGGAAAATATAATAAAATAATTTAATCTAACGGTAGATTTGTTAAAATTCACATCCAATAAAAAGATATTTAGTGAAGTTGTAATTTTAGGCTACAACCAAATTTGTAGCAAAACTTTATCAAAAAAAAAAAAAATTTGTTAATGGATTTATTTATTCCCCAAGTTGGATTGGTGGTTCATTGTCACTATGAGATTGCTATGATTTTATGTGTTTTGTAAATAAATAAACTAGTTGATAGGCCATAAGTTAGGTACAATACATAGAAAAGTTTAACATAATATGATTTTTAAAATTTTTTTTTTATCTAAATATGAAATTTGAATAATTGTAGTAATTATTATATAATAGATATTTTTATTCTTATAATTATATTTGTATATGGAACTATATATCTAGCATTAGGAATTTATTATAATTATTTTTATTATTTAAGAAAATATAGTAAGCTAAAATTCTAATAGAAAGTTTATATACTCATATAAAATATATATTTAAATTGATAACGTGTAAAATTATGAAATCTAACGTGTATGGTTCTTGACAAATCCCCCCCCCCCCCCCACCACACACACATACATGCATATATATATATATATGTCAATCAGTAGAGCTGTATGATTCTTGACAAATCCCATTATATTATATATCCTAATTCTAATTATAATAGAATCACTGTTTTAAAACGAAAAAGAAAAAAGAATAGACCGGAGTGGAATAAAGTGGATTTTTGTTTTAAATAGACTTGTGCCACATAGAAAGTTTGCATTTTTTTAGATATATTAAGTACCACAAACACCAACAAATACATTTTGATAAGAATCAATGAACTTGTGGCAAGTGTGTGATTAAGATCAAATGGTATGTTGGAAAAGCTAATCTAAAATTTCCCTATTGCAAATCCTTCAGATATAGAAATAAAAATTACAATCAATTATGTCTAGTCTATAAAGTTACAATGTTCTTCAAAAAAATTAATTATAATTTTTGTATATTTTCCTTTTAGATAGGGTTAATTACAATGAAATAACACTAGCTATAGGGATGGCAAAAAGTATCCACCCCATAGCTACCTGCCCGACCCGACCCAAATGGGGCGGGTTTTAACCGACCCATGAGATAATAGGGGTAGGTTTGGGTTCTAATAATTCAACTCGTAGCGGGTTCGGGTCGAGTTCGGGTATTATGCATACTCGACCTGCATACATGCAAGTTTACTTAAATACCCTTAATATATATATATATATATATATATTTATATATGTCACACTTCCAAACTCTAATACCCTATCTCATTCTCTCAATCTCCGTTATCTGAGTTGCCACCCTCTTTCAATCTCAGTCACTCTCACCAACCCACACAGCCACACTCCCAACCTCACAGCCTCATCGCCGCCCCCCGTAATCGCTCTCACTCTCCCTCCTCCTTGCGTCTTCACCTCGCCGTAGATGCCAACTCCCCCTCTATCACTGACTCATCGTAGCTCACTCTCAATGATTTGGATTCATTCTCCAGCATTTTTTTTTTGGGTTCGTTTTCATTCCTGTTTCTTAATGATATGTTTGTCTTTTTTCTTTTTTTTTGGTTGTGATTTTTGTGTTTGTGTTAGGATTTTGAAAGGGAAAATCATAAATTTGAAATTTTTGTGTTTGTGTTTGTGTTAGGATTTTTGTGTTTATGATTGTGATTTTGAAAGGGAAAATCATAAATCTGAAATTTTTGTGTTTTTGATTTCTGTGTTTGTGTTTGTGATTTTGGGTTGAGCATGAAAGGATAGGGCCCACGGGGCCCGACGGCGTGGGTTTGGGGGTTAAAAAAACCCGTTTATTAAATGGGGTGGGTTCAGGTAATAGAAGTGGGCCCACAGAGCATGTTCGGGCATAAAGAAACCCACCCCGAATCCAACTTGTTGACATTCCTAGCTAGCTAGCTACGTGACTGCATCACACATGCTAAGCACGTGTTTGAAAACTCCTTTTATTCTTCTAAAAAAATAAGTAAATATAAAAGTTCTAAGTCTAAAAATTTTAGTATGCCATGACCTATGTGCTCCATAGTTCTTTTTATAATTAAACAATGTAAGAGTGGTATCTGTGGACACAACGAATTGCGGTGTCCACAGTATCTCTTATAAATTGGTTTGGTTTACTTCCAGTACTTTTTTAACTAAACATATCATTTTGTTTTAAATATACAATGACAAGTGATAGTGAGTTTTAATCTCTACTTTTTATTTAATTAGTGGATGATGTGATTGTTTTTCATTAAAATAAAAGGAGATTCTAGTTAAAAAAAACTACTGAAAGTAAGTCGAACCCCTCTTAAATTACCTTAAAAAATCTTTTATTCCCAATGTCCACTTTATTTAGGTTTGAAGTATTAAGATGTGAAGGTTGGAGTTTTAAGATTTATATATTTATAATATATATATATATATATATATATATATATTTTAAATAACTAAATGCATGTGCCAAGAGGCTAAATATTTAAGAAGAAATGAAACGAGAAACACTTAGTTTTGATTCATCTCTCTAACACATTGATTCATCTCTTAACACATATTTTTACATATTAGATATCTCAACAATTGAGTCAAAGACATACAAAATATTCACTTTGAAAAGATTGACAAACCAATATAAGTTGGAAGACAAGTTAAATTTCCCAAGGAGAATGTATGATATAAAACTAAAAAGGGTTAAGAGTTTTTATTTTTTTATTTTATTTTATTGGGCCAATCGGTTAGAGTTAAAAATAAACATAGGGTAATATTTTTAAATTTAGTAATTGTTTTTATTATAGAAGTGTTATTTTTGTAGAGTTGACAAAAATATTTTGGTTAGTTTTAAAATTAGTAAATCACTCTTTCAAAATTATTTTTTTTAATTTGTTTTTCCATACTACTTATCTTTATTGACATATGACATAGAAGTCTCATGTCATATTGATGATAGTCAAAAACTCATCTTTCTCTCCAATGTCCTGTTTAGCAAAAACATTTAACAAAAAACTAGATCATTTTAAAGAGTTCATTAATATGGCCACGAAAAAATCCTATCATTTTTTCTTTTTCTTTGTTAATAATTTGATGGTTAAAACAGGGAAATGTTATTGAACTAATTGAGCTACAACCTACAAGTGTGTAATATGAAAGTTTATAAATAAATTAGTTTTTTTTTTAGAAAGTATATATATATTAATTAATATATAGCGATAATGAAAAACTATAAATGTATCAGACTATTAGTTATAATAAAGAATAATGTGAAAGATTAATTATTTTATTGTTATGTGCCACATTAATTTCTTGATATATTTAATCTAATTCAAATATCCAAGACCTTGTAACTCAACTGACATTGCATAAGTTTAATTCAAATTAAATTAGTATTCTATATAAACAAATCCAATTCAAATAAATTGGTTTTCTAGTTTACTTCAATTGGATAGCTGGTCGAATCAGCACAGAAGCTAAATAATGGTGCCTTTGTACTGGGGATTGTTATGACTTATGAGGGATTCATGAGGACAAGTTATAGCTGGTCGAAGCTCTAGGTTGGTTTGGTGGATGGTCACTTATGTGCTGTTCTTCTAGGTGGCATTGATGTATTAAAGTTTAGCCAATAGTCTCTCATTTTGTCTTGAAAAGTGATGGTAACATTAGCTCGATCGAGTTATGCGCGGAGGTGTTTCTCCCAATTGAGTCTCTTTTGGACATCTTCTGAACGAATTCAAGCTTTGTCAGGCATTTTATTCTGCAATTTAGTTCTGCCGGAAAGGATGCTAATAGAGTGGCTCCACAAGTTGCTTCATAATGCTAGGGGTCTACTAATGAGTTTACTGTACCTCTTTTTTCTTTTTCTTTTTTTGGATAGAGAATTTATTGTACCTCTTGAGCCTTGAGGGCATGTTATTTTTCTCTGCTGCTTTGGCAGCTGATGTAATGTCATGCAATTAGCGTTTTAAATATAATATTTCTAACTCAGCTGATGTAACGTCATTCAATTAGCGTTTTTTTTTTTTGGTCAGCAAGAGAACTTTCATTCAACTTAAAAATTAATAAGTCTGGGGGTTGTAAAAGGAAAGTCAAAGTGAGATGCAAGTGAGGAAGAAGACGAGAGGTCACAGCTAAAGAAAAAGTGGTAAAAGAACCTTCGAGAATATGACAGAGATTGCTATGCCAACACGAAGATCAAGTGAGGAAGAAGACGAGCTACAACGGAGTGTTAAGAAATTTAAGGACAGTAACAGTGCGAGGAGTTTCACCCAACCCAGGACTATCGTTTCCTATAGAGACACGTTGCTTGGGGACATCCCAGGTGCATATGAGCAAGCTTTCAGCTTTGAGAGGAACTGGGATGATAACGACGAGTCAGACACGGATTTAGAGCCGCTGATAGAAGGTATGGTTGAGGTTAAGCTCTCTAAGGAAACTTTCTCTCGGATAAGAGCACCATGGTCGAAAGCTTTGATCGTGAAAGTTTATGGTAGGACAGTGGGTTTCAACTACCTGACTTTCAAAATCAATGCTTTATGGAAACCATTGGCTAAACTTGACTGTGTTAATTTGGGAAAGGATTTCTTTTTAATCAGATTCAGCAGTAGTGATGATTATGACAAGGTGCTCAAAGGGGGTCCTTGGTTTGTAGGGGAGCATTTCCTTGCCATTAAACCATGGGAGCCTTATTTTAAGGCATCTGAGGCCAAATTATCCTCAGTTGCAATGTGGGTGAGGCTTCCTGAATTACCAATAGAGTTTTATGATGCTGCTGTCCTTAGAGAAATTGGAAATGCTATTGGACCTGTTCTTCGTATTGATTCGTATACAGCATCTGAATCTAGAGGGAGCTATGCCAGACTTTGTGTGCAAGTGGATTTGGACAAACCACTTATCACCTCAGTTCGTGTGGGCAGATTGGTTCAAAGAATCACATATGAAGGTGTTTCAACACTTTGTTTCTCTTGTAGCCGTTTGGGTCATAAGCGTGATTCTTGCCCGTACTATATCAAACCTGTTGTTAGAGAAGAAGTAGTTGTAAATGAGAATATCTCAACTGAACAAAAAGAAACCAACCAGTTGGATTCCAAGTATGGACCTTGGATGGTGGTTACTAGGAAAAAGAATTTTAATAGGCCTGGACGTCCTCGTGGGCCCAACAATTTAAATCAAGGAAATTTTCAAGAGATTAAGGGTAAATCTGACTTTTCAGAGCCAAATGTCACGGGTTCCGAAGGAAATAACCTTAGAATAATGGGTTCTAAGGACTTGGCTGATTCGGCTAGGGGTAATTTGGGTGCTATTGTTGTCCAAAATCAGCAAAGGACAGATTTTGTGGCAGCCGAGAATGAAATGGACGTCTGCCAGGAGGCTTTGAGCAGTGAGCATGCCGTATGCAGTGAAAAAAGTCAGGTTTCTACAGGGGCGGATGGGATTATTTACAAGACCCATCAGAAAAACAAATTTAAAAATAGTAAAAGTCTGGGTATTAAGAGTACCAAGAGTCTTAAGGGTTTAAAAACTCAGAAACGCTTCACTTCAAGCTTGGGAGGAAATAGTGAGGTTGTAGGAACTGATGAGCTTGAGAATGGAAGGTTTTCTTCTGGGAGTGAGCCCACTTCCTCAATCCGGATGGGCCATGTGGTATCAGAACAGAATTGTGGTAATTCCGAACGAGGTGATCGCGCATATCAGAGCCAATCCGACAGAAACTCCGGGATGGTTCGAGGAGGAGTTGGGGCAAGCGTGGAAGCACATCTTTCCCTTAACCCCAACAAGCATCAGATCAGGAAACCTTGCACTGGACCATCCTGCTTGGAACCTCACACCCAACCCGTGGTGGAAGTTCCTCACGGATGTTCCAGCAGTCTCGACGGAGGCATCGGAGGAGTTGAGCAGGCAGCGGCGGCCATCAGTTGTGCCCCATTGGGACGAATCGGGTTGGATCATCCAGGAAAGGAAGCTGGTGGATTTCAGAGGAGCAGTCACGGCTCATATGGGGAATCATCCAACTCTGAAGCTCATCCAAATTCTTGCTCCAGTGCAGAGATGCAATGTACTCCTTTGTTGCAGGGAGGACATAGTAGGCATTCTGAAATATATGATGATATGGAAACCAGATTGGATGGGGTCCAAGGATATACTGAGGAGGATGGGATAGAGTATGGTGGAAACAGCTGTAATGAATACTAATCCTATGGAGATTGAGGTTCCTTTGGGTCATTTTGTCAAAATGAATATTTTGCTGTGGAATTGCAGAGGAGCATTGAATGCTGATTTCAAAAGAAGAATTTTTGAAATGGCTATTAATCATCAAACTTCTATTATGGTGATAACGGAGACAAGAGTGGGGGGTGATAGGGCAAAAAAAATCATTGAAGATCTGCCTTTTGATGGGAGCATTGTAACTGATACGATTGGGTATGCTGGAGGACTCTGGATTCTCTGGAAGATGGAAGATGTGGAGATCACCCTGCTATCAACTACGGAGCAGGAAATCCATGCAACTGTTAAGGTGCGTTCCTCTAATTTATCTTGGCTTATTTCAGCTATTTATGCTAGTCCTAGAATAGCAGAAAGAAGAATTCTTTGGAATAATTTAAAAATGGTTAGTCAACTCCATAACCTCCCTTGGCTCATGTTGGGTGACTTTAATGAAGTGCTGAGTGGGGAAGATAAGTTTGGCGGGAATAGTGTCAATCTTAACAGAGCATTAGAATTCAAAGAGTGTCTGGATGAATGTAATATGTTGGATTTGGGCTTTGCGGGCCCAAAATACACTTGGACGAATTGTAGGCCCATTACTGACCTTATATTAGAGAGAATTGATAGATGTTTCGCTAACCCAATTTGGCGAACACTATATGCGGATGCCATAGTGACTCACTTACCTAGAACCTGGTCAGATCATTGCCCGGTTCTTTTGGAGTTATGTAGGCAAGAAGTGGGGCATCCTAATAAACCATTTCGATTTCACACAATGTGGTTACTGCATCCGGAATTTCCTTCAGTGGTGCAGCAGGCATGGCCAGACAATAGAAGATTACATACAGCCATTTCAGATTTTACTAACAGAGCAAAAAAATGGAATGTTGAAGTGTTTGGAAATTTGTTTGCTAGAAAGAGAAGAACCCTTGCTAGACTGAATGGGACTCAAAAAGCTTTGGCTGAAAATCCCAATGATTTCTTACTGGATTTGGAGAAGAAGTTGATTGAGGAATATTCTCTTATTTTGCTCCAGGAAGAGGAATTCTGGGCTCTCAAGTCAAGGTTAAATGAAGCTAATTTTGGGGATCGTAATACTTCGTTTTTTCATGTTACTACTTTGGTGAGACGTCACAGAAATAAAATTAGATGTATTAAAGATTCTGTTGGAAATTGGATCCTAGATGATTTGGAGGTAAAGGATCACATTAAATCTGGGTTTCAAAGATTGTATTCCACTGAATCCTCCTTTTCTCCAATTAATTCGGATGTCTCCAAGTTTGCATGTAGTTTTTTATCAGAGGAGGATAGTACTAGAATTGAAACTGAAGTAACAGAAGAAGAAATAAGGACTGGTCTATGGTCTCTTAAAGCTTTTAAAGCTCCTGGACCGGATGGATTACATGTGGGTTTCTTTCAACATTTTTGGGTAGATGTGAAAAACTCGGTTTGTAACGAGATCAAGGAAGTTTTCATCAAAGGAGCCGTTCCGAGTTTTATTAATGAAACCCTTGTTACTTTGATTCCGAAATGCCAAAGTCCTGAGACCTTAAATAATTACAGGCCTATTAGTCTTTGTAACTCTGTATATAAAATCATTTCAAAGATTATTGTGGCCCGTATTAGACCTCTTCTTACTAATTTGATTTCTCCTGTCCAAGCTGCCTTTGTTCCAGGAAGAAGGGGTCTTGATAATACTATCATCGCTCAAGAGTTATTTCATTCTATAGATGGGAAGAAAGGCAAAATGGGGTTCATGGCGATTAAACTGGATTTAGAGAAAGCCTATGATAGATTAGAATGGAATTTTATCCTCAAAGTCTTACAAGCTTTCCATTTTCCTCCTAAGCTGACTCGGGTTATTATGAGTTGCATTTCATCTACTAATATCTCCATTTTGGTGAACGGAGGAATGCTTGAACCCTTTGAACCTTCTAGGGGTATAAGGCAAGGAGATCCGCTATCTCCATACATATTTATATTGTGTATGGAATATTTAAGCCATCTCATTGAGCAAAAGTGTGTGGAAGGTTCTTGGATTCCCCTTAAGGCATCTCGGGATAATTTGGGATTTTCTCACCTCCTCTTTGCGGATGATATCATTTTGTTTTGCAAAGTGGGGCATGATGCTTGTGATGCTATTTCTGATGTATTGAATAAATTCTGCTCAGAGTCAGGCCAAAAGATTAGCTTGGAGAAATCTCGAATTTACTTCTCTCCCAATGTCAAGGAAGAGGAGAGAATGGAAGTGTGTGAGTTGCTGGGCATACAGGAAACTCATAGTATTGGCAAATATTTGGGGTTTCCTTTGAGGCATAGAGGGGCAAATAGGAGACAATATAACTTTGTGGTGGAGAGAGTCATGAATAAGCTTTCGGGTTGGAAAGCTAAATTCTTGTCTTTCGCAGGTAGGGCTGTTTTAATTAAATCTGTCATGTCAGCCATCCCTAATCATATTATGCAAGGGGTGGCTCTTCCAACACATATTTGTGATAAACTTGATAAAGTGAACAGGGATTTTCTATGGGGATCCACTAGTGAAAAAAGAAAGTTGCACCTTGTTGGTTGGAGCAAGATTGTGAAGGCTAAGAAGGATGGGGGACTCGGAATCCAAGCAGCCAAAGCAAAAAATTTAGCCTTACTTGCTAAGTTGAATTGGAGAATGTATCAAGAGAAGGATGCCTTGTGGGCTCAAGTCATCTTGAAGAAATATTGCTCCTCCTCTAGAATGAGAGCAAGGGATCCGGATGCTCTCCCCTCTTCTCCTAATTGGAAGGCCATTAAAGCGGGGTTCACTATTTTCTCTAGTGGAATCTGTTGGTGTGTTGGGACTGGAGCAAGGACTAAAGTTTGGCTAGATAGGTGGCTGAAGGGAGAATCCCTAAGAGAAATGATTCAGGGGCCTCTAAGCCTAAGGGATAACTCACTTACTGTTGAAGAGTTAAGAGATGTGGGTGGCTGGAAATGGGATTTAATATCCTTTGAATTACCAGATACCATTAGGAATAAAATTAAAGCTCTTCCTTTGCAAGAATTTGGCCATAGAGAGGACTCTCTTATGTGGAAATTTACTAGAGACGGAGATTTCTCCACTAATTCAGCTTACTTACTAAGCATTGAGAATGAGCCCATTGAAGTGCCTTTCATGGGACAATGGATATGGAAAATTGATATATTGCCCAAAATTATTATGTTTCTTTGGTTGTGTTTTCACAATAGTGTTCCTGTTAAGAGTATTCTAGCAGCAAGGGGTATAAATTGTGATGGCAAGTGTCCTATCTGCAGGTCCCATGATGAAACCATTATTCATCTTCTCCGTGATTGCAAGTTAACTCAAAACTATTGGAGAAGTATTGAGGTCCCTCCAGACTGTGTTAACACTTTCACTGGTAGTTTAGAGGGTTGGCTGCATTCAAATAGTGTGAATACTGTTCTACACAGATCTGGTATTCCATGGAGCACGGTCTTTTTATTCACTATTTGGGCTGTTTGGAAAAATAGAAACAAGATTGTGTTTGAGAATTCTATTCCTAACCCGAAACTGCCTAATGATTGTATCAATCAAGCTAGAGAGTACCATTTTTGTGTGAGCAAAGGAAAGAAAACTAATACAAAGATTGTAATACCTGTTGGTTGGAATAAGCCAAGAGAGGGATGGTTCAAACTTAATTCAGATGGTGCATCATTTGGAAATCCGGGTAAGGCAGGGGGTGGTGGGATCATTAGAGATAGTCAAGGAGCATGGGTTAAGGGCTATGCAAGATCAATTGGCTTTACCTCAAGCATCATGGCTGAACTATGGGCCTTGAGAGATGGGTTGAGATTGGCGGAGCACCTTGGAATTCGGCAACTGGAAGTAGAACTAGATGCTATGGTGATTGTTGGGCTGCTAAATTCAAAAAAGAATCCTAACTCAGCTTATGCTCCTCTGTTATTTGATTGCAGATACCTCCTGGACAAGTTTCCTCAAGTGCGGGTTGTTCACGTGTTTAGAGAAGCCAATAAATGTGCAGATTGGCTGGCAAAATGGGGCTGTTCTATGCAGGAGGACTTTGCTACTTTTGATTTTCCTTTTACTGCTGATCTAGAAACTTTATTAGCTAAGGACATTAATGGTTTGTACTATTGTAGACTTGTTGCTGCCAGTATGGCTTCTGTTGATGTGTAGTTACGTCTTTTGTGTTTAATAATATTTCCCTTTTACCAAAAAAAAAAAAAAAAAAAAAAAATTAATAAGTCTATTACATCTTAGGCTAGATTTGTCAGCAGCTAATATATTTTCCACCATAGACGGAGGATTCAAAAAGATTACAAAAGAGTTAACACTACTAGCACCAAACTTTGCCAACGCATCAGCACACTGGTTGGCCTCCCTATATATGTGGACTATCTGCTTGTTGGGTATTTCGCTCAGTAGGTTCCTGCAATCGGTTAGTAAAGGTTCCATTAACAAGTTGATAGTATTATTATTTATCAACAAAACAACACTCAAAGCATCCAACTCTATTATTAAATTACTAATCCCCATCTCCTTGGCTAATAGAAGACCATCTCTTAGAGCCCACAATTCTGCCATACAGCTGTTTGAGTCCCCAATAGGCCTTGCAAATCCTTTCAACCATTGCCCATTATGATCTCTAATGACTCCACCACCACCTGCCCTTCCAGTGCTCCCAATAGCAGACCCATTTGTGTTCAACTTCGCCCACCCCATTGGAGGCTTCTCCCAACCCACTTCAATTACAATTTTTGCTTTAGGTAGCTTGGCATTCCTTCCCACAGAGAAAAATTCCGCACTATCATTAATGCTCTTTTTGTAGAATGTTTGCTCCAACCTGCCTGTCTTGAAGACAAAATTATTCCTATGCAGCCAAAGGTTCCACACTCCTATGGGAAACAAAATTTTCCAAGGAATTAGCGTTTTAAATATAATATTTCTAACTTTATATATATATTGGCATTTTTACGTCAACAATTATTATAAACTTTTCACAAATTATATAAAATGAAAATATTTATTATATAAAATTTGCTACTCAACATGATAATGAATGTGATTACAGGTGCCCATGGGTCGGGTGGAAAGAAGAGTGACCTGAAACCAACTGCCGGCGTCATTCGGTTTAGTCGGCTTTGGGTTCGGGTGGAGATCAAGTCTATTCGTCCGGTTTCGAGTCGTCGCTAAAGCTGTAAAATCATCGCTGGATCTGCAAAATCATCGTCGGAATCTACAAAATTATCATCAGAAAATGCAAAAACTCATCATATCTGCATCAAAATTGCCGAAATCTACACCAAAATTACTGAAATTTGCTGGGAATAGTTGGATCTGGCTAAATCTCACCAAATACGGTTGAGAACTTGCTGGATCTCCTCGAATTTGAGCTTGATTTCATTAGATTTGTATATAACTTCCATCGGGTTGGGTGGCTCGAGTTTTAGAGAAGAAAACTCGCCACTCGACATGCCGACATTGGGCCTTGGGCGCGAAAACCTAAAACCGACCAACGGGAGCATCGGTTTGAGCTGAACTAGGGTGGAGATCGGGTGGGTTGGTCAGTCCGACAGGTTGCAATCGGGTTAGGACATCCCTAAATGTGATTAGTGAATTTGAACAACATAATTATTTTATAATATATTGAAACATGAATAGCAGAACTATACATAACAAATGCAAGGTCAAGTGGTAACGATCCAAACCAAATATGACAAAAAATCACTTCCTGATATGCTTGAATTGAACCCCTTGGAAACTGAGCGAGTTTTTCCTTTATGTATTTTTTATTTTATGTCTTTGATGAATTGTTCATAAATAACCAATAACACCTAAGTTTGTAAAAATTATGTAAGAAAATACAACTTTTTTTTTTACCTTTTGGACTTCTCTGGGTTTAAATGTCAGCCCTTCAACAGTATTGTACCCTCAATCCAAATCTAGGCCTAACCAAAAAGTGGTTCCAATCCTATTACTATTAATTTTATGCTACTGTAGTGTTGTACCCTAGCCTGCCCTACCGTAGCGTTCTTAATTTTATGGTACTGTAGTGTTGTATATTTGTGTTTCTGGTAACTGGTTTTATGTTTGTGGATTACGTACAGAGAGGCGAAGCAAAGGCGTTGACAATGCAAGCAAAGTGGAAGTGTAATTAGTATCTTCCTTGATCTTGATTCTTGACTTTTCCATGATCAACCTCATGCTCATCTTTGCCCTTTGTGATCTCTATTGTAATAATATCAATATCTTCCTTGGTCCTGACTTTTCCATGATCAACTTCATGCTCATCTTGCTCCTTTGTGGTGAATCATAAGGTTGAGTTTCTCTCTTTTAAGGCCATACCTTAACACATTGGACCAATATGCAAATCAACCTACTATGGCACTACTGTGGGGATAAGCTTTTGTCTAATTTAGAATCTCTAAGCCGTTAATAAATTGCCACTCTACCAGGATATTTAGCCAAAATAGCAACTTCTGGCTTGTTCATAGCTTCTCACATGATGCATAATTGTTCGTGCTTTGCATCTATTGAATTCACTTTCTCACATAATTGGTTCAAGGTCTTCCTTGTTCCTTTGTAATCTTGAGAATAGCCTTGAAGTCTTGAGAAAAAGTTTTGAACTGAGACTCTAATTCTACGTTAGTCACCATTATCTTTGATAAGAAGTTTTGTTGAGTGGTTGGCGCGGAAGAAGATTTTAGCCACAAAATCTGATACCAAATTGTGGTAGAAAAATTGTGAATCATAAATAAATTGTGGTAGGATTTTAACTCTGATACCAAATTGACGTAGAAAAATTGAAGAACTTGCCTACGTGTGTTGTGGTGGTTTAAGGTTTAGGAAGATTTGTGGATTTTGGGTTTGGAAACCTTTTTAGAATACTGGTGAGGGTTCAAAGAGAGAAAAATTTTTACTTATGGTTGAAAAGAGAAGAAAAAAGTAGAAATATACTTTTTTTTTCTTCTCTTTTCAAAATATATATATTTACAAAATATATTGCAAAAAATTCTATTTCTACTTTTTTTCTTCTCTTTTTAAACCTCACGGTCCTCACCATTATTCTAAAAAGGGTTCTAAACCTAAAATCCATAAATCTTCCTAAACTTTAACCCACCACAACACACACTGACAAGTGCTTCAACTTTTTCCACATCAATTTTTGGTTTCAAAGCAAAAACACTTCTAAAATCCTACCACAATTTTTTTTTTTTTTGATAGAATCTTAATCTGCCAACTGCTCAACAAAATTTCTCTTCAAAGATAATGTTGACTAACGCAAAATTAGAGTCACAATTCAAGGCTTTTTCTTAATCATAAGACTTCAAGGCTTTTTTCTCAAGATTACATAAATGAACAAAGCAGACTTTGAACAAATTATGTGAGAAGATGAATTCGATACAAGAAAAACTTGAATAAATATGCACTGTGTGAGAAGCTATGAACGAGCTAAGAAGTTACTATTTTGGTCAAATATATCCTGATAGAATAGCAATTAATCCAAAACTCAAAGATTCTAAATTAGACAAAAGTTTATCGTCACCCTTGTTGGCAAGCTAGCGTTGCACCAATGATCCCTTCAAAATCTGATTGATTTAGTTGTGTAAATTTATTGCCATAGTAGGTTGATTTGCATATTGGTCCAATGTGTTAAGTATGGCCTTAAAGAGAGAAACTCAACCTTATGATTCACTACAAGTCCAACTTCAAGAACAACCAAAAGAATGCATTACAAGGACAATGGAGATCACAAAGTAGCAAGATGAGCCTGAGGTTGATCATGGAAAAGTCAAGACCAAGGAAGATATTGATGTTATTGCAATGGAGATCACAAAGGGGAAAGTTGAGCATGAGGTTGATCATGGACAAGTCAATAAGACCAAAGAAGATATTAATGTTATTGCTATGGTTCAATTCAAAAGGGATTTTAAGTTGAAAAGCCTTCCAATTACATATTTTATTATTCCAAATGAATTTAATGATATGGTGAAAAAAAGATTTTGTTGCTTCTGAATGTGATTGAAGAGTTGGTACAAGTTTGAAGTTAATTTGAAGCTTGAAGGTTCATATACTCAACTTGAGGTTGAATTTCTTCCAATCAGAGGAGAGTGATGCAGCCATGGAAGGTTAATATGTTATTACTTTGTAAATTCACCTCTTTGAGAATTATTTTATGGGTCCATGTGTAGAGTCCAATTGAAGTGAAAATCATGTGGTTTTAATGCTCAAAGTACGAGTCATTTAGGGTTACTTCAATTTTTCTTATTTAGGTTTTTTTTTTTAAATTAGTTATGGTATCTAGGGTAAATCTATAATTTTTGCAACTTCTACAGACGAAGGGAATTTTGATAATTTGGCTGTATCTAAAATCTTCTAGGTAATAGTTAAGTTTTATTTTCTTTGTATCCTAGTTAGTATATACAAGAAAGAGTCTTTATACAAATCATGCTCAATGTATTTAAAGAAGATGGAGGATTGTTAATAAAATTGAGTGTTTTTTCTCCTCACTTTTTATTCTTTCTTTCTTGTTTTGCTTTTTTTCTCTGGTATTGTTCACAGCTACTATTCAAAGATTTCGGAAACATTCTATTTTCATTTCTTTTTCTTCCCTTTTCCGTCATAAATTAAATATTTTCTATTTTGAATCCTAACCCTACTTCTCAAGAGATTCTAAATTGAAAACCCACAAATCTTCCTATACCTTAACCCACCACAACACACATATAGACAAGTTCTTCAATTTATTGTCCTACGTGACTGTTGCTAAAGTAGGCATGTAACAGAGAGATATTTGAAATTTGGGTTTCCAATAAGTTACTCTTCCTATATGTGAATAAGAGTTAATTTGAGGTGAAATTATACTATTGATTCCTAAATCTTGGGTCAAGTTTGTCTCTGAAAAGATTCTTTTTTAGTACACAAAATTGTAAACTCTACCAAGCAGAGTGCCTTGTGCTGTTGAATTTCACAACTTAAGCAAGAATTATGATAGTAAGCTATGGACGGACTAAGTTGGTACATTTAAAATTTATTAAGGACTAAAAAAAGGAATTTTTTCAAGAATTAAAATAGAACTTGACCCAAATTTTAGGAATTAAATATTAATTTTTGAGAAATGATATATCTACAATATTTTTACAACAAATCCTAAGTGGAAGGTTGTTACTGGTTGTTATTATTGGAGCAAAAAAGTAATCTTATTGTTAATTTCAAATTTGAACCAATAACAACTAACCACCTGTGATTTGTTGTAAAAATATTATAAATGTAATATCTCTCTTAATTTTATTTCCTCTTGGCTGATGTGGAAACATTGCACGGGTTTTTGATAAAAGAATCTCTTTTTTAGAGTTTGACTACCAGAGTTGCCTTTTTTTTTTGTCTTTTTTTTTTTTTTTTTTTTTTTTTTCTTTTTTGTGTGTGAGAGTGCTTAAAGGGATTCTCTTGTGTGTGTAGATCCTTATGCATCCAAAGAGAGTTTGAAAAGATTCAAAAGAAGCCAAGGGACCTTCAAGGAACTTTTTAAAGAGTAATGAGATGAAATGAATTAGTATTTAAAGGGTCTTGATCTGTAGTTTGTAATGCTCAGGAGGAGGGACTATTTGGTTTGAGAAAGCCAGGTGATTGAAATACAGCTTTCTAAGGCATATATATATATATATATATATATATATATATATGGATTTTTCAATAATACCACCATCACCAATTGTTATATGCACTGGTACGGTGCAGAAGGGTCATTCACTGGGGCTCTTAGTCAATCTGTAATCTTGTACTTCACATTCGATATTCGCTCTGAACTTTCATAGGCATGAACGTGACCAGCAAATACTATATCAACTCTGTATTGAACAAGCCAAGATTCAAACATCATTCTCATGCTTTCCCCTCCCATGTAATTATAGTTGTTACTATTGTTCCATTGTGAGTGCAGAAGAGCAATAAGCCATGGTGAGTGCGGAAGAACAATAAGCCATGGAGTTTCAGCTCTCTATTAACCTTTGGAAGCTCTTGTTCAAGCCAAAGGTTTGTTCCTTAGTGATTGGCAAAAATGCATTTTGTCTTCCGTAGAGATTGGCATTCTATTAACCTTTGGAAGCTCTAGTTCAAGCCAAAGGTTTGTTACTTTGCCACCCAAAGAGATTTTGAGAATATAAGGATCAAACCTTTAAGGAATATTGTATAAGGGAATTCTTTTACACTACTATGTCAATCAGTTAATATTTACTAGTATTTGTATGTAGAGAAGCTAGCCTTAAATATCTTATTGGTTCCTTCTTTTTAGATATACTAGTCGCTAACCCATGCGATGCACGGAATAGTTAAACAAAATTTATACACATTCACTTTTATTGGTACAATCATTTGAAAATAATTCTAACTAATACCCAAATGTAAGAGACACATTAACTTACTATTTAAAGTAGCATTCTGAAGAATTTACACATATTGTGCAACTAAGCCTTAATTTCTCATCAACAATAAAAACATGGAAAGAAAATAAAAATTACAACAATTAATTCCATTATCTTTCATGCTATACTTTGTAATTGTACGGAATTAAGTCAACTCAATTTAAGTAGTTGTAATAAAATTGACTTCTACTATTCTCTATTCTATAGAGATATGAACATATTGGATTTCTCAAACAATTACCGGTATTGCAATAAAATAATTTATTATTGAAAATAAGAAACAATGAAAATTTGTCTATAGCTTAAGAAACACAATATACTAAAATTAAAGAGATAAAATTTTCGGAGGACAAAATATTATAGATAATTTTAGAAACAGATTATACACTTAAAAGGGTTAGTAATTTATAGCACTTATTTAGTAATTTATAGCACTTACCCCCCACTATTAGTATACAGACACCAAGTGCGATCGTCGTAACCCTTTGAAAGAACCTTCCCCAATTGGACCCTATCAAAAAAAAAAAAAAAAAAACACCCAATTAACAAAATTGATCCAAAAGGGTCTAAAAAGCACACAAAATCAATTCAAAAAACAAAAATATGAGACAAAGTAATTACTTTCCGCTGCCAATGAAATCGTCTTTTGTATTGTTGTTCCAAATTGCAACACTTATCTCTCTAAGACCTTCAATTAACGAAAACACAAACTTCTCTTGGAATACTGGAGTATTATGACCATCTATACACACACACACAAAAAACAAAATCAGCATAACTCACTATAACTCTATAGAAGCCTAAAAAATATAAAGAGAAATTAAAGGGGTTGAATTTGATATTTACGTTTAGAGAGAGAGAGTTTGCAGAAATTGTGGCTTTATATTTCTTAACTTGAGAGAATGGTAAGGTTGCTAGGGTTTTGAGGTGTTATAATGTTTTTATTTTTATTTTTTATTTTTTAAATATTGTGCTGATATGGAAAATTGTGGTGCCAGTAGAGACTTCGGTTATATATATATATATATATATATATATGTATATATATATATATAGATAAGGGTAAATTATCAAGAGATGTCTATCAATGAAGAAGATCAGGACGAATTCTAGAGACTAAACACGTAGAAGGCAATGATTAACTCTTCACTTTAAACTTTCTAAAAAAAATAATAATAAGAGCTGGGGGGGGGGGGGGGGGGGGGAATAATAATAATAATAAAGCAACAAAGTGATGATTGTAATTTGCCACTATAGAGATTCTAAAAAATAAAATTGCCACTATAAAAAATTCAACTTTTGTAATGGAGGGGCAAAGTGCTTATTACAAAAAGTTAAAAGGAAACAATGCTAATTTGCTATATATGTTTCAAACTAAAAGGGGAGCTTTACAATTGCATTATACTTAAGTGGAGGAAAAAGTAATTTGCCATTAAAAGAAAAAAGTGATTATACATTTTATATTTTTTTCTTAAATACTACGGGATTTGAATTTATTGTATTTGCTACATGATAATTGTTCATTTGTCATTATATCAATTGTCAAGACACCAATACCTTTTTTTTTTTTTTTGAGAGGGGGGAATCACTACAAAAAATGCTAGTTATAGCTACATTTCTTTTAGCCGCGTTTACAAAAAACGTGGCTATAGCTGCCTTATAGCCGCATTTCTTATAAATGTGGCTAAAACAATATACCTAGAGGGTAGCTCTGTTTGTAATAAGTGATTGCATTAGTTAAGGATTTTTATTTTTATTTATTTTTCATTTTAAATTTACTCTAAAGAAGTGGTAAATGATCATTGAGATTATGTTTGGATGACCTTATTTGGTTGTCTTATTTTTAAAAAAATACAACTATAGTTAATAAAAGTGAGGCTTTAAAAAACTTTACATCAATTATTGGTAAAATTCAATTTACATTTTAATCTAAAACAAACAGAACCTTAGCATGTAAAGTTCATGGTTAGACATCTACTATTTTCTAGTTCCTATCTCTATGGTATTTAAAGATACAAGTGAATGTAGTATTGTAATAATTAAGAATTTTAGGTTGAATCACCATTGTTGAATCCACAGTGGTTATTCAGCATATATTGATGAATATACAAACAACATCATTGCAATACATTTATAGTTATGCAAGTATCATATGATTTTGAGATATATTATCACATGTAGGAGACAACTTCTTCTTTTTTGGAAGTACTTATCTTGGTATTACGGAGGTAATAATTATTACAATTACATTCATATGTGATTTGCTAATATCTTATTCCAACAATTATGCTTGAATTTTTCCAAAACATATCACACTAAGTTATGCTTGATTTAGTGTTATGATTTAGAAAATTGAAAGCATAGGTTACTCTTGAATTAGTGTTATATGTTCTAAGAAAATCTAAGCATACTTGGGTATGTCTGTTCTTAACAAATCACCTATGAATCTAATTTTAAGGTTTATTGGCTCCGTAATACCAAATGTTGTTGTAGGTCAAATTCCGTAAATCTTGTATAGCAATGGATAAAAGTTGGATGGAGAAAAAGAGGGGTGACATAGAATATATTCAAGGTGTAGTTAGATTTGTGGAATTTGCATCTTTACATGGGCGCAATGGGAAGATCTTATGTCCTTGTACCAAATGTGTAAATATGAATTTAGTACTGCCACTTGTGGCACGTGATCATATATGGAGTAAGGGGACTCTTTAAAGTTACAAACATTGGAAATTTCATAGGAAATCGGCGACTACACCGACGGTTACCAAATGTGGGAGTACTCATGTGTAAGACTCCCTAAATCAATACAGTGACTTTCGTGGGATGTTGCACAATTTGTGCCCTACGCATAAAATGGTACCCGAACCAATGGAACAAGGTTAAAGTGTGCAACAACCGACTAAATGTCCAAATGATGATGCACAAAAGTTTTATAATATGATAGATGATGTGGACAAACCTTTATATGATAGTTGTACAAAATTTAGCATATTCTCAGCCATTGTTGTGTTGTAGTTGAAGACTCTTTGTGGTTGGACCAACAAGTAATTTCTTATGTTGCTTCAACTTTTGAAAGATTTACTTCCTTTAGATGCTAAGTTGCCAAAGGACCATTATGAGGCTAAGAAGATAATTCATGATTTAGGTTTGGGTTATGAGAAGATTCATACTTGTCCCAATGATTGTGTGTTGTTTTGGAAGGAGAATGTTAACCTCGAGATGTGTCCTTATTGTGCCGCTTCAAGGTGGAAAACGAATGAGGTATCTATTACAGGTAATAATGCCTCATCCAATAAAGGAAAGAAAAAAGCTGCAAAGATCCTACAGTGGTTCCCCTTAAAGCCAAGATTGCAGCGACTATTTTTGTCACCTGAACTGGCTAGTTCTATGAAATGACATGTTAATGGTAGTACAGATGATGAGGTAATGCGACATCCTACTAACTTAAATGCATAGAAAATGTTTAACACTAAGTATTTAGAGTTCTCATTTAAGTCTCATAATGTTAGACTTGGATTAGCTACGGATGGGTTCAACCCCTTCGAAATTATGAGTACTACTCATAACACATGGCCTGTTATGTTGGTCCCTTACAATCTCCCACCTTGGCTGTACATGAAACGGTCATCTTTGATTCTATCACTAGTTATTTCTAGTCCTACATTACCAGGGATTGCGATGGATGTGTATTTGCAACCTTTAGTAGAAGAACTGGGGGAATTATGGGATGTTGGAGTAGAAGTGTACAATGCATCTTCAAAAAATGTATTCCAATTGTGTGCAACATTGATGTGGACCGTAAATGATTTTCCTGCATACGCAGATGTGTCAGGTTGGAGTACTAAGGGTAAGTTTGCTTGTCCTTGTTGTGCCTTGGAGACCAACTCTTGATATTTAAAAAATGACCACAAATTCTGTTACATGGGACATAGGTGATGGTTGGATATTGACCACAAATTCCAAGAAGAAGATATATTATTTGATGGATTTAGTGATATGTGATTGGCTCTTGTGCCACCAGTTGCGTAAGACATAATTATGCAAACTGAAAATCTAGTTGGACATTTCTGGGGAAGAAATGTCAACTTGCTTACAACAAAAGAAAGAGAGGTGAGGCAAACCAATGTGTTTGGAAGAAAAGAAGTATATTTTTCACAAGTTATGACACAATCTTGATGTGATGCATATAGAGAAGAATGTGATGGACAATATACTTGATACGTTACTAAACTTGAAGGACTGGACAAAAGATAATTACAAGGCATATCTTGACTTGACAGACACGGGAATAAGGAGTGAACTCCACCTACAACAAAAAGGTAATGATAAGTATACCATACCGCCCACTTTTTCATATGACTGCATTGGAAAAAAGGATGGTTCTTGCAAGTTTTGCGGGATGTAAGAGTGCCTGATGGATATGCTTCCAATATCTCACGCCATTTCTGGTTTAAAGAGTCATGATAATCACATATTGATGCAACAACTCCTTCCAATAGCTTTATGAGGATCTTTGACATCTCACATTACTAGGCCTTTGATAAAGTTAGTTTGTTTCTTCTGAAAAATTTGTTCCAAAACCCTTACGGTTTCAGATATTGCAAATGTTGAGGCAGACATTGTAGTGACGTTGTGTGAATTGGAAAAGATATTTTCTCCATCTTTCTTTAATGTAATGGTACATTTGGTCATGCATTTAACTACTAAAATCAAGATTGGTTGTCCAGTTTAATACCTTTGGATATATCTCATTGAGAGGTAAGTAGTATATAATACACTGAATTTCATGTGTGTTTTCTAATAATTATTGTTAATTATTGATCTTCTCATACATTTTATAGGTATCTCTCACGCCTTAAGTCTTACGTAAGAAATAGGGCTGCTCTAGAAGGGTCTATTGTCGAAAGATACATAGTGGAGGAATGCTTAACGTTTTGTTCACGGTATATTGAAGGAATTGAAACTATATTCAATCAACCCACCACGACGATGGAGGAGTCAACATGAGCAGTTTCAAGCGTGACACTAAACAATAAAGAGTTGACCTAAGCCTATTGCTATGTTTTATTCAATTCCAAGAACATTTACTAGTTTCATGAGTAAGTACTACGAAAACCAATATTATTGCATGATAATCCAATGTATGCTAAGTCTATTAATACTAATACAATTGCCATCACAAAATGCACAAAAGATTGATAGAGGATGATCTTCAAAAGGGCCACCGTCGTATATCCAATGCTATTATTTATAAGCACCACATGGAGAAGTTTTGTGATTGGTTTAGGTGTCACGTACGTATGACATCTTCAACTTCTTAAGCTTGTAACTTTCTCATAACTAGAGTTATAGTACTAATAATAATAAGTTTGTTTGGTTATATTAGGTAATGTTAATAACTAATGCTGATAGGGAAACTAATAGAATTAGTGATACACTTATTACACTATTCCAAAGGGCTATATACTTTAGTAAAGCGGCTAACTCATTATGTCATAAATGGGTTGAAATTTAGGAATTCAAATGATAAAGCAAATGGAAAAACACAAAATAGTGGAGTTAGTGTCGCTATTGAAGGTGGCATTACGTGTTATGGTGTGTTAACATATATTATTGAGTTGAATTATTCTGATAATATTAAACATGTGTTATTGAAGTGTATATGGGTTGATGATCAAAATATGAGGGGATATAAAACTGATGAGTTTGGGTTTCCAATGGTGAATTTTACACACTCCATACATGGTAAGGATGAAATGATGGATGAACCATATGTTTTGACATCTCAAGCTATACAAGTTTTTTATGTGGAAGATAAAAGTCACAAAGATTGATATGTTGTTGTTAAAACTAAAGCCAGGGGTGTGTTTGATGTCGGTATTGACTCCTAGTGTGATGATGATGACACATATGGGTTTTGTGAGAACGTTCTCTACAATATAACTAGTAATGATGTTGTTAGTGACAACCTTGGTTGGGCTCGAGATGATGTAGAGGGAATTACAATTGATGCCTCCATCATTGGTTAAAAAGATCTTCATGAAATGGACAACTTAGATGATATTGAGTTCATTGATGATGAGTCCAACGACGAAGATGACAACCAAGACGAGTATAGTGAGGTGAATAATGTAACAGTCTATTGGTGTTCTTTATATAATTATGTTATAGTTATTAAAGAACTTGGAAATTATAAGTAGAATTTGTAAAGGTCTATTGTATGCAAAGTTTGAAAATCTTGCATATATATGTTACAACTATTATTTCTTCATGTTGTTAAGATTTATAATTAATTACTTATATTGTATGCTATTGACTGTTGGCTATAATTATCATTATGTTTGTATTGTAAAGTTGTTGGATGCAGAAATGAGGAGGAAATATCCATTGCCGCTTGTTGCATTTGGCCAAGGATCGTCACATTCCTGACAAAGGGTGGAGGTAGAAGTCGAGGAAGTCCATATTTCTAAGGAGGCAAGGCCGGTTGCAAATGATGATGAGACACAACCCCTAGGTAGTTAACATGTCTTTTAATGTAAAATTTGATATTTATTACTAGATGTATATTTTTTTCATGGTGTGATATTTTTCACTAGTTGTGAACTTTGATAATATAGTCTTAATATTGGTGATTTTCTATATACAGAAGATTATTAAGAAACCCCAACACCGGAAAATAGGCGTAACACATGTGGAAAAACAAAGTTAAAAGATATATGAGAACTGAATGGTGACAAAAAAATCTGGTTGGAGTTAAATGGTGAAGGCCAACCGATTGGGGACATCGGGGAAACGTTCATTCGGTGGTTGGGCACTTTTTGCGACAATCCCTTTTTGTGCCCGCTTATGCTTGCTGCGTGGATGAGTGTCCTAAAAGCATATAAAGAGGATTGTTGAAAGAAGATTGAGATAATATAAAAATAAAATATAAGCAACTATCATTTACAATCGCTGTCCTAATTAAATGTCATTATGAGTAGGGTTTACGCTTGTGTTTTGCTAACTCCACTTTTGCATTTCAGAAACAATGAATAATTGACCCTGTTATTGTCACACCACTCGATCAAATGAAATGGGCAATGCAACAACTTGGGGAACTAAGGAGAGATCGACTGACAAAGTTGAAGAACCAATGCTATAAAGATGGGGCGACAAAAGAGGAGGAAAAAGCCAAGAAACTGTTGTCGGTCGACGGAGAGCAGTGGACGGCGTTGGTTGACTATGGGTTTTTGCCTAAAACATAGGTATTGCCACTTTCTTCGTCTATCTTATCTTTGTGGTAATTTACCCCTCAACAGCCTTTATTCAAGAGATGTTTTGTTATTTTGTTATTTTTTTATTTTTTTTTATCTTTGTGGTAATGTGGTCGTAGACATTAAGTGACAAGAACAAGGAGAGTCGTGGTAAACAGAAGGAGATAGCAAGGTCTGGGCTCAAAAGTTTTGCACAAATTTCTGATATAATGGTAAGAAATGCATTAGAAGTGCTACTTTCTTCGTCTATCACATAAGTTGATATTATGCTTCTAAATCACACTAAATGTTGAAAACCAATTTTAACTTTGTTTCTAGTGGTAGTTATATACTTAGATTTCATAAATGCCTTAGTCAATGCAAATGATAAGCAACATGACAATTATGAGAGCAATTGTGTTTATTATATGAATTATGTTCATGATGTAGGCAAAATCTATAGGAGCGGCAGTCGAGCGTGCAATCGTTTATGAAAAAGTATACACTACCAAAGATGGGACTCCTGTTACTACCCAAGCGGAATATAACATTTTAAGCACAATTAGAATCGAATTTTTAGTATATTTTTTGTTTGTATTGTTTATTGAAAGTAATATGTTATTTAGTTTTTGTGGAAAAACAGGCCAAGATGAGAGAATTTTGAATGAAGAGGGCATGGCACTACAAGGAAAGCTTGGTGGTGGAATCCTATGGTCCAAAGATGATGCGTATGCTCGAGTGATGGGTTTAGAGCGCTCTGGACATGTACGTGGGGTGGGTTTTGGACTAACCCCATCAGGAAGAAATGGGGAAAACCTTTCACAGTCTGCATTGACTCCACTGCTGTTAAGCGAAACGACCTAAAAGATTGTGGAGTTAGAGACTTCCCTTGTAGATGTAAAGGAGCAACTAGCTCAATCAGAGGTGAGGCATGAAGAGCAATTCACACAATCACTAACCCAATTTGAAGTGAGGCATTAAGAACAACTCACCCAATCACTAGCCCAATGAGAAGCTAGGTATCAAGAACAACTCGCCCAATTAGAAGGCATCAAGAACAACTCACCCAATCAGATGCGAGGCATCAAATGCAAATGGTCGAGTGTTGACGCATATAAGAGATATGTTGGCCCAACTTAGCCCACATATGCTCGATTCAAATCCTTCTTAGGCAGCAAAAAAATGTTATTTAGCAAAAAACAACTTATTGCAATGCATTGTTATGTGATATTAATACGATGTCTTTAATATATTTAAGATGGCAATGCTTGATGGGGATTCTCTGTGGCACAAAAGAGATCTTGGGAAGTTTCAAGGAGAACTGCCATAAAAATTGGTGATTTGACTTTCATATGAAGAGTAGTAATTTTGAGGTAGCAAAGTTGTGCATGTATTTGGTAGTATTTATGGAAGAATGCTTTTGTTGATCACGTCCTTGGTAGTATAGTGTTTTTTGGATTGAATTAGTTAACTTAAAGGCTAAATAGTTTAAAAACATTGTGTTCGACAAATGATGAGATTGGTGTAGACGATGCGTACTGTTTAATGTTGTAGGCCATGTTTATCTCAAAACTCTTGTAGATGAAGTGTCAAAATGTGATAATTCTTACTACAACAAATATTATGGAGCTGGACAAGAAGTGAGAGTGTTTGATTGAATTATGAAGATTTGATGGCCTGTTTGTAATGATGGAGCCATATATATCTAAGTGTTTGATAACACAGCTTTCAGATGTATGTGTTTAAACTCTATACCTTTATATTTTTGTTTATAATTGAATTTGTTGGCTATTGATTGTGGTAATCATTTCTATTGTTTCTAGGGTTTAAGCTTGTTCTGGTTATCTATGTATTTAAACCTGACATACTAGACCTTCAACGCATGTAAAGTAAAGGGGGGGGGGGGGGGGGGAGAGACGTTACCAAGTACTAAGATGTTTATATTTCTTTCCCAGTTCTGCTTTTCCTGTATCAGCCATCTAGCTACGTATCAGGTAAGTTACATTTAAGACATTGTCCCTTATAAAAGAGCAAACAGAGTTATAGGCACATGTAATCTTTCAAAACTTTTTTAGTGTGGATTTCAGTTTAAATGGGTTAAGCTGAATAGTATTGCTAATGCACACTTGACCTATCTAACTATACTGTCGGTCAATCCATAGCTAAATATTAGTGTTTGTATAAGTAATGGCCTTGAATAGTATTGCCATTTCTATTTCAAACGTGCTTCCTATTAGCTAAATCATATCACCAACCTTGCCTCTTTACTTCATGTACTACAGTACGTCTACAGGTTTAAGGAAAAGCATTATGGAAGCGTGGTGCCTCCTCTGGATTGACTTCAAATTTGGCATTTACACTTGTGCAGGTTTGTACAACTTTGTACTCTCTCCATGAACTCTGTAACTGAATATAGGCTTCTAATGTGAAGCAAATATGGTTATCTAAAATTTAAGAAAATTTTGTAGGAAGCTCGAAGGTCTGCTATAAGAATTTATGCCAAAATTGACCATACCTCATGATAGTGTTTGTTGGCATGCTTATTTACTTAGTCATTTATGAAATTTCAATTTCACTTGGTATAACAAATTAGCAATTGAATTAAGGATAGGGCTTCTCTTCACTCCAATTGTATTTCAAATGAATAGGTGTCAGTTCATGGTCAAGATTTTATTTCGAAAAATCTGAGGTGTCAATTAAACGTGTTACTCATTTAAACACATACTGGGACGCTTTGACTGTCCTCTACCAGGTGCACATTGTTAAGAGGGGTGTTGTCCAGCCTTTAATTGAGATGCTTAAGTCCCTATATGCACAGCTTGGAGAGATGTCAGCTTTTGTACTAGGGAGGTTGGCAAAGGTTAGTGTCTTTCCTTTTCACTTGTGCAATTATCAATATTATTATTTTTTGAAACTTGGTTGCATATTATGCAAGGGATACATGTTTCCCTAGCCTGATAAAATAAATTGAATTTTAGGACAAGCATAACCAAGCTGGCATTGCTCATAGTGGAGGTATAGTGCCTCCACTCAGACTTATTGACTCAAGAAATGGAGCTTTGCAGCATAATTCTGCCTATTCTTATGGGATTTTCAAGAGCTAACTTCTTGCCTCACATACTTTTCTTCTGCGGGTTTAGAGTTGCTGCTTGAGCTTTTACAGTCTACAAGCCTGAAGCAGAAACATGATGGTTCAAAGGCACTATACAAGTTGGCTACCAAGGCCACTTCAAGCTGACTTGTAGCAATTGTAGATGGTTCAGCTCGAGCTGTCTTTTGTAATGTCTCGTGTATTTGTTCATTTTTGGAAGCCAATCATCTTGAAGTAGTCACTTTCTTGTATGCCACATTGTTAGGCTTATATTCCTTCATTAGATCAATGGAAGAGCATAGTAGGCAGTGAGTTTTAGCTATTGAATTGATCATATTTCATTCTATGAAAAGCAAGGTTGATTAGTTAATAATGGTTGAATTGATCATATTTCATTCTATGAAAAGCAGTACTTTGAGTATGGTTTTGCATTTGAAGCATTTTCTTACAGGAATGAGTAAATGGCAGGAATTTGTGATTTAGCTGCTTTTCAATTTTTGGAGTTTCCCGTAATTGGAATTTGGAAAACATTAATTTGTTTATATCAATGAGTGAACTCGATTCCCCTTTTCTCTCAAGTTTACCGTTTCTTTGTTTCTTGTTTGTTTAATTAACAAATTATCCACCAGTGTCGCAATGTTTAGACTTTAGAATTTAAAGTATATAAAAGTTTAGTGACTTAAGTACCAATAATCGATCATAGGATTTTTTGATAAAGATAATAATAACAAAAAGTTTAGTGTCATAATTAAATGTACAATTTTTGCTACAACTCTCTCACAGAGTATGTTATGAATGATGGAGTTGTGAACCTATATGAACCCTACACTTTTTGTCCATCACTCATACCATGTCACGTGAGCAAATTATGACAAAAATTGTGCATTTTATTGTGGCATTATACTTTTGTAATAATAATCACGGGGTTCAAGCTGTTAGCCTACTAGTTCTAACACCTTCTATTCTAAGGCTTCTGTAGTTTTTGTTGTATGATTTCCAAAGCCCATTTACCGCTTCCCCCTTTACCTAGCTAGTAATTTTTTTTAAAAAAAAGCACCAATAATTTGGAAGTGAATAAAATTGGAAATTCCAAATCTAAGTCAGGTGACAAGGCACATATTTTCTTTTTCTAAATTTATTTTTACTCAATTTTTATTCGTGAGGCATTGTAGATAACATATATGAGTTAAATCTCAAGTTAAAAAGGGGTAATCAAATAAACTAATAAAGCATAAGTTTGGTAACTATCCTGTGTTCCCCTCATATTAACATATTAGCATAAACAAGCTAGGGATGTAAATGATAATCTATCAGTAATGATATCTTTTGTTGTGTCTCGTGCTTGTGATTTGAATACCACCTCCCCCTTCCTCACTATTTACCTAGAAGAAGAAAATGGGTTAATTATCATTTTAGTCTCTAATGTTTTCTTTATGTATCAAAATTGTCTCTATCATTTTAAACATGTCAATTTAATCCTTAATCTTTATACCTCTACTATTAATGATAAATTGAAAAAGTTAAATGTAACTAATAGTGATATTAAAATGTTATTTTTATAATAAAAAGAAAAAGAAAAAGAGAGAGTATATACAGTAAAATCCTCCACATTCTATTCATTATATTATGACCGTTATTACTTCATTGGCCATAATATAGTTTCCTTTCCGCCCTCGGATATGATTTTGCACCCAATTCTAATTGAGTATATCAATCTAAAGATAGTTTTTCGGAACCAAACCTTGTCCTAAAAGAATTTTGTGACAAATTAATGAAGTATTCTACTTTACGAAAAAGAAAAAGGACAATAATACAAATGGGTAAAAAGGAAAAATAGAAATAGGAGAGATTTCTTCGTTGACACTCAAAACTACGTACTCCAATAATGGAATGAACCACTGCACCCTTCGACACTATAAGATCAGAGATATACGTGTACTGATATTCTCTTTAAACCAACAATCTAACTTGTACATAAGGGTGACAATTTTTTTTTTTTTTTTTCCTTGCAAGTTAATGGTTAATGTAAATGAGTTAAAGTTGACACTAACCAACATAGTATGACTTGATTCATATAAATAAATATTTTTTATCTAATATAAAATTAAGTAATTAAAATAATTCTATTTATTATATTAATATATTCTTCATCGAAAATCTAAGGTTTAATTTTACTTTTTTAAACCCAAAATAAAGAGAAAAAAAATCTATTCTTTTTTCATTTGTGGTAGATTGTGCATTTCTTTTGGATAGAACTTTAAGAACTATTTATTTGTAAGATATTAGTATTTTATGATATTCTTACAAAATGGATTTTGTGTAAAATTTATTTGTCTATAATTATTATAATTCATGAGTTTATAAATATAAAAATATGCTAATCATCTTAGGTAATTTTTTTAAATGGGTTATATCATGGGTAATTATATCGTCTTAGGTAATTTTTTAATGACCATTATTTCTCATTTCTAACTTATTGTAAAAATTCAATGTGTAAGATTTAATGACACTTAGGGTCAAATTCTCTCCTCCCTACTCAATAAGGCATTTGAATTCAAGAAGATTTTTTTTTTTTTTTTTTTTTTGAATTAAAAAAACTAAATAATACCATTAAACCATGAATTTCTTATCAAGTAAATCATCCAATATTATAACTAGCTCAATATGAAATAAAATCATATTCAGCCTTTTGCGGTTTTTAATTTTTGGCACGAGGATGTAGATCCCTGATTGATGAGTCTAGACAAAAGTCGCATAATCTTGTTTAATATCTTTAAAAGAGAATGTTCATTACAATTTTTGGAAAATTTATTTGTCTTGCACAGTTCGTTATATTTTAACTTCTTTGGAAAAATCTGGCCCATATATGATCTTTAAATTTGGAAACATGGACATTTGCAAGTACGGTACACATACTTGATTGTTTTCACTCTGTCCATTAACGTTATGCACTAAATAGTTAAATTACTCCTTGGATATTTCGAAACTGATTGAATCATGAGTTGGAGAAGTTCTATCTTACAACCTGAGCGAGCTTCGAAACGTTTTGCTAGAAAGCGTGAGAAAGATTTTATTTGAAATTTTAAACATTTACTTCCACTAGTCCACTACCGATTTTGAGGGAAAAAAAAAAAAAAAACTGTGGGAATTTCAAGTGTTTTTTAGAAAAAATTGCATACTAAGTAAGCTCACTAAGAAGTTTTGTAGCTTGGTGATATCGACTACTCTCTTTTATAACAACAGAGATTCAACTCCTCACTTTTATTGTCGACCCTATCAAATTATCATAAAAGAATAATATATTTAAACTTCTATTTTTTTTTTTTTTTAAAATCTCATCCTTGATTTCTGATCTCAACTACCAATAATAAGGATCATAAAAGTAAAAAGCCTTGTAGTTGTAGCTCATTTGACATGTCTCCATTCACAAATTGTTTTAAGGGTTCAACAGAGGAGATGTTCGAGATGTAATGTTATAGTAGTATATTATTGTATATATATATTTCTAACCATCTAAAAAAAACCATAAAATATTACTAACTTTTTTCCTGTTTTTTAATATCTGTTTGCTGGCATGATAAAATTAAAAATGCTACTAGTCATAATGGTTAATGGATTAGATAAGAGAGAATCTTAGAGCCCCAAACTCAAACAAAGGGGAAAAAATCACCTCTTTCACATTGCAAAGCTTGAATATTTCCTTCTATATGATTGTCAATTTGTCATTGCAAAATAACACGAGTTACGATTTTTATGGCAATTTTTATAATATATAAAATGCCTATTATAATTAATCTAAAAATATGCATATTATAAATACCTATAATCTTTGATTGATAATCATAATGAACTCAAAATTTTGAATGTAAAGATAAATGAAAAAAAAAATGATAAAATTTAGCTACAGAATTAGTTATAGCCTAAGGCTACAACTTTACTCAATATCTTTTTATTGAAGTTGAATTTCAACAAATATCTATCATTGGATTACATCTTCTTTTTATATCCTCAATACTTGCAAAATTTTTTGAAAATTAAAGATCAATAACTATGTCATCAACAAATTGTTTATATTGCAAGTTTTTGTAATTTAAAATTATGCATAAAATATAAACTTATAGTTCATATAGTAAATAATATCTGATTAACAGAAAATTTAATATCTGTATATATTAAGAGGATTCAGAAGTTAGTTATTGCTTTTTTTTCTGTCAAAAATACCCCTAAATTAATTAACCAACAACTTAAAAATAGGGTTAAAATAGTAAATTGGAAAAAGAAAGTTAGTTATTGCTTTTTTTACTGTCAAAAATACCCCTACCCTGTATATATTAAGAGGATTCAGAAAGTTAGTTATTGTTTTTTTTCCTGTCAAAAATACCCCTAAATTAATTAACTAACAACTTAAAAATAGGGTTAAAATAGTAAATTGGAAAAAGAAAGTTAATTATTGCTTTTGTTTTTGTAAAAAATACCCCTACCTAAAATTTAAAAATGGGGCTAAAATAGTAAATTGACAAAAATAATAATTTCCTACTTCTACGTTGAAATGTCTTCCTACTTCTAATAAACTCATACTTTTACGTTGATTTAAATTCCTACTTCTACTCACTAACTCCCTACAAAATATGATTATTCTTTTGTTAGTTTTAAAATTTCTCTAATCTACAAAACTCACCCTACGTATTTTTTTTTTTTACTTCATCACGATGTATTTGTTTCTTCTGTCCTCCTTTTTTTTTCAATTTTTTTTTTTTTTAAAATTTCATTATACTCTTAGTTTTTTTTTTTTTTATTTGTGATTGGAAAAAGTAGAAATCCCAAATTATAATAAATACAAATTATTAATCTTTATCCAAAAAATAGAAAAGCCTCTGAGCACACGCGTGAGTGCGTGCTCAGAGGCTAGTATGTATGAAGAATGTAAAGAACATGCAATTTAACGGTTAGATTTTCAAAATATATAGTAATATTTATTTTATTAAGTAAGGTTATAGTTTTATACTACAATAAATTTTGTAGTTAAATTTTGTCAAAAAAAAAAAAAAATTAACTATTTAAAATGAATCTTGACAATCATGTGGAAGTTATTCAAAACCCCAATCCATTTTTATCAATTTTATCACGCAAAAGTCCCATTCCCACATTAGTCAACATCTTCAATAATTTTGAAAAAATGTCACAAACAAAAAAAATGTTACAAACAAGTTATTACTAGGAAATTGGCAGGGTACCCCACCACAATTTCCTTACACAAAAACAAAAAATGAAAGAACAAACCAACAAAACTGTACCAAAACCCTTTCATTTCACCAACCTATCCCTTTCAAGTTTCAACAACAACCAAAACAATGTTCACAGAATCTTAAAACTCTTTTATTCTTTTTCAACAAAATTTCTAAGTTACAACCCTTATAGTTTATACCCCAAAGCCCAAAGGGCCAAAAAAAAAAAACTCCTTGTAAGTCATAATTCACAATGGCATTGGCACATTCCAAAGCCGAGTATTACACCCACACCCACTTACCCCCGCACCAAAACTACGTCGTTTTGACCCCATACTACCCGCCTTTCAACAGAAACCGTTGCCGCATATTCTGTACCGTTTTACTAATCCTCTTAGCCGCCACCGTGTTCTTCTTATGGCCGTGCAATCCCGACGTGAAGATCATGCGGTTCAAACTGAACCGTGTGCATGTCCACACGTTCCCGCGCGTGGCCGTGGACATCTCAATCTTCGTGACCGTTAAGGTTCGGAACACCGACGTGTATTCTATGGACTACGCGTTTCTCGACGTTGGTGTCGGCTATAGGGGGAAGAGGCTTGGTCACGTGAGGTCTGAAAGTGGTCACGTGACCTCTAGAGGGTCGTCCTACGTGGACGCGGTGCTGGAATTCGATGGGGTCGAGCTGCTGTCAGACGTGGTGTTCTTGCTTGAGGACTTGGCTAAGGGTACGGTGCCGTTTGATACAGTCACGGAGATTAAAGGCCACCTTGGCGTTTACATCCTTCAAGTCCCACTAATGGTAAAAACTGTCTCCGTTTAAAAAATTACTGCTTCATTTTACTATTATCTTGTAAATAACGTGTGATAATGAAATTTAAAATATATATATATATATATATATATATTAGGGTGAGGGAGGTTAAAACTTTGAAGTTAATTTTAGTTTGCGATTGAGTAAAATTGAAGTTGAAGTTGCCGGAAAATTTGTTAATAAGTTAGGCTAAAGATAAACAGATAAAATGCTAACTTGTAACTGTAAGGGAGGTTCAACATTTTTGTTTTGTTTTTGTTTTTTTTATTTTTATTTGAGAAAGAAACTTGGAAGTTAATGTCATGATTGTGTACTGAATTGGTACAAAGTGGGGTATGATTCGTTTGAGGAAGAGTTATAGATGCTGTAATTCTTGTCTTTTCGAATCAGTTCTCATTGTCCCCTACCAAGGCCCATGGGATTTTTGTCTTGAATCCTGTCTAAAAAATGGTCTTTACTTTAATAGATAATGGGATTTTTTTTTTTTTTGTGTGTGTGTGTGTGTGTGGAGATTTTAATTATTTGAATCATTTGGAGGTTTCAAGATATTTGGTTAGTTTTGAAGTTTAGAGATATTTTTGTCATTTTTTAAATCTTAGGAATATTTTGAAGGCTTTGGCCCTTTTTTGGATGTACCTTTCTTACTTTAAAATTTTAACAGGTATTGCAGTCGTTTTAAATTTTGATGTATTTTGGAGATCTTAAGGTTACTTTAGGTATTTTGTCATTTTGAAGGTCTTAAGGTTATTTTGGTCATGCTAAAAGTTTTAAAGATATTTTGGTAAAAGACTTTAAGGCAATTTGGGTAACAAATCAATATGATAATCTTAATGTGAATAAAAACATCTTAAGAAACTAACATTTCACAAAAATCTGATATTATGTGAACTGTGAAAAACTTTATACTCTTTAAGACTGAATGGAAGTTGAGTCATGTGTTTAATTCAGATTCTCTTTCTGGGATTCTCAATATCAAAATTTTTTATTAGATATTATCATTCTTTCCAATAAAGTTTAATTTTTTTTAATAAATCAGTCATTTCATTTCCAGCTCAAAAGAGTTAATAAAAAAAATTCCGTACAATAATTTCTCATGTACATGCTGCAGTGAGTTACTGTGTTTGTTTCTCTTGAGTTTGCTCCAACATGGTATTCTGAGTTTTCTTACACTGATTGATGTACTTGTTTCTGTGAAATAAATCTGCTTAATCATTGAAAAAAATTATTGAATTGTAAATTTAATCACATAAATTGTTCTTGTAACTTTATATATGGGATAAATTTTGCTTCCTTGAACCACCCAAGTCTCAACCTCTTTTTAAATATTAGAATTTAAGAAATCTAAACTTTTTATTTTTTAGGGGAGGTGGAGCTCATAATTTTTGACACAGCTAGGCTAGCTAGGTTACAAAATATTAATTCTTAATTGTATGGAGTAATAGATTTTTCAATTTTTTTGGGGGGTTGAGGAGCCCATTTCTGAACTAGTTCCACCTTTTGGTACTGGTTTCTGTGGTTTACATGTTCAATAAATGTCAGTCACCCTTGGAGTTTATTGATTGAGGATTAGTTGTGGTGCCTAGAAACATTCAAGAGAAGTTACTTATTGATGAATGATCTTGTATGGGCATATTTGCCTTAATTTAGGAGAACATTTTGAGGAGCTAGATATCTTGGTGATTTACTTGGTTTGCAGTTTTGTAATACAATCATTAACCCAAATGCTTTATATGGAATGTTTTGCAAATGCTCCACACTGTTTTTTCCTTTCTATTTTATTTTATAATTTCTCAATGGAAGAAGTTGAGTTCCATCCCTTGTCTAGTTTTCCCTCAGATCTATATAATGCATCCATTTTCTCATTGTAATTTGGTGATGCAACACTTTTGGTTTTGGAGTCTGTTCTTCTGCCCTGCATAAAGAAAATAACAAGTTAGTATTTTTGTAATCCATACCAAATTATATGCTGGTACTCCACATTTTATTGTTTCTACTTTCTAACCATCCTTCCAATTTCTCTAACTTTCCCATGTTTTCAGAATACAATTCAAATTTACTGATACTGTGTTTACTGTAATTTTTTAACAGGCTAAAGTATCGTGTGAGGTGTTGGTAAATACGGTTAATCAGACCATTGCCCATCAAAATTGTTATGCTGGGGTAAGCAGAATAAGCTTATTATTCATTTCTATTTGTCGGCCAAAGTCTCCATTTTAGATCTAAAGAATGACAATACATATCTATGCATACACACCATAACCATCCTTATATAAACTGTAGAACTTTTCAATGGAGATTGACCATGACCCCATCCATGCATACAATGGGCTACTTTCCTCAAACTGCACCATAAAGTATAATCTAATTGCTGTAAAAAATTTTGGTTTGTTGCACATGCATGCAATGGCCGCTTGCAATTTAGTCATTATTGTGCAGTTATGGACAGTGGTAATTGATTGGTAGAGCTTTTTTTGCGGCGCTTCTTCGTATACTATACGACAATAAGCAGTCAATTTATGGAAACGGCATTGAATTTCTTATACTTACTTCTGTTTATGTTATCAGTGATGAATTTGAGTGCCGCACAAGGTGCCACGGAGCTAGAAGGTTCAATGGATGTCTTTAAGTTTCCTCAATCTGTACATATTGAGACAGGTTTGGATATGTTCACATTGAAAGCACAGATAGTCCATAATATTCTAGACCACATGCCGGATTCCTGCATCTTCTGTTATTATATGTTATATGTAATGGTGGGGTGGGGGGGTTTAACAATTAGGTTGTGATTGTGGGGGAAAAGTGATTTGGGTGTAAAAATATTTATTCTGTTACCCTATTACCAGGGTTGAGTCCATATTTTTACTTGCTGTAATTATCTTTGTGAAAGTGCTTTTGGGAATCAGGCCATGGTTATGACAATGTTTTCTGAATTCTCCAACCCTTTATCTAGTCAATAATCTGAAACTTATATTGATTAATACGTTGTCCAGTCTGGGGTTTATATATGGGTGGTTTTGCTTAGTACATTGATTAGGATACAGACGATTGGAATGAAAAGGATGAGGTGCTTTGTGCAAGTGTGTTGAGTCCAAAATTGGACATGTACCTAGATTGATCTAGGTTATATAAGTGATTATAAAGATTTTTACGTGTGCTGATATTGTGTAGGCATGTGCTGATTAATTTTCCCTGGTTACATTAATTAGCCTCAAAACAAGAATTGTATAAAGGATTGATTTGCAAGTACTTGATCCAAAATCAACAAGTCCAAACAGAACCCACTACCAAACAAGAAAAAACTGGTTTGATCCTTCCAACCATACGTCATTGACTACCCATGCTTTCTGCAAAGATCAGCTATATATGAGAGTGAGCCTCTGCAGATAAGCTTCACCACTTTAGCACTATCCTGTGTGTGATCACAAGTCCACTACCCAAAAAAATAAAAATTACAAAGGCCAACACAAAAGCAGCCCCTTTTCTGAGAATAAATCCAAACTTTTTCCTAAATTATACCTCACCGTTCCTTAGCCTCTTTACCTTCCTTCCTTTCCTTCAGCTATAAGAATGGAACCTAGGGAGCTATCCTAATTCAATCAAAAACATCATAACCTTTCAAAGAAGCATAACAAGAAGAAATATTGATGTGTCGCTCGGATTTTCCTTTGGTTGGTGTCAACCATGACTGGAAGAATAGAAGAAGGCAATTTGCATGGGCTGCGGGGACGGCCTCGGTGGAGGTGGTTAACCAGCAAGCCCCTATTGAGCTACCTAGAGGTGTTGATGGAGGTGGTGCAAGTGCAACAAAGAAGTACTGTCTGTGTTCACCTACACGCCATCCAGGTTCATTCAGGTGCAGATATCATCGGTCCAAGTATATATGGATAGGACGATTAGGACCCATGTCCAAATAGGTTTTATACTTTGTGTTGCATACAAGGGAAACTTCTGCTAAAATGTTATATATTTTGTACTTCTTTTCTAACAAAGTTCCGCAATATGTCTTAGTCTTGAAGATAAATGGCAATGGTTTTTTCTGTTTTACCCCTAAATAATCAAATGAACAAAGGAGATGAGTAAATGAGATTTGTTAAGTGGTAATGGTTGGTTGCTTGTTGGATTACTTGGATTACTGGGCTAGTTGATATAAGAAAGTGATAATTGGTGTAAAAAGTGACATAATAGGTGTTAAGATTTCTAATAGAGGGAAATGAATATATTCATTAACAATCTTGACATCACCAGAGGAAGATCCCCCTCGTATTTAAATATTTCAATTATCTCTAATTTTTAGTTTTTTTAGTTTTTTGAAAAATCTAATTTTTAGTTTGATGTGAGACATGTGGCACTTGGTTTTGTGTGGTTTTGATTTGTTTTTTAAGATTAGAGATTTTTTTGTCATGTATTTCTCATGTGGTTAAAAATTGAAGGAAATTAGAGGATTTAAATTGGATGGAAGCCTCTTATGTTTTCTAGAATAAAGGTGCGATCAAATTAAAGTCTGTTACAAGTGCTGGTATTGATTTTAATAACTATGATAGTTAAAACTAATTGGATTATGCTAAGAAACTTGTAACATAACTAGGGGTGGCAAAATCAACCCAAATCCATTTACCCAACTACTAAACTAAGACCCAAACCAACCCATTTATTAATTGGGTTAAATGGGTATTAACTATTAACCCAATTAACAGAAGTATTAATTGGGTCTTACCTAGGTACCCAATTAGATCCAAGTATGACTAAATTATCATTTACCCAAATCACTTCAACTCTAAAATGCTCCAAAATCAATTAAAAAAAAAAAAAACCAAAATACTCACCAAAATGACTAAAATACATTCCAAATGTCCAAAATACCCACAAAACCTATAAAATGACCAAAATACTCCTGAAATTTCTAAAATGTCCAAAATATTCCAATATTATCTAAAATAAGCCAAAATATCAAAAAAAAAAAAAAAAAAAAAAAAAACAAAAGCAAAAAACAAAAAACCTCTAAAATAACCAAAATAACACAAAAATCTCTAAATAAGCCAAATACCTAAAAACCTCCAAAATGACCAAAATATCTCTAGAACCAAAAACATGACCCAAATACCCTAAAAAAATGCAAATCAAGGCCGATTGATGATTAGGATGGGGATTTGAATGATTCAAGGACTTCTATTATATATCTTTCAAAAAATATTTCTCCAAAAATTAGGGGTTAATTAAATTGCTTTTGAAATTTCCCCACTTCCGACATCCTATTACTTAACAATTTAATTTTTGTCTATCTTTTTATTATTAATACACAATGCACTATACATTTATTACAACCCCTAATCCTTAACACTTACTAAATCCATCCATTAAAAAAAACTCAGTTAAAAATACAATCATTGAATACTCTTTTTAATATAATTATTACTATAAATAATATTCAACTTGTACTCCATAAAATTTAAAAACATATTAAATGTAACATCAAATTACAAAACTATCAACCTGCATTTAGTTATTTGTAAACATAACATTTATTTAAACATAAACGTGCTCTTAAACATATCAGAAAATTAAATAATTGTATACATTCATTCCTTTTATGGATGAATGAATTGATTAAAACACATTTGATTGTGACATTGTCAAGGAATTTTCTAGCTTTAAACATTTATGGAAGGTATTTTGGTCATTTTAATAGTTTCGGTGGATATTTGGTCATTTTAGAGTGTTTGGAGTATTTTAGAGTATTTTAAACATGAATTAGGGGTTGACTAAATTGCTTCAGAGATTTTCCCACTTTCAGCATACTATTACTTAACAATTTTATTTTCATTTAAAAAAAAAAATACATAATACACTATACATGTATAAGAACCCCTATTTACTTTCATGTACTAAATTTGTAAAAGTTTCATTAAAAAAAATATCAATTAAAAAAATCATTGAATATTCTTTTAAGAAATTAATATAATTATTACAACAAATAATGTTCAACTTGTACTCCAAAGAATTTAAAAACCTTTTACATGTAATATCAAAGTGCAAAACTATCAATTAAAATTTAATTATTTGTTAATCTTTAATGAATGTAATAAACTTTTTATCAAATATAACATTTATCTAAACATAAAATTGTATGTAAACATATTAGAAAATTAAATAATTTTATACATTCATTACTTATATGCATGATTTTATATGATTTTATACACAAAACCTCTTTTACAAATCAAACAATGAATACGTGATACGGTGACGAAATGAAAAACACAAGTAAAATGTTGCCAAGAGAAAAATCACTACAAAGTAACCTACTACATCTAACAAAGGAATCCACTATAATACCAACCTTTGAACAAATAGTCTACTTTAGTAATTAATAACACATTAGGTCTAATTCTCAATTGATCGAGTTTCAATTGAGGGATAATTGAGCTTTGATCATTCTTAGGTTGATTGAAGAGTAGTCGAATCTTCATAAATTCTTCTATTAAACTTATTTTTGTATAAATACTTTTGAACTTGAACAAACATGAATGTATATTGTCAATTAATTTATTAAGACACATTTGACAGTGACATTGTCAAGGAATTTTCTAACTTAAAATATGTATTGAGGGTAATTTGGTCATTTGGTGGTTTTGATGGATATTTGGTTATTTTAGAGTGTTTTTGTTATTAATTTTGGATGTTCTAAGGATATATTTTTTCATTTTAAGGGTTTCAGGGTATTTTGAAAGTTACAAATATTTTGGTTATATTAAGATGTTTTGAAAGTATTTTGGTAATTTTATATGTTTTTGGGGTAGACACTATAAGGGGCATAAAGTTGAAAACGTTTTGCATATATATATATATATATATATATATTTATTTATTTAGTTATCAGGATTTTATGCGCGCATCAAATAGCAACAAACAATGAACTTGTTTTTTAAAAAATCATTGTAGGTCTAAACAAACATAGCCTTAGTTTTTTTTTATTATCATTTAATGTGTACTTTGTTGTGGTCATAACATTTTTCTCTCTTTGATGTTTACGTGTACTCCAAGTATTCAAACATTTGCAATAGAAAATCTTATATGACCAGTCATTTTTTACTAATAAAACATTCTAGATTTTCTAGATTGTCAAATAAGAACCCAAGCGAAGAAAGTCATCATTGACTATAAGACAACTAGGGGTGGCTAAATCAATCCAAACCCATTTATCCATCCAAAAAAAAATCTTGAAACCTCTAAAACGACCAAAATACTCTCAAAACCTTCAAATTGACCAAAATATCCCTAAACCTATAAGATAACCAAAATACCCCTAAAACCACTAGAATGACAATACATATATATATATATATATGTGTGTGTGTGTGTGTGTGTGTGTGTGTGTCAAACCTCTAAAATGACCTAAATACCCCTAGAACTTCTAAGAAGACCAAAATAAACCCGAAACCTCTAAAATATCCAAAATACCCTCAAAACCACTAGAATGATAAAGCCCCCCCTCCCCCCCCCCCCCCCCCCCCCAAAAAAAAAGAGAAAAATACTCACGATACGTAAAAATGACCCAAATACTCTTAAAACCTCCAAAAATGACCAATAAGTTATATTATTGGTACTTGTCACGTTATAAAATTATGTTAAAACTAATGATAATGCCTTACAAAGCTATGCATATGATAATTTTGTGCTTTACAAAATAGTAAGCATTACAAAATAAAACATAGGATAATTTTATGTAGTAAGAGTATATCACAAAGCTTGTATCTATAATTTGCCCCTAAAATTTGCAACTCTTTAGGAAATTTCAAGGGCATTTTTGGTCTTTTTGAGGTTTTTGGGTTTTTTTTTTTTTGGTCTTTCTAGAGGTTTCAGAGCTACTTTGGTAATTTCATAGGTTTTGGGGGGTAATGTTAGTTGTTTTGGAGGTTTTAGGGGTATTTCAGTAGTTTTAAAGGGTTCTAGGGTATTTTGGTAATTTTGAAAACTTGGGGGCATTTTGGTTATTTTATAGATTTAAGGGTATTTTGGCCATTTTTGAGGTTTTAGTAGTATTTTTGTGTGTGTATATATATATATTTACACATATAGAGAGAGAGAGAGAGAGAGGGTAATTAGGTAGGTTGGGTTTTACTTATAATAATTGGGTTGAGTTTGGGTTATAATTAATTGGTTAAATTGGTTATAAATGTATAAATAGGTTTATGTATCCAACCCACTTATGCTTAGCTCAAACTCACTCATTTGATACCACACACATTTTTTTGGTATTTTCAATCGTAACGCTCTTCTATTATGTGTCACCTTGTAGTCCTGAAGTAGCAAATTATCACTAGAACACCATCCAATATTTGGATTTTACAAGTAACTATTTGATTCAATTACTAGATAGTCTAATTAAGCATAGATGGAGATTTCTCTCAAAAGCATAAATGGAGATATGGATTAGGACGAGAATATGTGTACATATGTTTCCAACCAAAAAATCTTTCTACATTTGTCCCATACCTTCGGCTTTATCTTCCAACTCCAAGGAGGTTTTTTTTGGACACATTTATGATTTATGTCTATCTAATCTTTGTTCTCATTCCAAGTTTGTTTGTTTTAGGTCTTTGAGTTAATTTCAGGTCTTGTAGATTTGAATATCACTTGATAATCACTAATAAGTTTGCGGGAGTTGGAAGTCCAAAGCTTCTGATTTTGATTTATTTTATTTATCTCTTTTAAAGATAAACACTAATTCAACTTGTTTATTATATTATATTTGGTTTTTTTTTTTTTGAGCTTTTAATTTTTGTTGTGCAGGCTTGTAGTGGTAGAATAAGACTAAAAGCCTCTTTTGCATGAATGCAGGCTTAATATCCCTTTATCTCAAACGAAACCCAGACTTGTGGTCGTCCACACTTGCTGTGACATGTGTCTAGGGTACTGCACAGGGAAAGAAAGAAACCCCTACCATGAAATGTATTAATCAAAGTCAAGCGAATGATAAGAGTTTTGTAGTTTAGTTACATTACCTGTTCTCTTTATGAAAAAGAACCAGAGCTCAAATTCCCTCTTCTTCTATTATTATAACGCCCAAGTTAAAAATAAAAAGGTAAGGGAATAAAAAATCTATTTCAAACCAAACTCTTTTTTTTTGTCCTCAGATTAAGAGTATTATTTTATTTTTTATTTTTGAAAAAACCTTCTAAAAATCTTGTCATGTGATACAACCTCACCAACATTTTGGACCAACAAAATTGCTTTCAGTTACTAATTTCCTTCAAACAGCAACAAATATGAATATGCAGTACTCCACCCTTTTGTTGGAAGGCCAAATTGAACCAATTAATACTGAAATCCAAAAGTGATGTTGCCTCAAAGATGTTCAAAGCCTAAATGCCAGTATTATTTTTCTTCCAAAAATGTTAATATTTTGATGATAATGAAGAGGAAAGGATTTGATGCAGCACAAAATTCTCAAATGGATTTAAGAATAAATAGAAAAAAAGAAAAAAAGAAAAAAGAGAGAGGATAAACGTAGAGTTGCATGCCATCAGCCCAAGCAGGAATGTAAAGAAATTGGGCCCAATTGGCTTTGGGTCTCCATCGTATATCGACAGTGAATGTATGGGCCGCTTATTGGAAGCCTATATTGTTCCTACAACAAATTAAAAAAGAAAAAAAAATGAAGAAGATCAAAATAAAACCATACACTAGTTTCAAAAATTAGGTCAGTGCTAGGAGTAGGGCCCAGCTGTGTAGTTCAAAATTTCAATAATTTTTATATCATATTAATAATCCACCACATTTTTCTTGTTTTAACAATAAAAATTGGGTAGAATATGTCACATTTGCTATATGTAAATTGGTCGACAACTTTTGTTGTGTCCATGACATTTAGAGTTTAATCCTTTTTTCTTGTTATAATTATCGAATTAAAAAAAGAAAATCATAGCTTTAAAAAGATTAAAATTAAAATAGTCTATTTAGAAAGTCATTGTTATTTTATTTTATTTTTATTGAGAATCATTTATTGTAAACTAAAGTAAGGAAAAATCATGTAAATTGTTCGTGAGACTCATCTGAGGAGTGCTGACAGTCATAATAAGAAGATTACGTTTGCATTAAATTTTATATAGCTGTTAGGATTTACAACAATTCTTTTCTGACAGTCTGATGTGTTAAAAGCCCATTTTAGAAAAGAAAAACAATCTTATCTGGCCTAGGAATAAAAAAAATTCCCCCCAAATTATCCGATTATTAAAAAAGAAAAAGAAAAACCTAAAGTAACCGACTTGTCTTGTGGAAGAGGAATTGTATGGTTTACAATTTACGTTACGTTACGACTCAGAAACGAGTCACGGGGTAATAGTATGTGGAAGAACTTTGGCTTACCGTGTGGGAAATTATAGAATTGTTTAGAAGAAAAAGTAGAAAAAGCAATACGAACCATATGATTCCTGCAACGTGGAAAAAGTGAAAAAGTAGTCTCCGCCGAGTGGAAAATGGGTCCTAGTGTTTTTACTCATGACTCACGAGGCAGGCTACTTCTACTCTCTAGTCCATACCGTGTGTGGATTCTAACAGGAACTTTCACTCACCGTGACCGTGTCAAAAAAAATAAACCCTTCAACCCATTCTAACAAGGTCATCCTTGACCTGACCATTCCAATCTAAAGTTAGTTCACACTTCAGTGATATATATTCACCGTTAATGCATGGCTTTCGCTTCATAAAAATCCACAAGACTCCATGATGATTAATTATAATCATACTGTTTCTGTATTTCTTATTTTGTCCTTGGGGATATTCAAACTGGGTTCATGCTATGAAAATCAGAGTCAGACTAATAATGTGACAGTGAAATGCATCCAGAGTGAAAGAGAAGCACTTGTCAGCTTCAAGGCCGGCGTAAATGGTAAGCTTTCTTCATGGGTCGGTGAAGATTGCTGCCAATGGAAAGGCGTAGAGTGCGACAACGAATCAGGTCATGTTATCAAGCTCAATCTTAGCAACCCAGCTGGACGCCACAGGCGCTTTGATTATTTCGAAAGAGTTACAAATTCTCCGTGTAGATGGTGCTCGAAAGCTAATCCTAGGGGTTGGCGGAGGTCATTGCTCGGTAAGATAACTTCTTCTTTGATTCACTTAAAATATTTAAATATATTCAAATTCCTGAACTTTTTGGCATGCTAAAGAATTCTCGATGCATCTAAATTGCTCTTATATATGCATCTTTTTCAGGGGATGTTAATAAATCTCTTTCAGGGGAGATTAGTCCTTATCTCGGCAATCTGTCCAGCCTGACGCATCTTGACCTTGAAGGAAACTACAATTTGTCTACCAGAAACTTGGATTGGGTCTCAAGTCTCTCTTCTTTAGAGTACCTGTATATGGGGGGAGTGAAGATCAATCATACCAAAGCAGATTGGCTGCATGCAATTAACATGCTTCCTTCCCTTCTGGAGTTAAGTTTATATTCATGTGAGCTTAAACACCTTCCATCTTCCCTTACTTCCCTTACTTTCACCTCTCTTCGTGTCCTTGATTTATCATACAACCCATTTAACACCTCCATACCTCAGTGGCTGTTTAAACTTACGAGCCTCGCAAGTCTTGATTTGACTTTTAGCAATCAAGGAGGAAAAATCCTTGATTCATTTGGGAGACTTGGAAACTTGAAATACCTCTATCTCGGTGGTAACCATTTTTATGGTTCAATTCCAGATTCTATTGGCTATTTGTCATCCTTGAAGGAGTTGGATCTCTCATATAATGAGATGAATGGAACCATTCCAGAAAGTTTTGGGCAACTCTCAGAGCTAGTCAAATTGTATCTCTTAGAAAATTCTTGGGAAGGTGTCATAACAGAAGCTCAATTGATGAATCTCACAAGACTAGAAGAGTTTGTACTAACAACTAATAATAGAAGTCAACCTCTAGTTTTCAATGTGAAATACGACTGGCGCCCTCCTTTCAAGCTCAAAATTCTTCATCTAGAAAGCTGTCTCATTGGCCCCAAATTTCCTAAATGGCTTCAAGTTCAAAGTGAGCTTACCTATGTCATCCTAAAAAATGTTGAAATCAAAGGCACTATACCTGAGGAATGGTTCTCTATGATATCTTCTAACCTCACCCACTTGGATCTATCCAACAATCAGATAAAAGGGAATTTGCCGCACCAATTAGTATTTCCAAATGTGACTAAGCTATTTCTACAAAGCAATTTGTTTTCAGGCCCTATCCCATCAAATATTAGTGATCTAATGCCAAGCTTGCAGTATTTAGATCTTTCAGAGAACCACCTCTATGGTAAAATTCCTTTGTCCATATCAAAAATAAAAGATCTTAATATTCTTGTCCTCAGGAGAAATAATCTTTCAGGGGAGCTCCCTCATCATTGGAATGAGTCACAAATGGGCTTACGTGTTGTGGATATTTCATACAATAACATATGTGGAAAAATTCCGAGCTCAATGGGTTTCTTAGGAAACCTTTTTATATTAGTGTTGAGCAACAACAATCTTAGTGGAGAAATTCCTTCTTCCTTGCAAAATTGTTCTATTGTGAGCATGGATTTTGGGGGGAATCGTCTCTCAGGGAATCTTCCGTCATTGATAGAATCAGACATCTTTATGCTACGCCTACGATCAAATCTATTCAGTGGAATCATCCCTCGAAAATGGTGCAATCTTTATAAACTTCGCATCCTAGATCTTGCACAAAATAATCTCTTTGGGGGCATTCCAGATTGTTTCAACAATTTTACTGCTATGGTTGATCATAACACCTTTGGGTACAAGCCTATTGAGAACTATACAGAGAAAGCATACATAGTGACAAAAGGAAGAGAGTATGAATATGATCGCACTCTCCAATTTGTTACCTACATTGATCTTTCAGGGAATAGTTTGACAGGAGGAATTCCTATTCAAATAACAAGCCTCACAAGATTGGGGACACTAAACTTGTCAATGAATCATTTAATTGGAAGCATTCCTAAGAATATAGGCAATATGCGGTGGCTGGAAACACTTGATCTCTCAAACAATAGTCTTTTTGGTCCTATTCCTGGAAGCATGTCTTCTTTGACATTCTTAGTACACTTGAACATATCTTTTAACAACTTGACAGGAAGAATCCCATCTGGTAATCAGCTCCAAACACTAAATGATGCAACCATATACAAGGGAAATCCTCTGTTGTGTGGGTCTCCTCTTCCGACCAAGTGCCCAAGAGATGAAACATCTGATGGCCCAACTATTACCAATGTTGATGACAAACAAGATGGAGATGATTATGAAAGGATATGGTTCTATGCTAGCATTGGACTTGGGTTTGCTGTAGGATTTTGGAGTGTTTGTGGCACCATACTATTGAAGAAGTCATGGAGGCACTGTTATTTTCGTTTCTGTGATCACATCAAAGATAAGATAGTACTACTAATTGCATTGAAAGTAGTTCATTTGAAAAGGAAATTTGGGCTGGAAAAAAGTTGAAGTTTGTAGATTGTAAAGTTGTTTCAGTTCTAAATTGAGGCACATGTGTTTTGTGAAATCTTAAGTTAAATATTTTGTTCTTGGTTTTTTTTGTTTGAGTATTGGTTGTTACACACGTGTTTTCCTTTGTAGTTGAATTCATTCTTTGTTTTCATTTTTTGCATTTTGGTTGTGTAGGTAATATGTTGGACAATTTAGATTGTCAACTTCTATATCATAAATGATTGCTTGTCCAATTTCTTTTGGGTATGTATTAGCATCTCAACGTGTTCAATGTGCAGGAGCATTAAATTTGACACGTATCTGCATCTCAACAGTTTCTAAGAAAACTTTTCAAGCATATTCCTATATTTTATGTGACATTTACACTTTACCCCTAAATAAAATGTTGCTAGTTACTATATAAACGGAGCAAGACTTTTACTCTCTATCAGCATAGGGAATCAAGTGGTAGGAAGAAGCATAAAAATAACCAGACAATTATTACTTCGGCATTTTATTCTTTTGCCATTTTTGACCAAAAAAAAGGAGATTGAAATAGTGTGTAAAACTATAAATCATTTATTTGGAAAATGAAGAGGGAGCAAAAATGCATGATTGAAACAAAAATAAACTCATAAAAAAAAAAAAAAAAAAAAAAAAAAAAAAAAAAAAACCTATTAACAGTGCACACACCTAAAACATATTATTACATAACCACAAAACCTTTTTGTCCTCTTTGTTTTCTCAAAACCAAACAAAAATTTATCAAAATTTCATTCGAGGGTATTTGTATATATTTTTAATTAGAAGTGAAAATGCATCAATACTGTGGGGTGTATCTCTATATCTGTCTTACGAAATATAATGTAAATACGAGTCTTCATAGCTAAGCAAAATATGTCTTATTGGAAACCAATTTTTTTTTTTTTTTTTTAAAAGAAAAATCCAAAAGGCTAAAATTTTTGTATTCAACTATTTTCTAATGTAAGGCATGCATAATTAACGAAGAGAAGCAATTCATTACCTTGTAAAAAGTCCAACCTAACATAAATTAGAATAACACTAAAACTTTTTACATATGAAACATAAGATATTAGTGAGTATTTGGCATGACCTCCATGGAATTGCTCTGAGAGTAGGGTAGGAAGAAAAACTTCATGATAGCATATCCTTAGAAGATGCATGGCACGTTGTGAGAGTATTACTTTGGTGATTTTTTTTGAGTAGATATGATTGGTTTTTTGAAGGTTCATTACTATTAAACTCTCTTCGGTTCTTGCATTTAATAATTTACTTTGCACAAAAATTAAAAAATGATATAAACATGTGGCACTAAATTAGACTTTGGTTGAAATCCAATTTAGAATTTAATTGGATTTCGACTCTTCGGTTTTTGAACCGTATATATCTCTTGAAAAAAGTAATTTAAAAATTATATGGGACACATGGAGCAAAACTAGACTCCAATTGAAATCAAATTTAGAATCTAATTCTCATAAAAAAAAATTTAGAATCTAATTGAATTTTCTTTTAGCTTTGGTTTTAAATATATACTAGTGTGTAGCTCCGTGCATATGCACGGATATAATTAAAAATAATCGCAATTATACAGTTCAAATTGTACCATTTTTTAAAGAAGAGATTCAAATTATACAGATATTAGCTTACACTTTTTTTAAACCATACATTTCAAAAATATGTAATGTTTTATGATATTATATAAATATATATATATATATATATATATATAATTTAGAATTTAATTGGATTAGACTCTTTGGTTTTTTTACTCAATAATTCACTTGCCATAAAAATTAAAAAAAAAAAAAGAAAAAAAGATGGACATGTGGTGAAAAATTAGACTCCAATATAGAATCTAATAAGATTTGGATTCTTTGATTTTTACACTTAACAATTCACTTTGTACAAAATTAAAAATTAAATGGGACACATTGCACAAAATTGAGAATCTAATTAAAATTTAATTGGATTTTCTCTAAGTTTTGGCTATTAATATATACTAGTGTATAGTCTCATGCATATGCACGGGTATAATTAAAAACATTAACAATTAAACAGTTCGCATTATACATGATATTAGCTTACATTTTCTTTTTAATCCATAAATTTCTAAAATATGTAATGATTTATCATTTTATATATATGATTTATAATTAAAAACTTATATAGACACATGACGGAAAATTGGACTCAAATTGAAATAAAATTTAGGATCTAAATGGATTTGGACACTTCGATTTTTACACTCAATAATTAACTTAACACAAAATTAAATTTTAAATGGAACATGCGGCGCAAAATTGAGAATCTAATTAGATTTTCTTTAAGCTTTAGCTATTAATATATATATATATATATATATATATATAGACTAGCTTGTAATCCCATGCATATGTATGAATAAATTTTAAAATATACATTTAGATGCATAGTATAATTCTTACATATATAATTTAAATATTATTAATAGTCATTATTTTTTTTTTAACTCTTTAAAAAGTCTTGTAAGAATATTATTAGGTAAAAAAAATATAAATTTTCCATTAAATTTTTTTTTTTGTTAAGTGTTTTATGTTCATTAATTCTAAACTCTTTGGTTACACGTGGTGCTAAATTGGACTCTGATTGAAATCCAATTTAGAATCTAATTGGATTTCATTCTTTGGTTTTTGAACCCTATAATTCTCTTGAAAAAATAATTTAAAAATTATATGGGACATATGGAGCAAAATTAGACTCCAATTGAAATCAAATTTAGAATTTAATTCTCATAAAAAAAAAATTAGAATCTAATAGGATTTTCTCTTAACTTTGGCTTTAAATATATATTAGTGTGTAGCCCTGTATATATGCATGGATACAATTAAAAATAATCACAATTATATAGTTCAAATTATACCATTTTTTTTAGAAGAGATTTAAATTATACAGGTATTAGCTTACATTTTTCTTAAACCATACATTTCAAAAATATGTAATGGTTTCTCATATTATATATAATATTTAGAATTTAATTGGATTAGACTCTTCAATTTTTTCACTCAATAATTCACTTACCACAAAAATTAAAAAAATAAATGGACATGTGGTGAAAAATTAGACTCTAATTGAAATCTAATTTAGAATCTAATTGGATTTGGACTCTTCAATTTTTATACTCAATAATTCACTTAGCACAAAATTAAAAATTAAATGTGACATATGGCGTAAAATTGAGAATCCAATTAAAATCTAATTGAATTTTCTCTGAATTTTGGTTATATATTAATATATATTAGTTTGTAACCCCATGCATATACATGAATAAATTTAAAAAATATACATTAATACGCATAGTATAATTCTTACATATATAATTTAAATATTATTGATAGTTATTCTTATAATTTTTTAACACTTTAAAAAGTCTTATAAGAATATTATTAGGTAAAAAATGTAAATTGTCCATTTTTTAAAATAATTTTAATTTTTTTATTATTTTTTTTATGTTCATTAATTCTAAACTCTTTAGTTTTTATATGCAATAACTTACTTAGATGGATATTTATGATGTGGTCCCACATTTGACTCAAAAATTAAGAAATAAGACTCTTTCTAAAAATAAATAATTTAGGACACATGGCGCAAAATCGGATTGAATTGTAGAATCTAATTGGATTTTCTCTAAATTTTACCTATATATATGTGTGTATATATACATGGTGTATATGCACATGTACAATTAAAAAAATTCACAATTATACGGTATAAATTATACATTTTTCTTAGAAAATGTTCAAATTATACAAGGTATTAGTTTACACTTTTTTTAAACCATACATTTCTAAAATATGTAATGGTTATATATATATATATATGATTTAGAATTTAATTGGATTTAGATTCTTTGATTTTTGCTCTTAATAATTCACTTGCCACAAAAAATGTAAAATAAAATAAAATAGATGGACACGTGGCGCAAAATTGGATTCTAATTGAAATCTAATTAGAATTTGATTTGATTTGGACTTATATATTTTTACACAAAATAATTCATTTGGCACAAAAATTAAAAATTAGATTAGCAAAAATCTAAACAATTTATATGAAAAACTAACAAAAGCTAAATCAAATTTTGACCGTACATAGTCATGGTATATTACATAAATGACTTATAAATTTGAATTATTTTTAGTTACACAAAAAAATAGCTCATAAATATAAAATTATTCAAATTCTCTCTTCCCCTAATTTTATATATTGAGTTAGATATATGAATAGTTTTTATTATGGTTTATTTATATTGGATTCCTTGTTTTCTACATTGAATTTACTCATTTGGCACAAAAATTAAAACATTTAGATTAGATGGGACACATGATACAAAATTAAACTCTAATTGAAATTTAATTTTTACACTGAATTAACTCACTGAGCACAAAAATTAATTTTTTCTTGGTAATTGTAAACAAGAATAACAATGAGATAAATTTAAAATAATTTTACTTTGTGAGTTTCTATGGGGTAGATAAATTTTTTATTCTTAGATAACATATCTACTTGTTATAAATAGTACATAGCTAAAAAGAAAATTCACTGCAAAAATTGCACATTGAATGAAACTCTATTACTAAAATTTAATAACATTGAAATATAATATGACTAACACTCAAGAAATTTAAAATAGGCTTTATTGTTTGCTTAAATTATTTTGTAATTAATGTCATCTTTGGTTTTTGATAAAAAACTTGGTCTTATACAATTTGCGTTCCTCAAATAACTTCAAATAATTTTTGGTCTTTAATCTATACATACATACATATATATATATATATATATATGTATGTATTCCCATATGAAATAAGACTAGTCTGGCATAATATTAAGGGCACGTTTGATAGACTATAATAGACACTGTAATGTAATAGATATTCCTATCGTATAACTATTCAGTTGTTTGGTTATGTTTTTATTACAATAAATAGTTATTCTTTATAAATAGTTATTCTTTAAAATGAGGAATAACTATTCCTTATCAAAAGTACTGAATATCTATTCCTTCATCTTATGTAATAACTTAAAAATTTTTTTTTTTCTAAAAAGCCATTAATTGCCACATCTTCAAAAGGAAAGAAAATAATTTTTCATTCTCGTTAATTATTAGCTCTATTTTGAACGAGTAATTCTTAGGTACTCTCGGAACACAGAGAATGGTGCTATCTCCTCTCACATTCATGGTGGGGTTTGGTTATTAAATTCATGGTAGAGTCCACCATGAATGTGAGAGGAGGAAACATCATTTCACTATACTTCGGGACTACTTAAGAATTTTCCTATTTTGAACACCCTAAAATAAGTGTATTTTAGGAAATTTGACTTAAAAATAATTTAATTACATTTTCTTTTTATATTCTACTAAATTATGGATGCATATTCAGGATTCCATTCCTAAATGGTCACCAAACTAATGAATAGTAATACTTATTATATTCCAACTTAATGTATTCTTTGTAATACTTATTCTTATTCCCATGTAATAATCATTATAGTATACCAAACGTATCCTAAAATCAAGAATTTTTTCAAGCATCTTTTAATGAAAGGTAAAGTAAATTTTACAAAATTTAAAACAAAATTTATTTGAGTGTTGAATATATATGGCATGATTTGGTTATCATACCATTTTGGGATGGTGAATAAAATACAAAAAACATGTATATCACTTATTGTGGGGCCCACATGATCTATGGGACAGGTCCATCTACCCAGGGAGAATCCAGAGGCCCAAGCCGAGGAGGGCTATGGCCCAAGCTCGACAAAATAGCCTTTGGATACCGCCGAGGACAGCTCAATCCTCGGCAGACCCAAAGTCCCCCCAAAGAAGAAATAAGGGTAAAGACGGTGTGGGTCCGAGAGTTCTGCAGTCCGGCCCAAACTCTATCTGGGCCCAGGGCCCGTGCCGAGGAGGTACCTTGCCGAAGACGAATGCTCGGCGGCCGAGGTAGCAAGGGGAACGGCTGAGAACTTACCCTGTCCTCGGCATTCCATAGCTTTAGCGGGAAGACCAACACCCCGGTGTAGGCAATCCCCAAACAGCCCCCTCAAGGGGATGTGAACGGAATGGGGCCCATAGGGAAGCAGGGTGTGAACTCGGACCAAGGAAAGTGCGTCCCACCCCCTTCAGTAAATGCACCTGCCAATACTCAGAGCGGGTTAATGAGAAAAGACGTTTGGGCGGTGCAAACGTCAATCCATGCAACTAATAGAAAGTTAGACGGGACGGTTGATGGGATGGATACAGAAATAAGCTCCTGCCTGACCTACAAGTGGAGGGTCAGGATCAGCCAAGACGGACTATATAATAAAAAGGAAGGTGCACCGATAAGGGGGTTGGGAAAAATGGCCAGAAACCAGAGCCTCCCAGCCCACCTCCAGGAGAAAGACTCCAGGGGTGAAGGAAAACTTAAACTCGTACGAACACCGTGAAAACCCACCGCCTGTCAACCAGGGCCTAGCCTTTCAAACCCACGCTCTACAAGTGATATTGTTAGGGCCGTTTTACGTGTAAACCCGACACCGTTACGGTCCGCCACGAATCGTGACCCTACAATTGGCGCCGTCTGTGGGAAAGGCTTGTGTGTTGGTATAGGAAGTGGGTCGATAGAATTTCTTCGTGATATCTAACCGTTGGTTATAGAGTTCTAATATAAAGTTCTGTTAGGGACTACGTTTCTTGACTAGGGGCTGGGTTGAGGAACTAACTCCCTTAAAGCCAAGGTCCCCTGTAAAGAGTAAACTAGGCACCTAGTAACGTTAACCGTATGGATAAACTCTAGGGGCTTGGCTGAGGAGCTAACTCCCCTAAAGCCAAGATCCCGCACAAAGGGAAAACTAGGTTTTGGACAGAACCAAGGCATTGCATGGTCCTCGGACCCAAGCCTCAGGGGAAACCAACTACCTGGATGTGACGAAAACTAGGTTTTGGACAGAACCAAGGCATTGCATGGTCCTCGGACCTAAACCTCAGGGGAAACCAACTACCTGGATGTGACGAAAACTAGGTTTTGGACAGAACCAAGGCATTGCATGGTCCTCGGACCCAAGCCTCAGGGGAAACCAACTACCTGGATGTGACGAAAACTAGGTTTTGGACAGAACCAAGGCATTGCATGGTCCTCGGACCCAAGCCTCAGGGGAAACCAACTACCTGGATGTAATGAAAACTAGGTTTTGGACAGAACCAAGGCATTGCATGGTCCACGGACCCAAGCCTCAGGGGAAACCAACTACCTGGATGTGACGAAAACTAGGTTTTGGACAGAACCAAGGCATTGCATGGTCCACGGAAGCCTCAGGGGAAACCAACTACCTGGATGTAATGAAAACTAGGTTTTGGACAGAACCAAGGCATTGCATGGTCCTCGGACCCAAGCCTCAGGGGAAACCAACTACCTGGATGTAATAAAAACTAGGTTTTGGACAGAACCAAGGCATTGCATGGTCCACGGACCCAAGCCTCAGGGGAAACCAACTACCTGGATGTGACGAAAACTAGGTTTTGGACAGAACCAAGGCATTGCATGGTCCTCGGACTCAAGCCTCTGGGGAAACCAACTACCTGGATGGGGAACCAACTATTTAAAAAAAAAAAAAGAAAACTATGGCACATAAACCTCAAAATCCCTCCGAAGAGAACTCCGCGTTAGCAGACGGGTTAATACCTTGATTGCGCGGATTCCTCGGTCTACCCTCGCATCCCCAGTATCAAAGGGGTTGATGCGATACGGCGCAACATATTACCCCAAAAGCACAACCAAAGTCCCTCGCTACCTAGCTACCCTTTCAGACGAATTATTTAGAGATTATCGTTCTCGGACATTGGTCTAGCATGCATCGCGTAGTACTCAGCGCTTATCCCGGTTAGTTCCAAGAAATTAATTTATTGAAAGTTACCATTGTTATACTTGATAATATTTGTGAGTTTAAATTAGTAGGAACCTGTGTTAAAGCATTTTTTCTGCCTGGAATATCCTTAAGGGCAAGCTTGCATTTAATATTCATGCATAAAGTAGTTGTTACGGAGAAGAAAGATATGTATGGAGAAATAGACACATATTTTATTAAGACAAAGGAACAGTACAGTGTACAATGAAAAGCTGAAACAAGCTTACACTAAAGCTGACTACATAAGTAAAGGAAAATACAAGCGAGTGGAGATAAGGCCGTGGGGACAGCTCAGAGGAGAGGTTGGCTACTGCGCCAAGTTATTGTCTAAGGAAACTATTCCTCGACACTTCTGCATGCCCATAACTCAGGCAGCCAAAGAACCTGACCTCAGGCTAACACCATCTACAGAAAAGGTGCTAGGAGCTTGAGGCTGGGAAGCCCCCACAAAAATTTGCCTGCTACAAGGCAGACAGTGCTGATGGTGGAAATTCCTTCTTTGGACATACCGAAAAACTGGCATGACCAGAACCTGCTTCGGATTTTGACTAAAAGAGGGAAAAAGACCCTCTCCCCTATGACGAAATGGAATGCTCCCTTGAACTTGCACCTCCTTGGCCCGTACCTCCCTACTCTGAGTCTCGGGGGGACATGACGCCTTTGTGGCGGAGGGAGCTCCTTTTTCCCAAGCCCTATGATGAACTAAGGGAGGAATCTGAAGGATTTGTGTGTGGATAGAGCAACTTTCTCTCCTATTTATGTTAAAAGATAAGGTGGTGGCATTTAATTCACGCAGCGTCTCAAGGAACGCTACAGACAAAACGTCTCTGGCACGATTTCCAATGTCGTCTGCAGCCCTGAAGATAAAGGAGTCTCGAGAAGGAGCACCTCGAACACCGGGACGCCCGAAAAATACCGTGTGACCTAAAATTACGAAAATACCCCCTAATTTGTGGGCCCAATAGATTCGCGGCCCAAGCCCGGTTCAGCACAGGGGCCCAGGGACGGAACCAAGGCATTGCATGGTCCTCGGACTCAAGCCTATGGGGGAACCAAGTACAAAAAATAAAAGTTACAAGTGTCGGACAGTACCAAGGCCGTGTATGGTCCTCGGACCCAAGCCAATGGAGAAACCAAACACTTAGATAAGAAAAGGTTTGAATTTAGTAAGATGGGCTACTTGATAAAAACGTCAAGTCACTTCGTCCACGGCTTAAACACCATAGAAGGTTAAGGCCAATAAGGGTGTAAGGAAGGTGGTGGAACGCCCCAGCATTCAGTCGTATACGAGGGCTATTCATTTGGCAGGTGATATGTCCTCGGATGGTTATTTCTCACACGGCATCAAGCCTTCGGTTCTCTCCTCGGCTAGTTCCGGGTAAGTACTACTTTTTACGGGTCGGCCTTATTGTGCTAAGCACTTCTACCAAAGTTATGGCGATATCTATTTATTATCGAGTATTTTGGTTTTAGTCGTCATTGATTTAGATGCTATATCATTGTGCCGAGCAGTGCTTGCAAATTTATGAAAACGTAAAGACATAATATGCGAAATAAGGTAGACAACAACCTTTATTAATATGAAAAATTGCTACAACATACAAAAAGGGGCTCAAACGAGCCTATACAAAATGTGAACTGCCTAAGCAACCATTACATCTGTAGTACAGAAAAGTAAACTGTCAAGTGTCTTTTAAACTCGTCTTCAAAGTTTCTCCAATCTCCGCCTCATTGCTGCTCATACTAAGAGAGGGACTCACTTTAAAAAAGAGAATGAATGAAGAAGAAGGAAATAGTAAGGAAGAAATCAATGACGAAGATGGAGGGGATGAATAAAGAAGATGGAAGACATGAGTAAAGAAGGAGGAGAAGAGGAGAGAAGAAATGAAAAGAAAGAAAAGGAGCAAAAGAGGGAGAAGAGAAAGCACCAGGTCGGAACTGGTGCTGGGAAGACTATAAGGAGAGGGCGGGGGAGGGCACCAGGGAGCAAAAGAGGGAGAAACAGAAGCATTTAGCCCCTGCCTCAGCCCTGACTCCTAACACGCCGGTGCCATGTTAGGTACGCTCGTGAGGAGCCGGATGGTAACGATCTTGGGTGTTCTCGACTCAGCCACGTCGAAAGTTTGACGTGACGAGTCCCTGCTTCGGATTTTGACTGAAAGAAGGGTGAGGTTGATTTTGAGTCTTCGCCATCCTTGTCCCGATTGAGCCATGATGAGCTTTATCGGAACGTGGCGTTTTTGGGAGGGGTGGGGCTTTTGCATCCCTTGTTGTTACGGTAAAGTGTATCACGATTTAGTGTATAAACCAGTGGGTAAAATGAACCCTAGGGGAGGCCAAGTATTTCAAATCTCAGAAGGATGAAAAGGGATTCTTTGCAAAAACAATAACCTCCTCCTTTCCTTCTTATACAGAGGGTGGAGCAGGAGACATTTAATAGGTTCAGATCTCCAAAGGAATCTGCCAACACAAACATGCCGGTTCCGCTTCTCCGCCCCATCAAAACAAACCGCCAAATTAAAGTAGTCTCGTAAATAGTGGTCATTAAAAGCACGTTTTGGAATACCCAAACGATAAGAACGCGTCAAGCGCGAAATCAAAAAACCGTCTCATAGACCGGTGCATTTCTTGGACAGATGAAGAGCCGCCAGCATTATTAATAGGCCAAATTGATTGGGCCGTAGGACGAGGTTGGACATCACCAAAACCCCCCTTTCCAACCAAGAGGTTGGACAGCCGGGTTTTGAGGGGCTATTGTGGGGCCCAAATGATCTATGGGCCAGGCCCATCTACCCAGGGAGAATCCGGAGGCCCAAGCCGAGGAGGGCTATGGCCCAAGCTCGACAAAATAGCCTTTGGACATCGCCGAGGACGGCTCAGTCCTCGGCAGACCCAAAGTTCCCCCCCTGAAAGGAGGGCAGAAACGGTATAGGACAGAAGCCAGGACAAAAGATCTAAAATATCCAGGGAAAGCTGCTCTTACTGCCATTCAATGCTCTGAACCTGACAGAGCCGCAGTTTTTGGCTTTTACAACCACCCCCAACGACTTTGAATATGGGCTGATGGGACAAGTATCAATTTTGGAAAGATTGACCCTATACGTGGACGAAGGACAATGAACGCAGGCGAATATAAAAGGAAAAAGAAGTAACCTAAAAGAGGGGTTGGGAAAAAAGGCCAGAAACCAGAGCCTCCCAGCCCACCACCAGGAGAAAGACTCCAGGGGTGTAGAGAAACATAAACTTGCACGAACACCGCGAAAAACCCACCGCCTATCAATCGAGGCCTAGCCTTCCAAACCCACGCTCTACAAATGATATTGTTAGGGGCCTTTTCACGTGCGAACCCGACACTGTTACGGTCCGCCACGAATCGCGTCCTTACAATAATTATTATTAGAAAAAAAACACTACAACTAAAACATAAAACCCTAGAATTCTTCCCTATGCAAGTCATCTTTGTTTTCCCATTCCCAATCCACAGGCTAACCTACACAAGCCATCTTTGTTTTCCTATTTGACTTTGAAGACCTTTGCTTTATTTATATATAGGCCTTTGATTATTTATTTATTTTTTATTGTTTTGACTTTCTAAGAGCTTGCCACATCAGCAATGTTAAAAAATAAAAAATAAAAACTCTCTTTCTCTCCAAAATCGAAACTCGATCTTTCTCTTTTGATGGCTAAACATACGGCTTCTATTCTCTCTCCAGCAAGAAACCCTAAACGGCTGAACATGCTTGAAGAAATTTGCTTCTCACTAATGGAGCCACAAAGAAGGAAATCGGTTGAGCAAAATAATACATAGTGGGGACTTTATGGTGAGTTTTTCTCTCCTCTTCGAAGTAGGACGTAAATCATAACTTCTTTACAGTATTATTGAATTTACGGGTGGAGACTAACATTAATTAATTTCTATATAATATTTAGAGCTGGTTTTGTTCCAATCTTGGTATGAATAATCAAGCGGTCAAAGCTGCCTAGGAAGTTTGACATAAGATAGTTTATGTTTTTCTCTTTTACTATCATGTTTTGTGCTGCAACTAATGAAATAATATACCTTCATGACTGAAGTTTTGCCTCTCTTTTTCTATAGATTAATATTCTCATTGGAGTGTGATTACAGAAAATTCCTTTTACAACACTAATTAAGGTATATGCACTATTCTGAACGTATGAGATATAATCTAATCTCTATCGTTGTGATACTTCCCAAACAAAACAATGGAACCAAGGACTTTGGGAGCTAATTAAATACTCATACATTTAGTTTTATGGTTGAATTTTTGTGATAATTTCCAAATTCAGTTTGTATTACGCTTTATTAAAAATTTAATTATTGTTGGTTTCGGGATTTGGATTACTAACAGCTTTAGTAAAGTTAAAGTTTAAAACAAAGTTGAATTGTTAATCGGTAACTTTTAGATTATACAAAATTGCTTTTCTTAATTTATTTTTTTTAAAACTTGAATTGATTGAGACAAATAAGCAATGGGGGAAGGAAAAGAGAAGATAGATAATGAGGGCATCACAATCCAATGCATGATTGCCAAAGTTAGCACATTGCCTTACTATGTGAATTAGGATGATTTAAGAATTATAAATTACATTCTCTGTTTTTTTATGATATATATGATCCATTTTTCATTTTTACTCAATTAACGCTCTTTTGCCTTTCAACTGATACTTCTTATTGTCCCTTAAAGAATTAAAAAAAAAAAAAAACTGGTACTTCTTATTCTTTTTTGACATTTAGATATTTCAAAATCTATTATTTCCAAATTTCTCTCATTTGTATGCGTGACGAGGGTTTGTTTTATTTATTGGCTTAAAAGTGTTCAAAGGAATTATTTTTTAATAATTCTACTATTTAAGCCAGATGATTAAAGCAACTTTTACTTAATATTCGGTACATTTATTTGTCTTCACTCTCTAACAAAGTCATTTTATTCATCTAAAGGTTGAGACAATATAATTGGTGTTGGAGTTATCACTATTGGTCTTTGTATTTTTTTTCTTTTTTCTTTTAAGTTGTAACTTTTATAAGTGAAAATTTACAACTTTTGTTTGACTCTTCCGTGTATCGCACGAATCAGTGACTAGTATATATAAAAAACAGAGACATCATGTAAGAGAGTATGAGGTTCTGCCATGTGGTGCATTCTATGAAAAGAATTGAAATACCCTTAAACAACATTAGAGATAAGAACAAATTTAAAAATAGAGACTCTTTATTTCCTTTAGTTTAATGTTTCAAGACAAATTTTTGTTACATTTTTTATTCAATATTTTAAGATTACTATTTGTTTTATTTGGTTCAATGTTTCAAGACTTTTTTCTCTCTCTCATACACAAAAAATTATTTACATTTCCATTCACGCTTTTCATTTCTACTCCTTTATATATACATGCCCACATCCCTTCATGTCATCGCATCTCAAATACACTCAAACCATAAACAATGTCATTTACCTTTAACCTTTCAACGATACCTACATAACTCCAACATCGCAGTACCATTTGATCCTAACCTGTATGAGTAAGCTATAACCAAAGAAGGGGCCTGCATTTTTTATTCAATGACGGTAGCTCACTATTTTGATGTTGAAGCCAAACGTTGGGGATTTTGTGAACGTTATGATTCGGTTTGAGTCTTTGGGATTTTGGTTTGAGCAAGTCATAAATGTATTTTTTTTAAGAACTAAAGAAAAAGAAAAGAAAATGAAATATTCTAATTGATTATTTATGAAATTAGCTTCTTCTTTTTTTTTTTTTTTTTTTAAATTTTGTGTTAGAACTCATAATTTGTAGGTTTCTTTGTAGGTTTTTTTTACTATAGCTCGTACCGCACATGTGCGATATGAGTTATAGTGATAAAAATAAAAATCAATGAAGATTTCAAAGTATTTTCTACTTTTTTTTTTTAAAGGATACTAAAGCCCAACTAAAAACAATTAAATTTTGATAAATGGATGTATTTTTAGCCTATTTCTCTTTGTTTATTCACGTTCTCTTTAGGTTGATACTTACTGTGGGGTCAGTCGATCCACAGACGCATTTAAGGTCAAGATGATTGGGCCTGTGGCCCATCCGAGGATGAAAATTCGTCCGAGGAGGCCCAGGTCAGGTCATAAGGGTAATCACAGAGGGAATGTAGCCGATAACCACGGAAGTGAGTTCCGTACTCCCCCGAGGACACCATACTCCTTGGCATTATGCGGCCGAGGACGATCGGGACATCGTCTTGTTATCATTGAACCTCGGAGATATGTCGCCACTGAAGATGAGATCAGAGACCAAGGGTAAGAAAGAAAAGGCAAACAAATATCTACAACTACAGTTGCCTCCGCATTAATTGCCTTTCAACCAACTCTCTGGCCGCATTAATGTAGAGATGATACCTGAATAGTAATGAGGCAGCCTTACAGCTACCCATAGGAAGTTCCAGGAGGCACTAGATGGGACAGAAAGAAATCCCTCGAACCCAAGCTACACATGTGCGGTGAAGATGGAACGAAGGGGACGGTATATAACGTGAAAGAATAACTTACGAAAATGAGGGAGACAGGAAAAAGGAAGAAAAAGAGAAAGAGAACTTAGAACATTGAGCGCTAAAAAGGATACTCAGACAGTCCTGAGTTGAAATCCATTTAGAGTTGTGTGGCGAACCGTTTTTCTCTTAAAGAGTTAATCTAGCCCTTACATACCCACGCTCTACAAATCATATTATATCTAGCCCTTACATACCCACGCTCTACAAATCATATTATTTGGGCCATTTACGTACGAACCCAATATTCATTGAGGTTTTTACAAATTGTGTCCATACACTTACATATGATTTCCTAAATTTAATTGAAATAATGAATTGGGTGTTTGCGATTGATGTCTCTACTTTACCTCTTTATCTCCCCACTACTCTTTACTTTCTTCATCATTTTCTCTTTCTTATATTTTGACTATTCTTCTTCCCATTTTATTTTGTATAAATTCAATATCATTTCTCCCATTCAATCCATATTTTTCCCCCCCAAAAAAAAAATTTGTGAGTACTCCCTCTCTCTCTCTTTACTTTCTTTTGGATTTTTTTTTCTTTCTTACAATTCTGTTGAAGTTGATGGCTTTTTTTATGGGTTTTTTTTTTTTTTTTTTAATGTGTGTTTTGGTATTGTGTTTTTCTAATTTCCCATTACAAATTCTTCTCCCTCCCTTTCTAACAAAATAATGCTTTATTACTCACAATTTCTTCAATTCTATTTCTCACAGTTTTTTCAAGTTTTCTTGGGCTTTTCGACCTTTTTGATCAATTTCTCCCACGTCAAAAAACAATATAAATGCTTGAGAGAGAGAGAGAGAGAGAGGATAGGTGGTTGATAAGCAATAGCACATTGAGCACATTGAGCGTACGATAAAGCAGAGTGCATTACATTTATAAAAAAAATTGGTACTTAGTACATGATGTTTTCAATTTTATTAGTAGGTCTCAACATCTTTTCTCTCCCTTTTATATAGCTTTGCCTGAATTTTGATTTTGGTTAATACTTTTTTTCTTTTTCTTTTTCTTTTTTTATTTTTTATTTTTTATTTTTTATATAGGTAATAAGAGTAATATTAATCTTGAAGGAAAAAAAAAGAAAAAAAGAAGTAGTGTTCATGATGGTGAACATAAGAAAAAACAACAAAAAACATCAAAGAAAAAATAACTCAAGGGACAATTCTAAGAGTAGAAAGAAACTCAATGGTAGAAGAACAATTAGAAGAACCCCAGCACCTAGACTAATCGAAAAGAGTTTGTGGCGTAAAGTTTGTACTTAGTTTTTTTGGAAATAGGAATTTGTGTTTATGTCAAAATATAATTTGCATGGCTATGAATTTGAATGTGCCTACCAACTTTTTGAGTGATAAATTATTATAAAGTCTATCTTTTATTCCTTTTGTTTCATCTTAATTTTGGTTAAGATAACGTTGTAATTTGTGATGAAATTATTTTATTATGATAATCTTATTATTCCTTAAGAGATAAGAAATTTGAATAATAAATTTGAAATTTATAAAGTCTAATTGTATATCAAATATAACACACTACAACAGAAGTTAGAAAAATATAGTTCACCTTAAAAAACTATTAATCAAACATACTTTGTAGGGATAAAAGGATGTCAAATACTTGCAGAAGTCTTTAAAAAAAAATAAATAATACTTGAAGTAATTACTTTTTATATATTACATCTCATTACATAATATTTATATATTCTCACATTACGTGGGTCTGCAGCTAGTTTGCAATAATTACAGCCCTCATTGACACATGTTTTGACCCTAGAATTTGCAAATATAAATCTAAATATTTACAAAATATGAAAAAAAAAAAGAAAAAAAAAAAGAAAAGAGAGGAGGAGAGAGACAACGACACATAACGCCAAGGATGAACATAATTCGACCTTAGGCCTATGTTCATGGGTTGTGATGAAGAGAAAACTTCACTAAAAATTTAGGAAGATTACAATAATGATATAAAGACACTCACACAAAACCTAAACATCAAATGCACTGAAAGATGTCACATATACAAATACAAAGATTAGTACTGAAACCAAAGAACTTAACTACATATTTATATAATGCCTCCAAAATCCAAGTGCAGAGGAAAACGATCCAAGTAAAAAAAAAAATAATGATTCCAAGTACATGTCTAGGTTGGCGAAAAATAGGTTATCTAGCCACACAAAACAAACCAATCCAAAAAAAAAAAAAAAAAAACAAAATCTAACATAAGGAATAAGAATATTCTATGTTAAATCTTCCCCACAAAGCAAATCAGTATACACTGTCGCAAGCTGCAACTGAACAAAAAAGTGCAATAATAATATACATATATATATATATATATATATATATATAAATCATATATTGCATGCCTTCTGAAGGGTAAAATCATGCTTTTGGTGATACTAGCTGAAAGATAGGGTTCAAATAAAAACTACGATTGCAAAGTAGTGCAGAACAGAGGCCTCTTGATCTGAGAGAAAGTCTCCAATTTGAGTCTCTGCCTCCAGTTCCATAAAAGGTTTCGTCAAGTGAAGCTGTTAAGGTCTCTGAGACGATCCTTCGCACTGTCATTTAGTTCATTCCACCAGTTTTTTGTGCATTCAATCACTCTCAATCTGGGTGCATTTTCTACACTGAATGGTAAATCCTTTAGCTCCAGACAAGTCTTGATCTTCATAATCTCCAAAGAGGGCCATTCAAACGAATTATACTCGCATACACTAAATAATCTTGGTAGGTTGTGGAGTTCAATATTCTTCAATCTGGGAAGGGATTCATACTGAACTATGCTTCCCTCTTCAATGATCTTTTTAATCTCAAAACAATCCTCAACTTGCAAATCTTGCAAGTGGCACAGTAACTGAATCATATCTCCTGGGAAAAGGCAGTTTAGCTTTGGACAGCTTTTCAGTGTCAAAGTTGTGAGTTTAGTGAGGCTTGTTGAGTCAATTGAGCCTCTGCAAATACTCACCAGGTTTGGGAGGTTGATTAGATGTAGCTTTTGCAAGAATTCAAACAAGACACCAGTTGCTATGGTACCATCAATGATGCTTTCTATTTCATTGCATTCTTCAATTGTACAAGCTTCCACCTCTTTCAAGTATTTAGTGCCAATTACTGATAAGTTCTTAGCACAATGATGACCAATGAGTTCAAAACTAAGAGCTTTATTGAGTATCTTTGAAAGTGCAAATGGAATATCTTCTTCTCCAGCAGAAAATCTTAAATGCTTAAATGCCTTTCAGCTGTGTATCCAAAAAAATCAAATCCACGAAAAGTGTCTACCTTGTGATTGCCAACTAGGATTCTGAATGATCTAAAGCCATTATCTTCCCACCCCATGCTATTTCTTTTCCACGATTTGCTGTTCTCAATGAAAGTTTCAAAGCAGCTGAGTTTAGGAAAGTAGAAACAAAGTCTTGTCAATGCCTTCAAACTAGCAACTTCCTCAGCTACCCTATCTACAATCTGGTTCCAACTTTGGTTTTTGAAGTCCACATCAATGCTCAACTCTTGTAATGAAGAAAGACATGCAATTACATTAGAAGGAATCAGATCTTTTGGTTTGCCATTGATGTGATTGAGACAACCGAAATTCTGTTTAAATGAAACTCTCAGACACTTCAGACCAGTCAATTGCGCAAGCTCTTCAGGCAAGGTGAGAATTCCTGTGCAGCGTAGATCAAGGATTTCAAGACTCTTTAGTTTCTCTAGCTGAGGAGGCAACTCCATTAATTCACCACAATTGTTTAGATATAGAACCCTTAGATTTATCAATCTGGAAATAGATGATGGCAGTGACATGATCCTTGTATCATACAAATCCAGAACTCGGAGGCCACACATGTATTCAAAGAATGATTCTGGAATTTTTGTCAAGCTTGGGTTTTTTTGTAGTAGTAATGTTGAGATATTACTACATGCAGGTTTATTAGGTAGATTACATAATTTCTGACCGATCAATGAGACCCTTCGCACGTCTTCCCATTCTTCCTCGAATGGTTGTTCTTCTATCTCTTCACCATCACCTACCAAAAATTTTAAATCCTTCTCTTCTAGATATGTAATCTTAAGGGCCATGCGTCGGAGAAACAGAGGCATCTTAAGTGTCCTGCTTTAGTACCCCTTTCCAACATAGATTTCTTTTCAAATTCCCTTATTATAGCATGTCCTTTGTCACGAGCCTTTCCAAGCTTTCTAGCTTCATCAATAAATTGTTCAGCTTTCCAGCACTCAATTAGGTACTCCTGGTAAACTTCATAGTCTGGGGGAAAAAATGCCCAATACAATAGGCAAGGCTTCTCATCCACAGGTAATTTGTCATAAATAAGTTTAAATGCCTTGTAGAGTTCTTGCATTTCTTGCACTGGTTCCGTGCCTGGTGACTGCATGTCAGATAACAGTTGCCGCCACACAGATGGGTCATCCTCATTTCTCAAGCTATCTGCTATCAACTTGATCACTTGTGGCATCCCACCGCACTTCTTGAGTAATCTGTCTGCAATTTTCTTGTAGCTTGGTCCATCAATGATATCTCCTACTATTTTTCGAAACAAGTTTCTGGCATCATCATTGGATAATCTTTCAATCTTAATATGATCATCTATTAAACGACAAAAATCTCTATCTCTGTATGCAAATACTACTGCTCCATGTTCATGGTCATCGTGAATGCCAACTTCTTTCAGATTAATCTCTAAGAAAACCTCATCAAGAAGCAGCAGATACCTCTTGTTAACCAAGGCTTCGGATATCATGTCTGCTATTTGATCACTGTCTCTGTCATGGATCCCTTTCACCTCAAGTTTTAACTGCTCTAAAAGAACTAGTTGTATCTTTCTCACACTCTCCCCTTTTGAAAGAGTTACCCAAAAGACATTGTCAAACAGTTGAGTTTCACGGACTTTGTTGTTCAGGTTTTCCATTACTGTTGTCTTGCCCACTCCTGGTAGTCCCCATATGCCAATTCTCTTCAAATTATCATCGTTGAGCAACTTTAGTAGTGTTTTGACATGCTCATTAAGTGATGGAACATTATCTATCTTCTCTGGATGCTTCCTTATTATTGGAACCACTGACATTGGTGCCCTTTCAATCATTATAGTTATTTGCTCTACTCGACTCTTTAAAGCAATTACCTCCTCAGTCTTTGTCACTACAGTTTTGCCAAGCTTTAGGAGAGAATGAAATGGACAGAGTCCACAAAAGCATCTACTGATATTCTGGTACTTGTTCCTCAATTCTCGGAGTTTGCCTTTCATTTCGTGAGCCTCATCCAGCCAGGTTGTGCATTCACGTGTCCTCTCCATTATTTGGTCTTTTCTGTCCAACATTGTTATTACATCTGTCTCTTTACTAAAGAGATATCTTTCTTCTTGTTCCAGCTTCGCAATGTTTTCACTGAGATTTCTTACATGACCATATTTGCTCCTCAAACATCCAATTATGTCCTTCCCAACTCGTATTGCTGGTGTCACCATAGTCCCAATTGCTGTCCACCACATCCTACAAAAATTGTTCAAAAATAAAAATGAGGATTATTTGTGAATCATTTTCTTTTCTATCGTGCTATAAGATAAACAATGTAAGAAAGAAAGGCAGGTTTTTGTCTCACTTTTCAATGACAGTTATCTTTAATTTTTTATAAAATTTATAACAGCATCTCTGTTAGGGGTATTAACCTTGACAGAAATGGCCACACTTGCAATGATGGTTTCGAGACTATAATCCATCTCTTAAGGGACTGCAGATTCTATAAAGCTTTTTGGAGCAACCTCGGCATCCCTTCCAACCTCACTCCTCCCTTCTCCATGCTTCTAATGGACTGGCTTCAGAGGCCTCTCTCCTCCTCAACATTCCCTGGAAAATAATTTTTCTTCTAGGAATTTGGTCTCTTTGGATCAACCAGAACATAGTTGCTTTCCAAAATTTACAACCAAACCACTACCTCCACATAGAATGTATCATGAAAGCGGTGTAATTCCATTACATCATCTCTCCTAAGGCTGTCTATGAGCCCAAATTTGAGATTTTTGTTAAATGAGTCAAACCCCCCATCAACTGGTTCAAGGTTTATTTCAACGCTTCTATTCTTTGTTCCAGTCTAGCTGGAGGGGGTGGGCTGATTCGTAACTCTAATGGAGAGTGGCTGAAAGGTTTATTCAGATTTATTGGGAGGACCTCTTCTCTAAATGTGGAATTATGGGCCTTAAAGGGATGGATGGTATTCTTATGGCTTGGGACTCTCTTGCCAGGATGGGTTGTTGCTAAGTGGATTCCCTCTTGTATTACTCCCTTCCCACTTACTGTGTTCTTCCTTTTTAATCTTTGGACACTTCTGATGCCTGTTTCCCCAGGTTAATCCTGGGCTCTATTTCTTAGTCTCCTTTATTACTAATTCCTTTTAAGCAAAAACAAAACAAAACAAAACAAAAACAGAGCTAATATCTTTAGAAAATTTAAGTCAAGTTTTTCAACAACATTTCGTTTGAGTCAAATCGATGTCAGAAGGCTAAAAAGTTCACACAAGTGGAAAACCTTGCGCACAAAATTGACACAATCAATGTATGGGTGATCCAAAAAGTTGATAGTTAAATAAACTAGAAGTAATTATCTACACTGTGGAACAAACGACGCCTTAAGATCATCTTTGGATGGCTAGATATTGCTTGCGCAAGAAGAACAAAAAATCAACTCCAGCAAATTTCCCATTTGAACTACCCTTCTTCCTGTTTGAATAACTTTTAAACCGTAACACCATTTTGCACAAATCCAGTAGCTTTATAAAGTAAGCTGCATTAGCTTTCCAATGGTACGGAGAAAAGCAGAAAACTGAATTCCAAAAGTCCTTTAATTAAGTCAAGTGCACAAAGTTTATTATGATAACTTGGGTTTTTATTGTGAGAGGATCTGTCCTCAAACTCCTGTTGTTGCTGTTTAGTTTATGAATATAGTGCTTTACCAACCCCACCCCCCCCCCCCCCCCCCCCAAAAAAAAAAAAAATGAAAGTGAAATGAAGGCATAAAATTGGAATTATATGTTGTTAACGTGTAATAGACTATAAGCCTTAGGCCCACCTTATTTACTTGTATAACACACATACTTGTACTACATACTCTACCTCCTATATAAAGGCACTCATGTATAGTTTTATTACTTGAGAAATACAATACCATTCATTCACTATTTCTAACATGGTATCAAAGCCACTACTCTAATCCTTTAGTGTGCTGCTCTTAAGCAATCTCGTCTTCTTATGTGTCATCTACTGCAGCTGTCATTGTCAGAATCACCATTGCCTCCGTTGCGACTACAATACACCAAAGTTCACTGCCTTGCTGCCACTGCTGCTTTCGCTTCTCCGATCAGACCACTTCTTGCACCATCAGAAATGAATCTCTTTGAGCTCTTCTATAAAAGAATCGTCCTCATCAGACTATTCACGCGCCTCCACGCGCCACTGCAAATCTTGGCTGTATCTCCACATGCTCCGCCTCAAGCATTCATGCACCTTCACGCATCAACACATGCTTTCACATGACAGAACTGCACCTACTGACGTCATTGCTGACATCATTCTACCACGTCAGCCCTAGTTAAGCCATTAGCTTGCGTCATTTGTTGAAGTCATCTCTGCCGCATCACTTGCTAACATCATTAGCTTGCATCATCTCCATGTTAACTTTTACTTTTGGCAGTTAACTCTTTTCAAGGTTGACTACTGACTTTTTTGCAAGGTTGACTGTTGACTTTTTTGCCATAGTTGACTTTTTGCAATCCAGGTGCTCCTTACCTAGTTCTTCACGTAAATTTCATTTTTGTAGTCCACTTTTGCATATTTTGCTTCTAAATGAAGAATAATGACAGGTTTTCTTATTGCAACAATCGTCACTAACAATCCATCAAACGTTTTTGCAAATGTCTTGGTCATAATATTGAGACTTGCTATCATTGCAACAAATCAGCTGTTTCCATATCTACTGCTACTATTGCTAACATTGAGAGTATCCAACCAATGGCTCCCCAGGTATGTCTCCTTCCTCTTAGCTTATGGATTCTGCTTGTTGCCATCACATGACACCTCACTTATCCTTATTTTCTCAACTTGAACCTACACCATACCCTCTTAATATTCGCACAGCAAATGGTTCCACAATGTTTGGTCATAATATAGGTTCTATCTCGATCTCCAACCTCTCAGTTCTTGGGGTCTTTAATGTTCCTAACTTTTCTTACAATTTATTTTCTACAGTACAATTAGTTGAGTTAGGTTATCGCATTACCTTTGATTATTCTGGGTGTACTGTGTAGGATCCGAGGAGAGGATAGGAGCTTGGGACTGGTCCCAAAGTTGGGTGTATGTCTCCCATGGACAACTTTCATCTTCCACCTGTTGCTCCTGTTTTTGTTACTGCTGCAGTTTCTTCTATTCCTTCCTTTGTAGTTAAGCATGCCCGACTTGGTCACGCATCTTCCTCTCGATTACAACACTTGACTTCTAGAGGTTTGTTAGGTTCAATATCCACAAAAAATTTTGATTGTGTTTCATGTCAGTTAGGAAAACAACCAGTTTTTCCTTTCAATACTAGTGAATCAACATCCACTGATATCTTTGACCTAATTCATTCTGATGTCTGGGGGCCTTCCTCTGTCTCTAGTATTGGTGGATCCCGATATTTTGTTGTCTTTGTTGATAATTATTCTCACTATAGCTGAATTTTTCATATGAAACATCAATTTGAATTATTGCAAGTATATTATAATTTTGCAAAAATGGTTGAAACTCAATTTTCCAAATGCATCAAAATTTTTCAATCTGATAATGCTCTTGAATACACTCAATATGCTTTCCAAGCTATTTTGCATTCTTATGGAACTATTCATCGACTAATTTGTCTAGGTATCTCTCAGCAAAATGGTAGAGTTGAACAAAAACTTCGTTATATTATTGACATTGTTCACGCTCTCCTTCTCTCTGCCAAAGTTCCTGCTCCTTTTTGGGGCAAAGTTGCTCTTCATGTTGTTCATGATATTAATCGCATTCTTAGTCCTGTTAGCCAAAATCAAACTTCATATGAGCACCTTTTCGAGTCATTTCCAGACTATCACCACCTTCGCTCCTTCGATTTTGCCTGTTTTGTTCTTCTTTAGCTGCATGAGCATAACAAACTTAAGTCTCGATCTAGGCTTTGTTGTTTTCTTGGTTATGGCGAAACTCAAAAGGGGTATTTGTGTTATGATCTTGTCTCTTATCGTCTTCGTATCTCCCGCAATGTTATCTTTTGGTTTTGGGAACATTGCTCATTTGTCGAGCTTTCTCACTTACGTGCCTTTCTATCTATCTCCTCCATTTTAGATCTTTTTCCAAATGAGCCACATATTTCTTCTATAATTGCTCCTAATCCTCCTATAGACTTCTCTGTCCAACCACTAGATATTTTTTATGACTCCCTTAGATCACCTTCTAATGAATAGGTGGAAGACGAGCTACCCAACCTTGAGCTTGGGTCCCCTACTCCTGCTCCACCTGAAGATCTTGCACAAGAAATTCCATCTCTTTACTCCACTGACCCTTTATGGCAAATTGCAATGAAAGAGGAACTTGATGCATTATCTAAAAACTATACTTCAGATTTGGTGACTCTTTCTCTAGGAAATCTGTGATTAGTTGTAAATGGATCTACAAGATCAAGACTCACTCTGATGGGTCCATTGAGTGTTATAAAGCTCGTCTTATTGCAAAAGGTTTTACATAGGAGTATGGGATTGATTATGAAGAGACCTTTGCTCCTGTTGCTTGAATCTCCTTTGTTCGTGCCCTTTTAGCTGCTGCTGCTACTAGTAAATGGGAAATTTTTTAGATGGATGTAAAAAATACCTTCCTTAATGGGAATTTAAGTGAAGAAGTTTATATGCAACCTCCTCCTGATCTCTCTATTAAACAAAACAAGGTTTGTCACCTTTAACGTGCACTTTATGGCCTTAAATAAGCTCCACGAGCTTGGTTTACCAAGTTCACCTCTTCCATCTCTCGCTTGGGTTACATTGCTAATCATTATGATTTTGCCATATTTCTTCATCATATTGACAAAGGCACTATTTTTCTTCTCCTATATGTGGATGATATGATTATAACTAGTGATGACCTTAGTGGCATTCAAGAACTCTAAGATTTTCTCAGTCAGCAGTTTGAGATAAAAGATCTTGGATATCTCAGCTACTTCTTAGGTCTTGAAATCACTCATTACACATATGGACTTTATATTACTCAAGCCAAGTATGCTTCTGAACCTTTATCTCGAGTTGGACTCATTGATAGCAAGATTGCTGACACTCTAGTTGAACTTAATGCGCATCTGACTCCCTCAGGAGGGAAACCATTGTCTAATCTCTCTCTTTACAGACGATTGGTTGGCAGCTTAGTTTATCTCACTGTCCCTCGTCCAGACATTTCATTTGTTGTTTACCAGGTGAGCTAGTATCTGTCTACTCCACGATTGACTGACTATGGTACTGTCCTGCACATTCTTCAATACCTAAAGGGCACTCTCTTTCATAACCTTTTCTACTCTGCTCAATCTCCTCTTATTCTCTGTGCATTCTCTGATTCTGATTGGGCAAGAGATCCCATTGATCAAAGGTCAACCATTGGTTATTACTTTCTTCTTGGTTCTTCTCTGATTTCTTGGAGAAGTAAGAAACAAACCGTTATGGCCAGCTCCAGTACTAAAGCAGAATATTGTGCCCTTGCTGATATCACATCTGAGCTCATTTGGCTTCTATGGCTTCTTAAGGATTTAGTATGTCTACATCCTCAACTACTTCTCTTTATTGTGACAATTAGAGTGCCATTCATATTACTCACAATGATGTCTTCCATGAACGGACTGTACGCATCGAGATCGATTGTCATTTTATCCGTTATCATCTTGTCCATGGTGCTCTTAAGCTGTTCTCGATCTCCTCTAAAGATCAACTTGCAAATATCTTCACCAAGTCACATCCTAAAGGACACCTTTGTGTTTTGGTTGACAACCTCAAGTTGGTCTCACCTCCACCTTGAGTTTGAGAGGGGTTGTTGATGTGTAATAGGCTATGGGCCTAATGCCCACCTTATTTACTTGTATAACACACAAACTTGTACTACATACTCTGCCTCCTATATAAAGGCACTCATGTATATTTTATTACCTGAGAAATACAATACTATTCATTCAGTATTTCTAAAGACTCATGCATAGCATGTGCTTGAGGCAGTTGGCTTGTATGCACGCATAGGCCAGATTCCATAACTTGTACATTCCATGCACCTACTGCAACAGGCTCATGGTATTCATGACCCTGATCAAATTTTGATCTCTATAAATACTAATCCCCTCCCACTAGATTTTCAAGCCATAAAACCCAAAAAAAAAAAAAAAAAAAGTCTGAATACTACTACCCAAATCTCTCCAGATAAATTCCAAAATTTTAATCTGTCTTTGGTTTCAATTTTTCCTTAATTAATTTCTCACAAATCTCTCTTGTTTAATAGTCATTATGATCTAGTTACTTCAATAATTATCATGCTTTGTGGTTATCTTGTTATGTTTGGATGATCAATAAGTGATTTATTATAGGCTTAGTAGTTCTAGAATCATTTTTTGCTGTTATCTATTCTAGCTTGTTTTAATCTTCATGATTAAGTCAATATAATCATGCATATTAGTATGGATATCACTTAGCATGTAACTTTTCTTGCCATACCCATTTTTATTCTTGAAGGTAAGCTCAGTTTAGTATGTAAAATTTTTAGATAACATGGCCATGCGTGGATCTAGCATGTAATTAACCAGTTCCATGATAATCATGATGAATATGCCCATGCACTTTGATGGATATGCTGTGAACATGAAACTATATTAAAATGGGTATGCTTTTGCGATGGGATTTATTATGCACTAAGAAATATTTATAAGTAATTTCATGCTTATGGTTATTGTTCATTTCTAAGCTTGATTTATTTTCTTTTGTGTTTATGTTGTCTGTGTATGACGTGGGTTTACATGCTAATTTTCTAATTTATAGTGCAACTAAACTCCATCACTACATATCAAATGGCTTGATTTTAAAAGAACTGGTTGAAGACTCACATTATGCATGAGAATATATAATTATTTTGAGAAATCTAATATATAATTTATTTTCTAAATTTTATTGTAAATTATTTATTCTTCCTAAAAATTAAACAAATTCTAAAAGTAATTTCTATATCTTTATTTTTACAAATATATAATTTTATCATTTTTTTTGTTCACGCGATGCATGAAAATATATAACTATTTTGAGATATGGTATAATGTATAATTTATTGTCAAAATTTTATTATAGATAATATGTTCTTCCTAAAATTCTATATCTCTATTTTTACAAATATATAATTTTATCATTTTCCAGTTTTTGGTTGGTATTATTCTTTTTTTTAATGGTTCATATTCTTTTAGTTATTATTATTATACATTATATTTTCCTAATTTCTTTTAGTACAATTAAAATTTTTAGTTTTCAAAGTTATTATTCAAATTCTCATTCTCTTATTGATATTATTATCATGATAATTGTCGGGGACGTTTTGCAACAAGAGACAAAAATGCAAGATTAGCCCAAATCTCCCCTTGGGTTCTTTAGAAATGTTTATTTGTGGAGAATCAAGCCCAAAATTTCAAATGTATAATGAACAAAGCACTAATGATGCTTTAATGAGAGAGAAACCAAAATGTCATAACTGAAATACAAGAAAATGCAAAAAAAACACACAGGTCCAAAACTTTAACCCACAATCAGCGAGAAGAGGAAATTGAGAGAGGTTGTGAGGAAGAGAGGGACGGTTCCCTTATACCCATATTTCCAACTGAATGGGATTTTGTTCTAAAGTCTCAGCTTTGTGGGAGAAAACTTGGTTTTTTATGTTATGAACTGAAGGGAGATTTTTATAGCAACCTTTGGGTGTCCTTAATGACTGGTTTTTAGGCTAAAGATGAGGCTATGGACCTCCCAAGTGCTAAATTGATGTTTGGTTCAAATTTGCTTGAGTTGGGTAAAAGATTTAACTTGCTTTATGCATACTTTGGGAAATATTTGACTAAACTCCTATTGGCTCCTCATTTTTAGTTGTTTCAGACTCTTGGGAGACTCACCTAAGTGAAGGCTAGCAGTTGGAGTTAGCCAATGAGAACCAACTATTTTTAAAGGGAAAAATGGGTTCGGGCAAAGCCTTTGGGCCACAATCAGCTAGAGAATAAAAACTCTTTTAGGGTGGAAATTTTAGGCACAAGACCTCCTCCATGAGCTTGAGGTGCTACCAGTATCCTTTGCTTACTTGGTAGCACGCATGGGCTAGGCTCATGCAAAAGGTTTAAAAGAAACTAACCCATACCCTCAAAACCACACTTCCTCAATTTCCCCCAATAAGTCGCATGGGCTTGGGCCATGTTTAAAAGAATAAAATACAGGAATTAGGCCTACAAAAAAAGTCAGGCTTGTAAAAATTGTGTTGCGAAAATGTGTATTAATAATAATCAAAACTTATTATATAATTACAATTGATATTAGTCAAATAATTATTAGTACTCTCAACTCACACTTGTCTTCTCCCATTCTTGAGTGAGTACACTGAAGACTGAAGTTATCCAAATTGGACCAAGGTGGACCAAAATGGACTGAAATGGAACGAAATAGAACAAGTGGACCAAATAGACTGAATCGAACCCAAGTGGACCAAATTGGATCAAAATGGACCAAATGTTGAACCATAAGTAGCAAATATAACTCAAAATATTAATAATTATTATAATAATAAAGTGATATAAAACCATAATATGTGATTGGTGCATTCTGATATGATGGAAGTGGTTTGTTGTTAAAGTAACATAAATCAAATTTGTTATCACATTAATATTTTTAACAAAATTATTATGCATGCATCTATGATTCTATGTGCTTGTTAAAGGTTTTATTCAAGTTGAATTCGGCACCATGTAGAGAAAGTTGATACACCACAAAAAAAACATATCAAGAAAACCACTTATATGTAATATTTTATACAGAAAGAAATAGAAAGGCCAAAAAAAGCCATTTGTTAAGAGTTTAATTATCTTTATCTTTTGAAATTGATGAAAATAATATATGATTTTCTAAGTAGGAGAGGAACTAGATCCCTCAGTCTGGACAAGAATACTATATTAGCATATGAATATGAATATGAATATAGTATTGGAATGAGACTTTTTTGGACGAGTATGAACTAAAAATATGTAAATGGTGTCTCCACTTAAGGTATTTGTATTACATATATTTTCTATTACAAGTTACCTTTAGGGTCAAGAATGTGTAAAGTCATGGTAGTCAATAAGTTTATATCATGATTGATAAGTTATAATTAGTTTTGAGAACTAGTTTTGCAAATAAGTTGTGTTTTCAAAAAGTATTATTAGATAAAAGTAATAAGACTCCAACATCATTGGTAACTTTCTCTGAACTTTGGTCTTAATCAATCCATGATTGTGACTAGATAAAACCCCAACATCATTGATAATTTCTTTTCACGGGGAAGAAGTTTCAACCAAACTTGTGTAGGGTGGACTTAATTTCAGGAAGCAATCTAGCTCAAAACGACAAAATTTTGAAATAGAACAGTTTATTATTGATGATGGAAGCTCGAAACGACACAGATCTTTACCGTAACACTATTACCTGCTATAAATTTAAGATTTTGTTTAGAAAATGTAAATAATGAAAGATAATGTTCTCCCCATGTCGAAACACAACAAATATAAATGCCATGATTGATTATATGTACTCATCGTATGTGATTGATAACAAACTTTTAGGCATACCTGTGCTTCTAGCTCGGTTTTCTTCTTCTTCTTCTTTAAACTTTGAGATCTCTTTGGTAATGCTCTGGAGTGGGTGAAAGCTTGAGTCTTAGATGTTTGAATGTTAGAAATGGAAAAACCATTACACAGCAAACGAAGTCAACTAGCAATGCAATTATCAAAAAATTTAAAAAAATTAATAATAATAAAACTATAGCAATGCTGCAGCCTGCAGGTCCCACTCACCTCGCACGTTCACATGCCCTACACTCTCTCTCTCTCTCTCTGTGAATTGTTTCGGGTATATTTTTAGCAAAAAAAAAAATGCTTCCTGTATAAGGTACTCTGCAATTTTACCTCCCCACCCAAAAAAATAACAGCTCAGTAAAACTTCTAAAATTACATGGAGACAATTTGGATACATAAAATTCACGGCATATTTCTTACTAACAATTGCACAGCATTTTAACTGGAAAGTGAAACTGTTTGATTGAAAATCATTACAAAAAGATATTCGTTAATTTATTAACATAAGGTCCGAGGAAAATCAACATCAAATTGGTTCAAAAGATTTTGGATTTAACCTAACCAAAATTTCTTTTGTAAATAATAAATTCATAATATCAACATTAATAATAAATTAACACTTTTTTTTTGTGATAGAGTTTCAACTTATGGCATTCACTTCTGATTATTGTACTCTTTATCATTAAATCAAGACACCAAATGGTTTTTGGTGTAGGCTGTGATTGAAACCTAGATCTCGTATTTAACTATCAGAAACAATTAACACAGTTATATATAATATAGCTTTGAAATTTAGCATTATTTAGTACTCGTATTCTTCTAAAAAAAAAATTTAATACTCTTATAAAGGAATTTTTGGATTCAAATATTCCACACATTCAATTATGATAAAAAGATAAATTAAAAATTAAAAGAATCTAACCCAGTGCATACGAATAGCTTCAGAAATTACTAGGTCCATTGGACGACTGCTAAGGTGGCCCTTCCTGGTCCTCCTAACCAATAAAATGTTGTCATTCACACAAATGTGACATCACCAGGTGATTTTTTTTTTTTTTTTTTTGTGCTAATTAGGAAGCTAACTCACACATTTGTAAAGGCGAAATCATTTTATTAGTTGGAAGGGCCTCAGCATTTCTCCCAATGAACCTAATAATTTCTCGAAAAGCTGGGTCAAGAATGTTCTATATATGTAACCTTCACCGGATCCCTTCAAACTTCAACAAGGTATGCTTCAGCTGTACTAATATGTTGAAAATGACTACCAGGCTACCACGCCTAATTTATTAACAACTTCGCAGCTGGGCCATGTTGATTTGGTTCCAAGCTTCCAGCTATGTTCAGACAAATGTAAAATTGCCCTTAAAAAAAGGACACATAAAATTGAAAAAATTAATTACCCTGTCTAGTTATTAGTTTCTTTTACTTGAAAACAAAACGGTTTGAATTCAGGATTCGCATCCACTCCATTTAATGGTCATATTGCAAAGTAGAACCTCACTCCCTCTTGTGTAGTTGTGTATGTTTGTTTCTCAAGGAAAAATTATTTCAAAGTAGAATAATTTAAGATTTAGATTTTGTTAATTCAATTAAATTAAAATTGTGTTAAACTAAACTAGGGACAAAATTGGCCTCTGCCCTTTTCGGGCAAAAAAAGTAGCATTCTACCATCTCTTCCAAACTAACTAGGGAAATGCCCATCTTTTGAAATTTGACTTTCTCAAAATCGAGTTTTTTTTAAAAAAAAAAAATTTATAGAGCCTTATAGTGACGTTTTAAGGAGCCTATAGTGACGTTTTAAGGACTTATAGTGGCGTTTTGTAACTTGAGCTCCATGAACTCGAGTTTTATGCAAGTTTTTTATCTATAACTTGAGTTCATGGAGCTCGAGTTACAAAACGTCACTATAGGACCTTAAAAACATCACTATAGGGCTTAATTCGATTTTGAGAAAGTTGAGTTTTAAAAGAGTAGCATTTCCCTAATTAGTTTAGGAAATGGGGTAGAATGCTACTTATTTTACCCGAAAAGGGCAGAAGCCAATTTTGTCCCTAAACTAGAGTTAATAAGCACAATTTAGACCTTAGATTTATTTTACTTTGAATAATGACCCTCTTAAATGGCTGGACTTGTTAGTCCAAGTGGTTCCTTCCCATGTACTAATGGGCAGGGCTGGATCTACCACTATGCTAATTACGCAATCTCTTAATGACTAGTTTGGATGGAGGAGAGGGAGGAAGAGTAGGGTAAAATTGGCAGGAAATGGGAATTTTTAATCCAATTGTGGATTTGTCAAAACTCACATTCAAAAAAAAATGACAAAATTTAGCTACAAAATCGATTGTAGCTTTAAACTAGAGTTAATGAGTACAATTTAGACCTTAGATTTATTTTACTTTGAATAATGACCCTCTTAAATGGCCAGACTTGTTAGTCCAAGTGATTCCTTTCCCATGTACTAATGGGCAGGGCCAGACCTACTACTATGCCAATTAGGCAATCTCTTAATGACTAGTTTGGATGGAGGAGAGGGAGGAAGAGTAAAGTAAAATTGACAGGAAATGGCAATTTTTAATCTAATGGTAGATTTGTTAAAACTCACATTCAATAAATAAAAAATAACAAAGTTTAGCTACAAAATCGATTGTAACTTTAAACTAGAGTTAATGAGCACAATTTAGACCTTAGATTTATTTTACTTTGAATAATGACCCTCTTAAATGTCTGGACTTGTTAGTCCAAGTGGTTCCCTTCCCCTTTATTAATGGGCAGGGCTGAACTTACCACTATGCCAATTAGACAACCTTTTAAGAACCAGTTTAGATAGAGGAGAGGAAGGAAGAGTAAAGTAAAATTGGCAGGATATGACAATTTTTATTCCAATGGTAGATTTGTCAAAAGTCATAGGTGAATTTTGACAAACCTACCATTGGATTACATTTTCTTCTTATATCATTCATACTTGCAAAACTATTAGAAAATTAAAGATTAATAGTTATGTCATCAATAAATTATTTAAATTGCAAGTTTTTGTAATTTAAAATTATGTATAAAATATAATCTAATAAATCATATAGTAAATAATTTCCTATTAGCAAAAAATTTAACATGTATATTAAGAGCGTAAAAAAACACATAATCTAACAGTTCCATTTTCAAAATATGTAGCAATGTTAATGATATTGAGTAAGGTTGTACTCTTAGGTTACAACCAATTTTGAAACTAAATTTTGTCCATATTGAGTAGAGTTGTAGGCTTGTAGCTATTGAATAAAACTAATTGGACAAATTACAATTTACTCACTTGCAATTTGGCCGAAATTTAAATTGTCTACTTGTGATTTAAAATTTGACACTTTATCCACCTGAAGTTAACTTAGTTAGAGTTCCGTAACATACCTCTATTAAAAATATGACTAAATATGTAATTTTGCTCCACTTTTATGTCTATCTCCTCTAAAAACAAAAAAAAAACATTAAAAAAAAACATAAAAATACAAGATCAAATAAGATCAAAAAGGATCCAGCGGAACACTTTTATCATAGGATTTCAAATCATAGATAGGCAATTTAAATTTCAGTCAAACCTCAGGTGTTTAAATTGCCTACTTGTGATTTAAAATTTGACACTTTATCCACCTGAAGTTAACTTAGTTAGAGTTCCGTAACATACCTCTATTAAAAATATGACTAAATATGTAATTTTGCTCCACTTTTATGTCTACCTCCTCTAAAAACAAAAAAAATATATATATATAAAAATACAAGATCAAATAAGATCAAAAAGGATCCAGCGGAACACTTTTATCATAGGATTTCAAATCATAGATAGGTAATTTAAATTTCAGTCAAACCTCAGATGGGTAAAGTGTCAAATTTCAAACCACAAGTAAGCAACTTAAATTTTGGCCAAATCTTATGTGGGTAAGTTGTAATTTTTCCAAACTAATTTGTAGCCAAATTTTGTCCATAAAAAGTTTCTCATTAAAAAAGGGTGAAGCAATCTAAGAAAATAGCTATTTTTTTTTTTTTTTTTTTTGATAGATAACTTGAAAACTTGTATTAAACAAAAGAAAACGTTACATCATGATGGAGAGCTTGTTCCAAAAAACAAAGATTATCTTCCATCCAAACCTTAAAGTCAACAATACTAATAGCATGTTTTGCTAAGATATAGGTAGGTCTATTTCCTTGCCTACATACGTGAGAAAACAACACTTTCCTAACATCATTACAAGAGCTTTAAATCCCATAAATGATAAACATCACCAAAACTGATGGAGGTGACAAACCTTGAAGGGCACGAACCATATTAAGTGAATTTAGTAGAATAAACCAAAACGGATGGAATTTAATGCATTCAGGTTCAATTTAGTAGAATAGTCCATTCGGTCCAGTTTGGTCTATTTGGTCCACTTTGGTCCATTCAAGTTCAATTTGATCCACTTTGATTCACTCGGTCCATTTCGATCCACATTAGCATACTTATTTAAAAATGAAAAAAGCCAGGCTTGAGTTGAGAATATTACCAATAGTAACTATGTGATAAAATTATATTATTATGACATCCTCGAGACTGAGAAAATTGAATAATAAATTTGAAACTTGAAAATATATTTTCGTTCCTATATTTATTCTCACTTTTATTTCTATTTTTTATTTTCACCATTTTTAATACCTAAAATAAAAAAAGTGATCTCATTTTTATCCTTACCATCATCACACGACCGAAAATAATCTATGTGGTAAATAGAGTGCATCTTTAACTCACTAAATTTTTCTTTTTTTTTTTTTTGATGTGATTTAACTCACTAAATTCTGATATCAGCATTAAAATAATAATATAATATTTTATTTAGCATTTTAAAAATACCACATTATCTTTTAAAAACAAAAAATTAATTTATGAATTTTAACTAAATGAAAAAAAAAAAAAAAGGAAAAAACACAAATAAAAACAAAAAATCATATAAATTGAGATTAGCTCCATTTTGAGAAAGAACAGACAAGAACAAAATCCTAAAAAATTCAAAACCCAAAAACATCTAGTGGCCTTTAGAATCGTTTGATCTTAATCAATTATTTGTTAATCTGATTGAAGAACACAAAAGTAAGAAAAGAAGGAAAAAAAAAAAAAAACGTTAGCTAAATTCTAAAACACACAGATTTAAACACACATAAGAGACAACTTGCAATATCAAACACAAACATACACGATTAGCCAAAACCCAGAAATACCATAGATTGGTTAAAAAAAAAGATTTTAAAAAAATCGGATGTGAGATGAGAGAAAAAACCTAGATTGAGCAGAAAAATGAATACCAAATCGGTATTTTGAACAAACCCACTTATGAACAACAAACTTTGCAACCAAAACAACATTGTTCTTCCTACTCTCCATCCCTCTAGCTAAACTCTGAGCACCCAAAATTTTCAAAACCCAAAGAATACAAACCCAGAAAATCAAACACAAGAACACAATAAAATCAAACCCAGTACACACGAGCACAAACCCAATTAGATATGTATGAAATCGGATCCGACGGGGACACCTACCGCGGGTCGTGGAGCTCCGACCTGATCTGAAAGACATCCATATCAGAGATTAACATACCCAAGTGGCCATGCTTAGCGGCGATTTGAAAGGCATCCAAGAGCCATTAGATCGGAGATGGTGGAAGCATCTGATGGGTCATCTCCGGACAGCTTATCCAAGAGCTGCTTGAGGGAGTCAAGGTCGCCTGATCGGACGGCGGAGAAGAAGGGGTGGGTGATGAATCGTAGAGCCTTTGATGAGTTTGAGAGTGAGAGAATATAAAGAATTTACACGAGAGAGAGAGAGAGAGAGAGAGAGAGAGAGACTGTGGGAGTGTTGTTTTGGTTTTATTTTAATTTTTTGGGTATGTGTTTTGCGTTTGTTTTATAAGAAAATGGAAAGGAGAAAATGTCAAATAAAGGAAAATGTGTTCTTATTGTTCTTAGATGGTTGTTATTAATTTTTGAATTTTAATTTCTGGGTTTGTGTTTTTGTTCGTTTTTGTTCAAAATACACTTAAATTTCCTTTCAAAAAAAAAAAAATACACTTAAATTTCAATTTATGTGATTTTTGGTTTTTAATTTTTTTTTAATTTTTTTATTTAGTTAAAATTAATAAATTAATTTTTTGTTTTTAAATGATGATGTGGTATTTTTAAAATGCTAAATAAAATATTATATTATTTTTTTAATGTTGATGTCAGTATTTAGTGTGTTAACGATGCATGCTGTTCGTTACGTAGGCTATTTCCATTCGTGGGATGATGGCAAGTACAAAAACAAGATCTTTTTTTTTTTTTTTTTTTTTAGGATTAAAAGCGGTTAAAATAAAAAATATATACCAAAATAAGAATCGCATGAAAATATGAGGATGAAAATGTTTTCGTCTAAAAATTTTAGTTATACCAAAAGAAATTACGAAAATATAATAATAATAATAATAATAGTTTGAAGAATGTGACCATATCAAAAAAAAAAATAATAATGTCAATCAAAAACACCAAAAATCATAAAAATATATATTTGTAAAAAAAAGAGAAATAGAGACTGGAATTTGTAGTGTCTGCGGCTGGTTTGGTGTTATGAACTTCATTGTAGATCTTGCTTCTCTTTTTAAATAAATTCTAATTCATTAAAAAAATTTTCTTTTAGAAACTATTTAATTTTTAAGGTGAACAAATTATTTATAATAAAATTTGAAAAATAAATTATACATTACACAACATCTTAAAATAATTATATATTTCCATGCATAATGAGAGATTGAGACTAGTTTTCATAAACATGAACCCGCTCTTGCTCATTGCTCACACATCATAAAATTCCAAATTTGTCATAAACACATTCAACACTGCCATATTCATTACCACTTTATTCTCCACACAAACACCAAAAAAAAAAAAAGGAAAGGAAGAAGAAGAAGAAGAAGAACAAAAAAAGAACCCTTCCATCACCACTTCCAAATACACAAGTACACAACTACCACTGCCCAAAATATTCCAAAGCCACTTTAATTACACGATGATCTGAAACTGCCTAGCAAAACGATTTCACAAAAGTAACTATTTCAGACCCTCCACCAGCAGCACTTGAATCGGCACCTTCACTGGAGGTTGCATTTGAAACAGCGAGTGGACCTTTTTGCCTTGAACCGCTAGCAGTTGATCCTAACACCATAACTTCAAGTAGCACTTTAACTCCCATAATCTGGAAATAACAGCCAAAAATAAGGGTGTAATGCATGAGCATTGCAAGGGAAATTTGGAGTTTCAAAGGCTGCAACTACACTATGGAAATCACAATACAACTATCAAACACCTTAAACTATAAACTCAATTTATACAGGGAAGAAATGAAGTGCTTTTAACTTCAAACATATTGTATATTCCCTCACGTTGGCATTGACATAAAAAGCAGTTGTATGGCAATTTCATCAAACTTTAAAGCACCAAAACTGTTTCAACGTGAAGCACCCAGTTGTCATTTTTTTCACTATAAACAAAATTCTAGAGTACCTCTTTTTTCAATCTAGAAACTGAGCTTAAAGTCCAATAAATCAATTAGTGTTTAAATAAATCAAAATATATATAAGAATGTGCTCTTGGTCTGAATCTAGTTGCTATCTGAATTCGAAAAAAATTAGTACTACTACGTGACTAAAAACTCTGTTTTAGCAGTATTGATGATGAACATTTAAGTGTAACAATAATTATTTTTTGCCAACAAGTAGCATAATGTAAATAAACAGAATAAAAATGCATTTCTAAGATGATATATCAAGAAAAATAATTCCATGCTATTTATTTAAAGCACTTTTATGATAATAATATGTTAGGTAACCGATCAATATATGTAAGCTTTCATCTTTCCAATGAGGAAGTCCTGATTGGTAGATAATGTTAGGAGTTAGGACTACTAACAATTTACCACACTTGTCTCTAAAAACATATCTACGTAGACTGTGAAGTTCTAATATAAAAAAATAATAATAATAAAAAAATAAAAAAAAATAAAAGAAAAAGAAAACCAACAACAACAACAACAACAACCAAATTAAGTATTTAACACTAAAAACATAGCTAGGCAGACTTTGACAAAGAAATTAAAAGAAAACATAACAGAAATAAAAAAAAATAAAAAATAAATAAAAAAACATGAAAAAGAAAAAATAGCAACCCTTTTGGAGCAAAATAAATAAGTGCAGAACTTAATGTCATCATTATTCAGTTACAAATTTTAAAAAATAAAAATAAAAGAAAATAAGGAAAATCTTCATAAACCATATGTAGATAATAAATCCAGAAACTTCCTCACTTGTGACAAAACCTCTATTGGAATACAAAACAGAATTTTGGTTGAAACTGTATATGGTCTAAGACTGTGCTTCTTAGTCTAAGAGTTTAACCTCTATATATATATATATATATATAAAATATATACTCTTATTCCAAAACTTGTATTCCCAAGGGGTAGGGAGTGATGCTCTTTGTTGGCGCCTCAAAGGAAATGGTAAGTTTGACACCCGCTCTTTCTACCATGAGATCCAGGATGCTTAGAATTCTTTGTTCCCTTGGCCAGGTGTTTGGAAAACTAGGTTCCTAAACGAGCAACTTTCTTTTTGTGGAGAGCTGCTTATGGTTGGATTCTTGATTTGGATAATCTCATGCTTAGGGGTCACTCTTTGGCAAATCGGTATTATATGTGCCGTTGTTATGGGGAATTTGTGGACCACTTACTTCTTCATTGTCCTGTTGTACATATCCATCAAAAAATAAAATTTTTGTCCTGTCGTATGCTCTTTATGGGTTTCTATGCTTCAGGTTTTTGGTATTCAATGGGTCATGTTAGGCTTTGTGGCAGAGTTATTATTTTGCTGGCATCATACTTCAGATATTTGGAATTTGATTCCAAGTTGTTTGATACTTTGATGTGAATTGTATGGTTGGAACGAAACCGCTGCTCCTTCGAGGACAATAAGAAAAAGTTGGAAGAGTTAAAAGTTCCATGCCAACGTAGTCTTTGATTGGTCTCAGTGCTGGGGTTTTATGGATTGTTCCTCTCTTTCTGAGTTTATGTTTTCTCTTAGAATAACCTCTTGATTTCTTTTTCTTTGTTGTTTGTTTATGTTATCCTGCATTCATCATCATGAACTACTTGTATTTTTCCTTTCTCTTTTCATTAATAAGATTACCTTAATTATCTATCAAAACATATATAAAATGAAGCAAAACCCTAATGCAAAAGCATATTCCCAAAGCAGTTACGGAAATATACAATAAAATAATCATGAGCATGATAGATGAAATACTAAAAAATAACACCATGTAAATAATTCATATTGGAGACATTGAGAAATTACTTGCAGAGAACAGCAAAGACAGTAAGTGCAAGCTGACTTTTTCATTTGGATGCCCTTCAAATTGCGTATCTGAACAATTTTCAGTGAGATTGAAAGGAAAAATTAGATAAACTTCCTGCATTCCAGCTCTGAGAAGAAAAGAAGAAATAAATAAATAAAATTTATGAACTTTCATATTATCCAACCAAAAAAAAAAAGCAGAAGGAAAAAAAATATATATATACTGGAGAGCAATATTGATGGCTCAAAGAAAAGGAGAGAGGGTGACGTAAAGAAGAAGATTTGTCAGGCCAGGAACAACACCATGGCCGGAAGATGTAGAATAAGATGTTGTAGATGGAGGAAATAAGAGCAGACAAGAACCCAAAAAATAAAAAATAAAAAATAAAACCAAACAACAACAAAGGTGCAACCATTTTGTAAAGAGTGTTAGGAGGTCATTAGCTTCATCAAATTGCGATTTTCCCGTAAGATATTAACCGTTGTAGATTTTTTTGCCTGAAGGGATGATGCAGTGCTAAATGCCTCTCTTTGTTTGAAATGGAGTCATTAGGACAACGCAATTTGAAGTTAAAAGAAAATTTTCAGTTATTTAGATGTTTGCAGTTAATGAGCCATGTTTTCTACATGTTTCCAGTAACAATTCCTTGAAAACAGTCAAAAACACCATTTTGGTGTTTCCTAAAAACTGCTTCCTTGGTAATTTTTTGAATTACAGTTTTCTAGAAACTGTTTGCTGAAAACATCTAGGTAAACACTTTATTGGTACTTTTTTTTTTAAATAAAAAACGGTTTTTTGAGAACTGTTCCAACCAGGACCTTTAAAATAATGAATACAGCTGAATCTAGAAGCATTTCTCTAGTGTTAAATTTTAAAAGAAAATAAAATGATTCAATATGAGATGGAAGTTTCAAAAGCAAGTTAAAATATAAAGCACAAACCTGTCACAGAAATATTGTGATTGCTGGGTTGTACACCTCTGTTTGACATCACTAGTGCAATCAACTACACCAGAAGTTAATAATTCTTATTCCTGTTGGATCCTTTTAGATGTGGCCTCTTCCTTTTCCTGATCTCCAAGTGATCAAAACAACCAATGGTGTCAAACAGGATAAATCCATTTTAATGCTTGTATCCGTATCATATATCGTTGTCACAAATAGGGGTGAAATGAGCTTGAAGATGCAAGCGTAATGTATCTTGCAAATCTAAATCTTCCCACCAATCATTCTCTGCTTTAATCTTTTTTAAGGTATGACATGTATTGGAGTCGATGCCAAGGTTCTTCAATCTAGGGCAATCATATAAGCTAATGTCCTCTAGTGGGGACCACACACCTTTCATTATGTTAACCAATCTGGGTAGATAGTGAAGTTTTAACCGTTTCAAGCTAGGGAGTTTATCACTACCAGAATCAACAACTGGATCCTGAAATATGATCTCCTCAATGGCTGGACAATCTTCAACTATCAAGTCCTCTAACTTAGAAAAAAACTGGAGCATGGAGCTTGCAAAAACAAATTGGACATTGGGGCATGCATGCAGTGTCAAAATTCTTAGCTTAGCAAAGCTTCCCTGTGGTATCATTCCTTCCGAAATTTTTCTTAAGTTTGACAGATAATTAATACTTAGGTGTTCCAGATTTGGAAATACAGCTTCAGAAAGTTCCTTGCTACCAATAACTGTTTGAATCTTGGGACATTCTCTCAGTACACAAAATCTCAGTCCATTGAAATTACTGACTCCAAACTCTGATAGGCTGCAAACATTGATGTGATGATCTAGATAGAAAGCAGTAGCACGAGTTAATACTTCCACAACTGCATCTGGTATCATCTCACCATTTATAAATCTCAAACATTGACCCCATTGGACATGATCAAACTCCAGATTGTCCACACCCTGAGCTACAAAGCGTTTCACATCATGGCCGACTACAAATTTGAATTTGGTTAATCCTTGAATCCATGGTATGCCTGTTTGAAGAAAGAGTTCAAGAAACTCTACTTTTGGAAAATAGCAAGAAAAGGCAATCAACTTTGTCAAGTTCCCCACCTCATTTATGACAGATTTCACATCTTTATCCCACCTTCTATCTCCTGGGTACACATCAAGACTCAGTGTTTCCAATTCATGGAGGCTAGATATTATTCCCTGTGAAACCAATTCACGAGGAAGCTTAACATATTCACTCCAGTTGACAGATCCATAAAACGATACTTTTAAGTGCCTCAAAGAAGCCAGCTCAGAAATCTCATCAGGTAATTTGTCAATCTCAGTTCCTTGGAGATCAAGCACCTCAAGTTGTCTTAGAGAGCCAACATCAGATGGAAGCAGAACGAGACATTCACAATCACGTAGAATAAGTACCTCAAGCTTTATAAGCTTAAAAAGTGACTTTGGCAGGGATTTGATCCTGGTCTTGGATAGGTTCAAAACTTTAAGAAAAGGCATTAAATCAAAGAACGGTGAAGGTATCATTCTTAGATGATGATTTCTTTGGAGGAACAATGCCAAAAGTTTTGGGCAATTTGGTCTCTCAGGTAGTCTGGATAACTCATTGTCCATCAAAAATATCATCTTGGCTTCTTCCCATTCCTCATTTAAAGGTGGCTTAGTTAGACCTGCAGCAGCCCTTGATAAGAACTGATGACTTTCAAGAATCAACTGTCTATTGCCTTCAAAACTTTCAAGTGATCTGTGCAATGAACTATTTTCTGTGTCTGATAGCTGTGTCATTCTTGAATAATTTCTAAGCAGAAACTGACAACCTTCTGCCTCTAATGACAAGATCCCTGATGCTAAATCCCTAATGAGATCATGCATTTTGATAGAGAGACTACCTTCTGAGCTCTGCAAAAGAGAGGCACCTACAAGAATATTAACTATATCATGCGCCCTCTTATATGCATCTGTCCAATTTCCACTAATCAAACCTTCATGGATCCAGTACTCTACCAAATCCAATATGCTGACCTCCCAATCTTCTGGAAATAAGGCACAATAAAGGAAGCAACTCTTCAACTCAAGACCCTCCAATCTGTCATAACTGAATTTCAATTTTTGGATTAGAGATTCAAAACCATACATCCCATGTGCACTGCACCGTGAAAATTCCCTCACTGCATGCATCCAGGCTAAAGCATCAATCTCCTTAGTCAGTGCCCTTCCAGTAACAATGATTAGCAATGGCAGACCATGACACTTTTGAACTAAAGCTAGAGCATGCGGCTTGATAGTTGGAGAATCAACAATCCCACCCACTTGTTCCCTAAACAACTCCCAAGCTTCTTCCTTTAAAAGTCCCTCAACTTGAATCTCCACATCAGTAGCCATAATGTGACACACGCCCAGGGATCTTGTTGCAATTATCATCCTACAACCATTTTCTAAAGTGAGATCAGGAATACCAATTGCATGTAGATCAATCTGCTCCCAAACATCATCCAAAAGCAACAAAAACCGTCGGCACTTTAGAGATTGAAATAGTTCCTCTGCAATTTCAGAATCCGTTTTGGAGTCTGCTGGCAACAATGACAATTGTCGTAAAACTTCATTTTGAATCTTTCTCATGCTCCAATTTCTAGAGACAGACACCCAAATATTCACATCAAACAAGTATTTTGTTTTGGGGTGATTGATCAAAGCTTTCAGTACACTGGTCTTTCCAATCCCACCACTTCCATGAACACCAATTCTTTTGGATGTAGTATTACACAAGTGTGACAAAATCATCCCCACTGTGTGCTCAATAGACCTCTTGGCACCTCTTCTCAGTTCTAGCAAGTGCTGACTGTCAGGTTGACAAGGAAGCTCAATTTCCACTACATTGATAGGTTCACTTCCCTTGCTCTTACCAGAAGGAGGTATTGTCGTCGGTTCTTCTGCGGCATTTTTAAATGTACCTGATGTTGAGACTGATTGTGGAGTAGAGGGCTCAACTGGTTCGCCAACATGCACAGAAAATTTAGATTGTTCTACTGCAGCTTTTTTACTTGTACCTGATGTTGAGACAGACTGTGGAGTAGGAGGATCGACTGGTTCTCCAACATGCATATACAATTTAGATTTTCTCTGATCTTCAGTTTGAGAAGGTACAGTCTCAATTTCTGCTTCAAGAATGGACAACGTCCTTCCTTTTTCATTAGATGTCTCTACAACTTCTTTTCCACGAGCAGATAAAAACTTTTCCTTCTCAAAAGAAGTTAGCTCAATTTCAGGTTCATGAGCACGCAAATTCTCATGAACTTGAGATTCAACCAACTTTGAGCATCCAGAAAGATCGAGTTCTCTGAGAGACTTCAAACTATAAACAACACTAGGAAGACACACAAGATTTTTGCAATCTCTCAAATTCAACAAAGTAAGACCAGTCAAATGTTTAATTGATGAAGGTAGCTTTTTTATTGCTGTCCCATTTAAAGAAAGCTCCCGAAGCTGTTGCATGCTTTCTGAGAATTCAGAAATCTTCTTGACTTTTGAACAACCAGAAAGAATAAGAATTTCAAGAGATTCCATTTCAATCTTTTTTGGAAGACTTCTAAGGCATTTGCAATCTTTCAAATTCAAAAAACTAAGCCTTTTGAGTGCTCCAATGGATGGGTGAACCTCAACTAGATTTGAACAACCTTCAAGATCTATTTTCACAAGATTTGGAACCCCTGTGAAGTTGGGGGTCCTATTAAGATCTTGGGAATGACTGAGCTTGATGAATTTTAACTTGTCCAAATACTGTTCAAGAAATTAAAAAAGAAAAGAGAGAGAGAGATTGTAGAATGATTAGATTCCTTTAACCATAGAATTACTTTTAGTAAAATTAACTAATACAAAGGTGAGTAACAACATTACCTTTACTCCCCCCCAAAGTTGTTTAATTTTTCCATGACACATGTTAAGTTCAACAAGCTTGTCTGCGTTGAAATTTTGAGGCAAAGATTTTAAAGGATACCCATTCCATTCAATAAATCTTAGAGCATTAGGAAAATGTGTGAGCCCATAAGGAAGTTGCACATTCTGAATTTTGAGCAATCTAAGATTACACATCTTTGAAAAGGCCTTCGGATTCCAGTGTGCCTCTTTTTGCGTAGGCAAATCCAAGACCATGCCTTGAACAGATTCTGTTCCCTGATAATCAAAAACAAGGGATTGGTGAATTGCATACCAAAAGAGTACAATAGTTTTCAAAAGTGTATTTTCTTCAGTAATAGAATAGGGTCATGCTTAAGTTCAAGGTTTCTACTTAACCCCTTACCGTATTTTCTGTCAGCACCTTGTCAATGTCTTCATGCAGCCACAGTCTACTACGTTTTCCAGGCTCTATAGCACACTCTCGGCGAACCATCTGCCAACCCATTTCTTGTAGTAGATCATGCATCCACAATCGATTGTCTGATAAAACTCTTAAAAGAGATTTACGAATGAGAATATTTAATACAAAATCCGTGTGGCAGCCAAGACAGTCTAGTATTTCTACCACACGATCTTTGTCCCCCCCATTAAAAAAGCATGCGATATGTAGGAATATTTCCCTCTCTATTTCCTCCAGCCCATCAAAACTTATTTGAAGCACGTCAAGAACTTGTCTTAGAGAATGTTCTTTAACGATTTTTAATTCATTTTCCCAGTCAGTGATGCTTCTATTGAGCAGAAAAGAACCCAAAACATCAATAGCTAAAGGAAGGCCAGCAGCATAATTGACAAAATGATTAGACACCTCCATATAAGCTTCAGGAGGTTGTTTATTTTTAAAACATTTCAAACTGAAAAGATGAAGCGCTTCTTCATTATTCATTTCCTTAGGCTTATATATTTCATCAACTCCATGTATACTCAGCAAATATTCATCTCTTGTTGTAATGATAATTGTACTGCCTGGGCCAAACCAATCACCCTTCCCAGCCAATATTTCTAACTGCTCTAATTGATCCACATCATCAAGAACGAGAAGTATCCTTTTCGTATGCAGCCTATTCCTGATCTGATTGACTCCTTCCTGAACACTGAAGATTCTTATATCTCTAACCATCAAGATGTCAGAAAGAAGTTTTTCTTGCAAACAAATTAAACCCCTTCTTTTAGTAACTACTCTAACATTAGAAAGAAAGCTAACTCCTTCAAATTGATTAGACAACCTCTCATAAACAACTTTTGCAATGGTTGTCTTGCCGATACCACCCATCCCACATATCCCTATCATACGAACTTCATTCAACCCTATCCTTAAGTATGTATTTATTTTCTCCACATGAGAATCTATCCCTACTAGATCCTTAACTGAGAATGGGGGACTAACTCTTTTCAATATCACTCCAACAATGTCTTGGATAACTTTTGACTCATGCCTGCAAGGAGAATGAACAACAGTCATTTGATGAGTCTGAACCAGCCATAAATAATTATGCCAGGATTTTAGTTTTTTTTAGAAGTAATAAAGATTACATGAAATGAAGAAAGATATATACAAGAGGAATCAAAGGATTATACATGCAGTACCCCCAGAGGATCCTTTCAAATAGATTATATTAATTGAGTCAAGCCAAAAGTTGGGAAAGAGAGCGGGGGGAAAATACATGTATTTGTTGCTTTATTTTGGTTGGAATAAATAACAAAGGGAAGAAGAGAGCCGGTTGTTGCATTTTTCGTAAGGATATGTGTGTGTGTGTGTATTTTTAGAATATGGATTGCTTACACTTCCCCTTAACTATAACTATAGTGTAACAATGTCCCACCAAAAAACTTCACAAACTAAGCAATATACCTTAACTATTGGTAATAAGAACTTTACTCCCTCTTGTTAAGATTTCCGTCAAATTTAATGAAAAATTTTATTTTCTCAAAAAACGTGTATGACAGAAATTTGAATTTTCTGTTCAATTTGAGAGAAGCCCTCACAGCAGAGAGCAAAGTGCTTATTACAAATAGTTAGGGGGGGAATTGATCAGTTTTGAAGTTTATGGGGACACTGTAACTGCATTGTAGTTAAGGGGAAAAATGCAATTTCCCCTAAGAATATAGGGGAAGACTAGTGTACACATGATGTGAACAAAAAACTCTCCTAAGGAATTACAATAACGAAAAAAAAAAAAAAAAAAAAAAAAAAAGAAGAAGAAGAAGAAGAAGAAGAAGGAATTGGTATAATTTGCAGAAGAAATTGAAGAAGTGGTGTGAAGCGCACAAGAACACTCGATCAACAATTTTAAAGACACTGATTTCTACTAGATAATAGACAATTCCTTATCTATAAACATATAATTATTTTAGTATAGTGTCTAAACCATATTAAGTTTTAGTTCTTAAAGTGTCAGATCAGCAATGCTGGCCAGAGATGGTAGCATCTCTTCTGTTTGGTTGGCTAACTGGTTGAGGAAACATCCCTCCGAAGTTTGGAATTTGGTGCCAGAATGTCAGATGTGGTAAGTGTGAAAGGAACTAAACATTTGCACTTTTGAGGATGTTGCTAAATCCACTAACCAGTTGAAGTTCTTGTTTATCAGGACTTTGTTTGATTGGTCTCAGGCTTGAAGGTTTATGCATTGTACTTTGATTTTTTATTCTCAGACTTTATTTAGTCTCTATAACTTATTTGCTTGTATTTGATTTTAGGTACTTTGTGTTCATCATCATGAACAAAGAGTACTTTTTTCTGTTGATAAATTTTTATTTTTATTTTTTATAGGTAGTTAATAAAATCTTTATTACTTATCAGAAAATATTCTAAATCATTTTCAAAGACCCCAATAATTTTTTGTTATTTCTTATATAACCATCAGTTTAGTTTTTCTTATAGTCCTCATATTCAAAATTTCTCAATTCTTCCTCTCTAGATGTGAATTCTTTTGTGGATTTCCTAATTTTAATTGTCTCTCTAAAATTGCTTCCACCCAGTCCAAGCCAACCTTTGAAGAAACTCCAATATGCTACACACTCTTCAGAGGAAAAGCTACACCTTCTAACTTACTGAACTATTCAGAAAAAGATTTCAGCACAGAATTTTTCTGGTCAGCTAAAGCCAGTTTACCACACCATCGCCTCTACTGGAATTTTTTTTATCTACAAATATCTAGAAATGCTGGAATACAAAAAGTCAAATTTAGCTGCAATGAGTTTTCTAAAGGGTTTTTTTTTTTTTTTTTTGGTAAGTCAAAGAGGTCTTAGTTTCTAAAGGTGTTGTCATACAAAGAAGTGAAAAGACCAAGTCCGAATGTGTCCTAGGACTTTCTTACTGGTACTGAAATAAAAAGAATAACACATTCCTACATAAGGTGTTTGAAATATGAAAGCAAGCACCTAGTGTGAGTAGTCATTAAAATTCAATGATATAATAAAAACTGTTCTTGAAACAATCAGTTTCCGTTAATCTCTTCAAGGATCTCTATACAGACCTAGAGCCAGGCATCTCCAAAGTCCATATACCTGTTGCATCTATGTAGAAATGGACATGAAAGCACGGCCTCCAGAGAGCCTCGACATACACTAGTTTTTTGGCCAATATACCAGAATGGAAGGAATTGAAAAAGAAGAAGAAAAAACCTTACATATCTTGTAATGCCCATCCGGGAATATTGGCCACTTCTGCTAAAGCAGCCCTCCATCTTTGCACCTCCTCCATATTTTCCTCCTCCATATTTTTTTCCTCCATATTTTCCTCCAAAAATTTTACTAGATGCTCGAAAGCTTCCCCAAAACTCCCTGTCTGGTTCCGTACCTCAGATGGATCAACATCAAAGAAAACCGGAAGAATTGTTTGCCCCTTCTCTTTCTGGCATTGCACAATCTTTGCAAGTTCAAACAAACACCAAAGGGAATCAGCATAGTGCTTTGAAAGAATGACAACTGAAATCCTTGATTCTTCAATTGCTTCCCATTTGGTTTTTCCTCTCTCAAGTTCATGATCACTGCAGGTGATTATTCCTTTCCGATCCAAAGCAGCATATAGATGATCAACAAAATCTTTGCGGGTGCCCTCGCCAGTAAAATTAAGGAAGACATCATATATCCATTGGCGGGGAAATGACAAAGAGGCGCCTTCCTTGGTTATAAGAGCCATCAAGAATTACTAGCGAACTTGATTTGCCAATCTTGAAACATCAAAGCAAATACACATCAAAAATACATTTAGGTTTCATTTCGATTTGAGAATTAAAATTCAAGGGATTTGAAGAAAAATTGCTAGTATAAATTCGTTGAGATAAATTTAACCGCATATGACGATTTGAAGCATGGAGATTTTTTCTATTAAAAAGAAAAAGATATTATGGATTTGAAATAGCTTCTTAGATGGTTAGACCTAATCATTTAAAATCCATTTAAATTTTTTTAAAATGATATTATAAATTTCAAACACACTTAGGTTTATTTGGGTTTGAAAATTTTAAATTAAGGGCTTTGAAGAACCATTGCTAGCATAAATTGGTTGATATAAATTTAACAGCACATGACGATTTCAAGCATAGAGATTTTTCTTTAAAATGAAAAGATATTATGGATTTGAAACAACTTCTTAGCCCTAGTAATTTCAAATCCATTATGACTAAAGCTCAAACCCATCCATATATTAAACCAATAGAAAAGAAAAAAAAAAAAAATGCTATTCTATGTAGGTTTCAATTAGCTCGACTGGTTGAGTCTCTTGTTGTCGAATTTGGAGTTCAAACTTCAAACTCTAACTAAGCCAATCGGTGTTTGAGTCTAATGATAAGAACAATCATCATGGCGTGGATTCCATAGGTTCAAATTCTACCATATAATAATCTGTTCACATCATTTAAATTTAAACTAAAACTAAAAATCCAAATCCTTATCCTTAAAAGGAAAATTATTCAATATACTCACATAAATGGCGCGTCCCATCATGAGTTTAATTAATGGGACTCATTATTATGTGAGTGGAGAGAGCTCCCTAGTATTGAATAATTATCATTCTCAAATATCACAATCCAATTTCCTTAAAAAAAAAAAAAAAAAAAAAAAAGAAAACTCTATCCAAAGGGGTAATACTTCGAAAGTACAATAAACGTTGACTCTGCCCCTTACGTAGTAGTGTATCCAAAGGCACAGCGAGTTGTTTGTAACGGCGAGAGGAAATACAGCGATTTAGGGAAATAATTGGAGGAAATTTAAAAAAAAAAAAATGAGAACTTACAGATTTGAGAAATTGAGGGCAGTGACTATTGTAATCAAACTCAGAATCCTCTAGGACACCGCTGAATTTTGGCACCGGTAATGGTATGTTTCCGGGGGAGAGAGATAAATTTTGGCACCGGTAATGGTATATTTCCGGGGGAGGGAGAGAGACATGCTGAAGCGTGCATTGAACTGATACAGGTAGGTAACACCTTCGGATCCAAAGGATGAAAATTATTGAAGAAGTCATGACTCATACCTACTGTTCTTCTGTGAACCAGTTGTTGAAAATTACCGACCGTTCTCCTGAACCAGTTGTGGAAAAGGTTTTTAAGTGTAGTAGCTGACTCATGAATTTTTTTTCTAAATAACAATAAATATTAAAAAATTTAATTAGTTGTCACATTTCAAAACAATATTGAAAACTAGCATCTCGAGTATCTAAAACTCGAGTTTTTAAGTCTCGATTTGTAAGAAAATGGGTTTAAAGTGAGAAAAAATTGACGTGAAAATTGAGTTTTAAAGACTCAATATACATAAATTGCAAAAAAACACCACTATAGGGATTTAAAAAGTTACTATAGAGCTTATAAACGCCACTATAGGGCTCCCTAAACCTGGTACTTAAAAATTTTTTTGCAAGAAAACGCCGCTATAGGGATTTAAAACGTCACTGTAAGGTTTAAAAACGCCACTATAAGTGAAATTTTTTTGCATGAAACTCGAGTCTTAAAGACTCGAGATCTATGTGGCATTTAGCGAGTCTTTTGGACTCGAGTTTCTAAAACTCGAGATGCTACTTTCCTTTATTATTTTAAACGTTGTCTAACTAACTATATACAACCCCTTTACATAGCTATTCTACACATTACCTCCTGACTCATATATTTAGTGCAGTAGACTTTCTTCTTTTTTTTTTTTTCTTTTTTGGTAAAGTTAATAATTTACTTACATTATAATTTAAAATATATTTTTTTATTTTTTAAACAAATAAAAATGATAAATTTTATGTGGCAGTTTGATGCAGGGAAATGGAGAATCCACATTACTTGTGGCATTTAAATTTTTAGGAATGTGATTTCTTACAATTTGAATGTCTAGAAATGTAGTCATTCCTATATTTGGTTTCATTGGAAATCTCTTAAGATTCCTAGAAATATGAGATGATAATATTTGGTTTATTTTCAAATATCTTAAATGAATTATTTATTTTTCTCATTTTATCCTTAGATTTGAATGTGAACTTCCAAATCCTTTAAAAAAAAATCTTCCTTTAAATAAATAATGAAAAACAATATATAAACTATTAATAATTTGTTGAGCAACACATACCAACAAAAGTAAATACCTGGCAATAATGGAGGGTCTCCTTCAAACTTTTTTTTTTCCCACATGTGAAACCTAAATAAAACTTTGTTAAAGAATATATCAACAGACTTGTTTATCCTGCTTATGTTATTTTGGCGGGAAAAAATAAAGACAAGGAAAAAGATACTAATGATTTATTTTGTATTTTATCTTAATTGCTTAATTGATAAGGAAAAATAGTTAAAATTGTCTATTTATAAAAAATACAATTTTCTTTAAGTTTGGGAATCTGGATACCTACCTGTTTTAAAGGGAATCCACATTCTTATTGAGAGGGGTTTAAAAGGGGAATCCAGATTCTCCTAGCATTTGATTCTCTAGTATGATTTGCAACTAAATATGAGAATCTTAAAACATTACCCGTACCAAACACCACATTTTATAGATAAGTAGTAACTATAATTTCTTTTTTGAACGTGAAGGAAAAAAATCTTAAATTTTAGATTTTTTTTTTTTAATTCAAAGTAAAATTTGTTATCTTAACATGCGTTTCACGCCTATGATGAGGCTTACACATTTTCTCATTAATATTATGCATTTAGGATAAAGCAATTTGAAAATCAACAGGAGAGTGGCCTTATTTTTTATTTTTTATTTATCTATGCTACTATTTAAGGGGTTTCCTTGTTTGAGATTCTCATTTTTTTTTATTCAAAAATCTACATCCTTATGTTTAAATAGAGACTAAACGAAAGGACAATTTGGTAAAAATATAACTCTAACTCCCATTAAAATATTGCCTAAAAAATAGGGTCACTCTCCTTTAAATTTTCAAATTTCTTTATCTACTTATAAATTAGATTATCAAAATATAAATTATATATATGTATATAATAAAAACACAGATTTTTTTTTTTGGCTACAAAATAGGACCACTAAAAAAAGCCTTATCGCACACACAAAGCGCATGTGATAAGGCTAGTACTACTATTTAAGGGGCTTATCCGATTTGAGATCCTCTTTTTTTTGGTTCAAAAATACCCTCATACCCCTATGTTTAAGTAGAAATAAAGCTAAAGGACAATCCGATAAAAATACAACTTTAACTCCCACTAAAACATTACCTAAAAAATAGGGTCACTCTTCTGTTGATTTTCAAATTGCTTTATCCTACTTATAGATTAGATTCTCAAAATAAAAATTATATATAAAAAAAATAAAAACATAGTTTTTTTTTTTTTTTTCTACAAAATAGGACCACTAAAAAAGGCCTTATCGCATGTGCGAAACGCATGTGATAAGGCTAGTTTGACAAACCTATTTCTATATGAAATTACTTTTCATTAATAAGAGTATTTTTGAACCACATAAAAGTCCAATTGAAAGAAATGAATCCTCTTATATATAATATACATAGATAATTTAGAATCATAGATAAAAAGGAATGGTAAATTTCATTTTAAACCTTAAGAGTTTAGGAATATTTCATTTTAAACTTTAAAATGTTTTTCTAAATGTTTCATTTATAATTTTCTTTAAGATTTTAAATCTCAAATTGTTCATAAAAATTTTTATTTTTTAGAGGCTTTCTTTCAAGAAATACTTAATCAATAAATATAAATGTTATATCCATAACATTTTCACAATACTTTGACAACAAATTTTAAGTAAAAGTAATATGAAAATGTTGTGGACTTAGCACTTCTCCTCAATTAATGATCTTGACAATCTCTGTCAAAAAAAAAAAAAAATAGTCTTGATAATCAAAAGAGTTATTCTTCATAATCTCACCAGAAATTCGCTTGACCGAATTTCAAACAAAAATATTAAATCATCAAACAAACCAAAAAAAATTCCTCAAGCGAGTTTTAGGGAAATTTCAAGAAAAAAAATATATATATATATATGACAATGCATTTTCCACTTGTTTTCTTTCATTATCATTTATTTCGCTCAATCTTTTCTAAAAGATAATAACAGTCTTCCACTTCCAAAAGTAGAATTGAATAACATTCTTTTACTATCAAAATGATATTAAACTTGTATCACAACTATTATTATGTATTGGCATATCCTTTGACAAAAATGCACTTTATTTGTAATTAGGTAGATTTAAGATGTGTTTAAGATATCAAGAAGTGTATTGATAAGTCAAAACAAGTCTTATCATTGAAGATAAGAATATTGAACCAAGAAACAAGTGAAGAAAAGCTGAAACAATGAAGCTTGACACTTGTCTTGACACAAGCACGATACTAGCACAAGGTTTTCAGATCCGAGCTGGACTGGGAGGTTGGACCGTGAAAACCGAGAACCAGGATGAAAACTGGTTTTTTAAGCATAAAGAACCAGATTTTTTGTTAATTCCGTGAACGTCTAAAACCGGGATTGGACCGCACGAACCGGTGGCAAGAACCGTGAACCCCTTAGCATTTTTTTTATAAAATCAACTTAACACAATTTTATTCTACTTAATTAAATTATCCATCTCTTACAAGGAATAAAAAAAAATTATAATTAAAATCCTTCAAAGATATTCAATTTTACTTCAATAATTAATCATAAATTTTAATGTTTTCATGGTTATTATTTTATTTTATTAACTTTCTTATTTAATTATTAAATATATGTTTGAAAATCATTAAATTTCCCTCACATATATAGATATATTGTCAATTTTGCTAGTTTTATAAATTTAATATCTATATTTAGGCTTTAATTAATTATGACGTCATCCCGGTTCGACCTTGGTTCGACCTCAGTTCGACCTCAAAAACCTTGAACCTCTCCCTTTTATAGTTCAATGAATGGTCTGGGTCTGAAAACCTTATACTAGCATCTATCAAGACTTGATGAAAAATTCTCGACACAAGCTCGATACCTCTTGATCTATTGAGCTATGCAAATTCAGAATTCCCAGTTCAGAATTTCGGCCCATGATGACTTGGATTGCTAGGGTTTCATTCACTAAACTCCTAGACACAAATACTTAAATTAGAGAACTCATATATTCTTAGTGAAGCTACTGCATTGTTGTATGCCTTAGGGTTTTGTAATCAAGTGCTTTCAAATCTTCAACGTGCTTTAAAGTGAAGAATTTTGCATCCAACAACAAACATTAGTTATTGGGAAGTCAAACACATACTGGGATCCGTGCAAAGGAAGAAGTCTTTACAAGATCAAGTCTAATTGGGGATTAAAGTGAAAATTCAACGGTAGGTTGGTACTTTGGTATAGTTCACGTGCTGTAACCGTTTGATTCTTAATTAGTGATTCTTGGGAGTGGTAACCTGAAAATCACCTGATGGGGTTTTTGTCTTGTGAGAGATTTTCTCCATTAGTCAACAAATCACCATGTCAATTTATTTTCTGCAGTTTAATTGGTGATTTGTGTGTATCTCCACGGTTTGCATGTAATTTGACCTAATTAATTCAATTACCCAAGTTAATTACCAAAGTTAATTAATTAACTTAGGTAATTGAATTAATTAACCAGGGTTAATCTATAACCTGACAACAACCTTTTTTTTTCAAGAAAGAAATACCGTTCATATTTTATTGAAAAAAAAAAAAAAAAACACTTAGGGTGTTACATCAACATAAATTATGTAAGAGATGTCTGGTGGAACAGATTTCATCCACACAGATAGGCAAAAGACTTCCTAGCTCTCTTAGCTAAAGCATGAGCAACCCCATTGCTCTGCCGCCTAACATGAGAGAAAGAACAGGTTTGGAAAAAACTCATTATAGACTTATAGTCTTCAGCAATATGACCAATACAAGAATGGTGTGAACTATCTCCAAATAAAGCCTTGACAACTAACTCCGAATCACCTTCAAAAATTGCTCGATGAAAACCCCACTCCGTAGTGATGATCATTGCCCTCCTTACTTCCTTCGCTTTAAGGACTTCCACACTTAATGGCATAGGAACTTTTTTAGTTAAGGAAGCCATAACCTGGTCCAGTTCATTCCTCACAGCAACTCCTATTCTAGCTTCATCTGTCTTCGTAAAGCACGCGCCATCATAGTTCACTTTATAGGTGTCTTGCATTGGTGGTTTCCAATGTTGAACCACTGTCTTTGGTTTCTCGGGTCTGATATTGAGATTTGATTCAAATTCTGCTAGAGAAACTTTTGCTGCATCAAGGAGATTATCTAGAGGTAGGCTTGGCTCGTCGTTGAAATGGCATTTATTTCTTTTGCACCATATGAAACATACCAAGACCATGAACAACTCCACATTTTCCTTATATTTCCTTACCAGAGTTATCAAGTCCTAAAAAGAATCGAGTCGATGATGCAGGCAATGTAACTTGTTAAAACCGAGACCCCAGTTGCAATGAATTTTTTTGCAATCCCAAAGAGTATGAAGAGTAGTTTCATCTGCCTTCCCACAGTTGTTGCATAAAGGGAACATTAATTTTCACCAATGCAGATTCACCAAAGTTGGAAGGGAATCAATGCAGGCTCACCAACAAAAAATTTTGATTTTATTTGGAATATGTAGATTCCAAATTCCATTCCAAAACTTCTCTGTTCTGCTCTGCTTGAAGCCGAGGCTGCCTCCTTGGTTTCTAGATCGCCCAACAGCTGATATCCAGTCTTGACCAAGTAGTTTCCATCCCTATTTCAAGGCCATACTAGACAATCTTCCTGCATTGTTCTGCATAATGGGATTGCCTTTATATTTTGAGCAATAAAAGGAGCAATTGATTGACCAATCAATTGCCTACTCCATTCCTTTGTGACCTGATCAATGAGGGAAGATACAGTTAAGTCGTCTGTATGTGCTAGAGTTTGAGGTACTGCCTTTGTTGGGAATAAAACCGGGAATCCACTTATCATAAAAGACTTGAATTTGTGTGCCATCTCCAATTCTCCACAACATCCCATTTTCTATGACACACCTTGCTTAAAGTATGCTTTGCCATGCATAGGACACTTTGTAGAACAATGATGTTTTTTCTGTTTACAGCCTCCACATCTGCTTCACCAAGATGGCCTCATTGAATCTAACCAAATCCTTTAAGCCCATCCCTCCCTCTGGTTTTAGTTTACATAATGTTTCCCAACTCTTCCAATGGATTTTTCTTTGACCACTATGCTCACTCCACCAAAATTTTCTTATTTGCATTTCAATATCGTTGCATAGACCAACCAACAATTTGAAACAACTCATTGCAAATGTTGGAATAGCTTGGACCACGGCCTTTAGCAATACCTCTTTTCTTGCTTGAGATAGGAGCTTCTCTTTCCAGTCTTGCAATTTTGTCCACACCCTCTCCTTGATGTAATTTAGGTTCACCTTTTTGTTTCTCCCCACAACTGTTGGCAAGCCAAGGTACTTTCATACTCTTTGATCTCCAAAACACCTAGGAAGTTTAGAATTTCTCCTTTCTTCTCTTTGGCCACAACTTTGCTAAAGAATAGAGTCATCTTCTCTCTGTTTATTTGTTGACCAGATGCTTGCTCATACACCATTAAGATGCGTGAATGGCTTGCAAATCTTCCATCCTTGCTCAGCAGAATAATAAGCTATCATTTGCAAAAAATAGGTAAGTAATCTGTGGTCTAACCTTACATAAGGAGTAACCCCAAATTAGATTTTCCCTTTCTGTCTTTGAATCATTCTATTCAACCCTTCCAAGCACAATAAGAAAAGATATGGTGAGAGTGGGTCCCCTTGACGAATTCCCCTAGTAGGGAGAATTTCACCTTTCGGCTCTCCATTTACCAAGATTGAATAGGAAACAGTGCTGATGCATTCCAAGATGAGGGTCAAACCTAGTTTCACGAAAACCCTTCTTTCATAATCTCAATCAAAAATCATCATTCCACTCTATTATATGCCTTGCTCATATCTAGCTTTAGAGTCATGAAGTTTGCTTTCTTTTATTTCTATTCGAAAGCCACCAAGATATTATCTGAAATAGCTTTGTTTGATTGAAATGCACTTTGTGACTCAGAGATAAGATTAGGCAAAACTTTTTTGAGCCTGTTAGCAAGAACTTTAGAGATGGACTTTTAACTTGTGGATGAGAGTAATAAAAGTACGATTTATGGAGGAGGGGATAGAACCTGAATTTAAGCAATTTAAGACTGCATGTGAGACATCCTTTCCAATGGTTGACCAGAATTTTTGGAAAAAAAAAAAGGGAGGTAATCCATTAGGTCCTAGTGCTTTTAATGGTTCCATTTGCTTCAAGGCTTAATCCATCTCTGCCTTAACAAACTCAACAGTTAGCAAAGCATTTTGGTCATCAATAATCATCGTAGGGACTGCTGCTAGGACTTCATCCAATTTTGATGGGGATGCCAAGTTGAATAGATTCTAAGAGTAGGTGATTAGAATGTTTGAAATCTCTTCTTCATTGGAGCACACCACACTTGCATCATTCTTCATAGTTGTGAAAAAATTTTGTGTTTTGGTCACCTTCTTGTAGCCATAAAGCCCTTGATCCTTGTTTCCACATCTTTTTCTCCTTGATCAATAATCCATTTATCTCATATTTAAACTAGTTGACTGTGTCTATTGATCCACCTCTAATTGCCATCTCCTTAACTAGCCTAAGTTACTCCTTTTTTTCTTTCAAGGTTCAAGTAATGTTCCCAAAAGAAACCCGGCTCCACTGGTTAAGCTTTGCCTAGCACTCTTGTATTTTCCCTTCCACTTGATCAATTGGCCTACCTGGGAAATTTTGCCTCCAAGCTAAATCAACAACTTCACTGCAACTTGCATCTTCCAAACACATTTCTTTGAAACTCCAAGGTTTCCAACGTTTGTTTTGAATACCTTTTGGCAGAATGATTATAGGTTTATGATTCGAGGATCCACATTCTAGGTGCAAAACCTTGGTTGCAGTAAAGAGTTCAATCCAATCCGTGGTGGCAACGGCTCAATCTAGCCTCTCCCATATTGTGTTGTCCCCCCTTAGTCCCCTACACCAAGTATATTTACCTCCCATAAAACCTAAATCTTTAAAGCCACATTTGTCAAGAACATCTCTAAAAGCTTCCAACCTTCCTCCCAATTTTTCCTCTGCTTTTGCAATTTTATTAAAATCTCCTACACACAACCATGGGATCGTGAACTTGCTTTTTAATCTTCTCAGTTTTGCCTAGGATTCATGGCGATTGTTTATGTTTGGCTCACCATAAAATCCCGTAAACCTCATCTCATCTTCTTTCCCCTTATTCACTATGGCATCAGTATGGTTGGAGGAATATGTATCAATGGAAAAATCACACCCCTCCTTCCAAAATATAGCCACTCCGCCCCCTCTACTGCTCTTGAGACTTCAATCAATCCTTCAAATTTATACCGGACCTTAATTTCCTCTAGCCTAACTTTGTCAAGCCATGTTTCAGCTAAGAACACGACTAAAGGATCTTGTGCTCGAATCAAATCTCCAAGTTCTTGATTTGTCTGTGGGTTCCCAAACCCACGACAGTTCCAACATAGGATATTCATAGCTCTTGGCAGGGCTGAATTTCAGCCACCACCAATTGAATCAGAGTATCTTGATCATCTAAAAATATTTTCAGAAACTCATGTGATGTGCAGTTTAAATGACAATTAAACCTTTTGTCATAAACACTAGTAAACCTATCACAAATTTTGAAGTTTAAATGAAACGTGTTGAATGTTTAACGTTTATATGAAACTTAACCAAAGCTCCAAGGTTTACAATGTAATTTACCCAAAAAAATAATGATTTAGCCTCGTATGCACTTGCTGACATCATTTATTGTCATTACTAGTCGCAACCCACACGATGCATGGAAATATATAATTATTTTGAGATATGGTATAATGTATAATTTATTTTCTAAATTTTATTGTAATTAATTTGTTCTCTCTAAAAAATAAACAGTTTCAAAAAGTAATTTTTTTATGAATAAGAATTTATTTATATATTAAAAAAAAGTAAGATCTACAAAGAATTCTAGAACACCAAACCTGTAGTATGCACTACAAACCCTAATTTATCTCTCTCTCTCTCTCTCTCTCTCTCTATTTTTAAAATATATATAATTTTATAATTTTTGGTTTTTTTATTGATATTATTCTTTTTTGAAGTGGTCCATATTCTTCTAACTAATATTTTCCTAATTTCTTTTGGTTAACTAAAAATTTTAAGTTTCAAATTTATTATTCAAATTCCTCATTCTCTTAAGGAGATTAACTTGATAATAAAAAATTATTATATAATTCAAATAATTGATAGTATTCTTAACCCAAAATTGTCTTTTCTCATTCTTAAGTGAGTACATCAAAGTGGATTGAATTTGATCGAAATGAACTAAAGTTGACCAAAATGGACCAAAATGGACTAAATTGGACTAAAATGAATCAAATGGGATGGTAATGAACCAAATTGGATTGAAAAGAACTTAATCCCGAACCATAATTAGTAAATATAAATAATAAAAAATTAATAATTATTATAATAATAAAGTGATATAAAACTATAATCTGTGATAAGTAATGTATTACAGTGTGATGGAAGTAGTTTGTTATTGAATTAACATCAATCATATTTGTTATCACATTAATATTTTTAACTAAATTACTATGCATGCGTCTGTGATTCTATGTGCATGTTGAAAGTTAAATTCAATTTGAATTTAGTATTGTGCAAGAGAAACTGAAAAAATTGGAATACCACCAAAAAAAAAAACACATATCAAGAAAACCACTTACATGTAATATTTTATACAAAAAAAGGGAAAAAAAAAGCCTTTGTTTTTTTTTTTTGAGAATGAAAAAAAGCCTTTGTTAAAAGCGTTGTTGTCGCTATCTTATGAATTTGATGAAAATAACATATGGTTCTTGTAAGGACACGATTCGTGACGAACCTACCAGCGTTGGATTCGCACATGAAAAGGCCCAAACAATGTCATTTGTAGAGCGTGGGTTTGAAAGGCTAGGCCTTAGTGACCAGGCGGTGGGTTTTTCGGGGTAGTTTATATGTATAGTTAAGTTTCCTTCACCCCTGGAGTCTTTCTCCTGGAGGTGGGCTGGGAGGCTCTGGTTTTTGGCCATTTTTCCCAGCCACCCCTCTAGGTTACTGATTTTTTCCTTTTATCCTCGCCTGTGTCCACTGTCCTTCGTCCACGTATAGGGTCAACATTTCCAAGGCTGATATTTGTCCCATCAGCCCATACCCAAAAGTCGTTGGGGGTGGTTGTAAAAGCCAAAGAATGCAGCTATGTCAGGTTAAGAGTATTAAATGGCAATAAAGGCAGCTTTCCCTGGATATTTTAGATCTTTCTTTCAAGTTTCAGTCCTATATCGTTTTCACCCCTCTTTCTGGGGGGACTTTGGGTCTGCCAAGGACTGAACTGCCCTCGGCGGTATCCATAGGCTATCTTGTCGAGCTTGGGCCATAGCCCTCCTCGGCTTGGGCCTTTGGATCCTCCCCGGGTAGATGGGCCTGGCCCATAAATCATTTGGGCCCCACAATAGACCCTCAAAACCCTACTGTCCAACCTCCTGGTTGGAAAGGGGGGTTTTGGTAACACCGAGCCTCTTTCTACGGCCCAATCAATTCGGCCTATTAATAATGCTGGCGGCCCTTCATCTGCCCAAGAAATGCACCGGTCTGCGAGACGGTCTTTTGACTTCACTCTTAACGCGTTCTTATCGTTTGGGTATTCAAAACGCGCTTTTAATGACCTCTATTTACGGAACTACTTTAATTCGACGGTTTGTTTTGATGAGGTAGAGAAGTGGAACCGGCATGTTCGTATTTGCAGATTCCTTTGGAGATCTGTACCTATTAAATGCCCCCCCCTCCCGCTCCGCCCTCTGTATAAGAAAGAAGGAAGGAGGTTATTGTTTTTGCAAAGAACTCCCTTTTCATCTTTCTGAAATTTGAAATACTTAGCCCCTCCTAGGGTTCATTTTACCCACTGGTTTATACACTAAATCGTGATACACTTTACCATAACAACGAGTGATGCAGGAGCCATACCCCTCCCGTAAACGCCACGTCCCAATAAAGCTCATTATGGCTCGATCGGGACAGGGATGGCGAAGACTCAAAATCAACCTCACCCTTCTTTCAGTCAAAATCCGAAGCAGGGACTTGTCACGTCAAACTCTCGGTGTGACTGAGTCGAGAACACCCATCATCAGCACCAACCGCTCTCCTATGAGCATACCTAGTATGGCCCCAGCGTGCTAGGAGTCAGAACCGAGGCAGGGACTAAGTGTCTCTGCTTCTTCTTCTCTTTGTTCACTGGTGGCCCTCTCCGCCTCCCTTTCTTAGTCTTCCCAGCACCAGATCCATTCTGGTGCTTTCTCTTCTCCCTCTTTTGCTCATTTTCTTTCTTTTTATCTCTTCTCTCTTCTTCTCCTCCTTCTTTACTCATGTCTTCCATCTTCTTTATTCATCTCCTCCATCTTCTTCATTGATTTCTTCCTTACTATTTCCTCCTCCTTCATCTTATTCCAAAGAAGGCTCTTATCATAATATGAGCAGTATTGAGGCAGAGATTGAAGAGACTTCGAAAACGAGTTTAAAAGACGCCTGACTGTTTACTTATCTGTACTGCGGATGTTATCATTGCTTAGGCAGTTCACATTTTGTATAGGCTCGTTTGAGCCCCTCTTTGTACGTTGTAATAATTTTTTGTATTAATAAAAATTGTTATCATTTTATTTTTCATGTTCTATCTTTATATTCTCGAAATAATAGCGCATCGTAATGATATACAACCGAGTGAATTCTTTTTATTCTTAAACCGTGACCGACGTTTAGGACCAAAGTCCCAGTTAAGGAAAATCTTGCTCGGCGTTTATAAAAACAATACGGTTTCATACTACTGAACCAAACGAATAGTACTTAGGGTTGAAACTCCCATTAGGCAGGAAAAGAAAAAGGCATTATGATAAGCTTTCCCAGTCGGCCCGGCACAATACCGCCGACCTGAGAAAAAGGACACTTACCCCAAAACTAGCCGAGATGCTAATTAATTGCTCGATGTGGCGTAGGAAGTAATCGTCCGAGGAAATATCACTCGCCAAAATGAACAGCCCCCTGAGACTACTGAATAGTGGAGTGCCCTACCATCATCCTAACACTTTTATTGGCCTCTACATTCTACAGCATTTGGGCCGAGGACTTTCCCTATCCGAGCAGTTGGTTTCCCCATAGGCTTGAGTCCGAGGACCATGCAAGACCTTGGTTCTGTCCTTGGGCCCCTATGCTGAGTGGGCCTGGGCCACGAATTTACTGGGCCCATAAATTAGAGGGTATTTCCGTAGTCTTAGGTCACGCGGTACTTTTTGGCGTCCCAGTATTCGAGGTATGCCTTCACGAGGCTCCTTTAATCTCAGGGTTGCAGACGGCATTGGAAATCGAGCCGGAGACATTTTGTCTGTAGCGTTCCTTGGGACGCTGCATGAGTTAAATGCCTCCACCTTATCTTTTACATAAATAGGAGAGAAAGTTGCTTTACCTTCGCACAAGTCCTTCAGTCTCCTCTCCTAGTACATTATGTTTGAGGCGAGGGTTGGGGTGAAGGAACTCTCTCCGCCACAAAGGCGCCGTGTCCTCCTGAGACTCCAGATAGTGAGGTACAGGCAAAGGAGGCATAAATTCAAGAGAATATTCCAGTGTGACAGAGGGGAAATGGTGTTTCTCCCTTTTTTAGCCAAAATCCGAAGCAGGCTCTGTTCATGCCAAAATTTTGGTGTGTCAGAAGAAAGATTCTCCGCCACCAGCGCCTCTGCCTTGTTGCAGGCAAATTTTTGGTAAAGGCTCCTCAACTTCCGGCTCCCTGCACCTTTCCTTCTGCGGTGTGAGGTTCAAGTCGGGTTCTTTTGCTGCCTGAGTTAGGGGCATGCAAAAGCACTGAAAAAGAATAAGGTCTAGAAGCAGTAGCCGACCTCTCCTCTGTACTACCTCTTCGGCTTTATCTTATTCCCTTGTATCTTTCTTTTCTATTATGTAGCGAACTTTGACATAAGCTGATTCCAGCTTTTTATTGTATGCTATGATATTTCCTCGATTTAGTAAAAGGGAAATTTATTTACTTGTTTTGAATACTATTCTTTTTGCAACGCTACTTTGTGGAAGGGTGTGCTCCATGTGTGTGTTTATTCAATGATAATTAGAGTGGGAAATCTTGTCACATAGTCCAACTAATTCTAATTTACCAACACCACCAAGCATGACAACGATAATTCATAGTGAGTTAAACTTAGGAAACTAACCGAGGTAACAATTGAATATTCTGGGATGAGGGCTAGAATACCGCCTGAGAATGATAATCTCTAAATAATCCCTCCGAGGGGTTATCTAAGCAGTAGAGAACTCAAACTGTTTTTCGGGCGACCTATTGCTCCACACTGCATCGATCCCTTTGGTGCTGCAGATCCGAAAACGGACTTGATAATCCTCACCACTTAGGAACTAACCCAATTGCTAGTGGAGAGTTTTCCTCGGATAGATCTTAAAGTCCAGGTAATGGTTTCCCCATAGGCTTGAGTCCGAGGACCATGCAATGCTTTGGTTCCGTCCAAGACCTAGTTTTCATCACCCAGGTAGTTGGTTTCACCATAGGCTTGAGTCCGAGGACAATGCAAAGCCTTGGCTCTGTCCAAAACTTAGTTTTCATCACATCCAAGTAGTTGGTTTTACCATAGACTTGGGTCCGAGGACCATGCAATGCCTTGGTTCTGTCCAAAACTTAGTTTTCATCACATCCAAGTAGTTGGTTTTACCATAGGCTTGGGTCCGAGAACCATGCAATGCCTTGGCTCTGTCCAAAACTTAGTTTTCATCACATCCAAGTAGTTGGTTTTACCATAGGCTTGGGTCCGAGGACCATGCAATGCCTTGGCTCTGTCCAAAACTTAGTTTTCATCACATCCAAGTAGTTGGTTTTACCATAGGCTTGGGTCCAAGGACCATGCAATGCCTTGGCTCTGTCCAAAACTTAGTTTTCATCACATCCAAGTAGTTGGTTTTACCATAGGCTTGGGTCCGAGGACCATGCAATGCCTTGGCTCTGTCCAAAACTTAGTTTTCATCACATCCAAGTAGTTGGTTTTACCATAGGCTTGGGTCCGAGGACCATGCAATGCCTTGGCTCTGTCCAAAACTTAGTTTTCATCACATCCAAGTAGTTGGTTTTACCATAGGCTTGGGTCCGAGGACCATGCAATGCCTTGATTCTGTCCAAAACTTAGTTTTCATCACATCCAAGTAGTTGGTTTTACCATAGGCTTGGGTCTGAGGACCATGCAATGCCTTGGCTCTGTCCAAAACTTAGTTTTCTCTATGTGTGGGATCTTGGCTTTAGGGGAGTTAGCTCCTCAGCCAAGCCCCTAGTCAAGAAACGTAGCCCCTAGCAGAACTTTGTACTAGAACTCTACAACCAACGGTTAGAAATAACAAAGAAACTCTATCTACCCACCGCCTATACCAACACACAAGCCTTCCCCACAGACGGCGCCAATTGTAAGGACACGATTCGTGACGAACCTACCAGTGTTGGATTCGCACATGAAAAGGCCCAAACAATGTCATTTGTAGAGCGTGTGTTTGAAAGGCTAGGCCTTAGTCACTAGGCGGTGGGTTTTTCGGGGTAGTTTATATGTATAGTTAAGTTTCCTTCACCCCTGGAGTCTTTCTCCTGGAGGTGGGCTGGGAGGCTCTGGTTTTTGGCCATTTTTCCCAGCCCCCCCTTCTAGGTTACTGATTTTTTCCTTTTATCCTCGCCTGTGTCCACTGTCCTTCGTCCACGTATAGGGTCAACATTTCCAAGGCTGATATTTGTCCTATCAGCCCATACCCAAAAGTCGTTGGGGTGGTTGTAAAAGCCAAAGAATGCGGCTATGTCAGGTTAAGAGTATTAAATGGCAATAAGGGCAGCTTTCCCTGGATATTTTAGATCTTTCTTTCAAGTTTCAGTCCTATACCGTTTTCACCCCTCTTTCTGGGGGGACTTTTGGTCTGCCGAGGACTGAACTGCCCTCGGCGGTATCCATAGGCTATCTTGTCGAGCTTGGGCCATAGCCCTCCTCGGCTTGGGCCTTTGGATCCTCCCCGGGTAGATGGGCCTGGCCCATAAATCATTTGGGCCCCACAGTTCTCTACTAGTGGAACTGAACCCTTCAACCTAGCCTTGAATACTACATTAGCATACGGATATGAATACAATGATGATTGTGATTTTTTTTTTTTTTTTTTTTTTTGTGAGTATAAACTAAAAATAGATAAGTGGTGTCTCCACCTAAGGTATTTGTATTTCATGTATTTTTTATTATAAGTTACATTTAATTTCAAGAATGTGTTTCATTTATTTTCTATTATAAGTTACATTAGGTTCAAGAATGTGTAAAGTCATGACAATGAAAAGCAATGGTCATCATATCATGTTTGATAAGTTATTGAGAATGAGTAAAAGCATAATGCATTATTGCACACATTATATTTATATACATATTTTTGAATAAATGATTGAAAGAAAATGATGGCATGGTCGCTGATATGATTCAACAGAAATGTAGCAACAATAAATATTATGCTTAACTTTAACATATTATATACATTACCTTTTGCATTTTCCAGTATCTTTGTATTAATCATTATAGCGCACTCATGTTAATAAGGTATTGGTATTTACATTTTCTAGCAGCAAACCTTGCACAATAATAGTCACATTTTGAGTGAGTTTTGTGACGTTGGTTTGCATTTTCTGGTAGAGTTAGGGTTTTTCTCAGTTTTGCTCTTCAAAAGGACAAAACGGGACTCATATTTCCAAACTTTGTTATCAACAAATCCAGAGGCAGCTCCACGTTTATATTAGGGTGGTCACTGGACCACCGTAACTTGCACACACAATATATATATATATATATATATATATATATAGACACACGTATATACATAATGCCTCCAAAATTCAAGTGCTGAGGTAAAAGGATTGAAAATTCTAATCCAAAAAAAAAAAAAAAAAAAAAATTCCCAGTACATGTCTAGATTGGGCAAGGATAGGTTACCAAGCCGCACAAAACAACCTAATCCAAAAGGAGTAGGATCAAAATTGAAAAAGAAAAATACTGATTTAAACTACCAGAAACTAACATTAGGCTTTCATAAGAATATTCCATGTTAAATCTTCCTCACAAAGCAAGTCAAGTATACAATGCCACAAGCTGCAACTGAAAACCAAAAAGTGCAATAACAATTTATATACAAAAATCATATAATATATGACTCTTGTGATACTAGCTTAAAGATAAGTCATGCTTTTGATGATACTAGCTGAAAGATAAAGTCCAAGTTAAAACTATGACTGCAAAGTAGTTCAGAACAGAAACCTCTTGATCCGAGAGAGAAGAGAGATTTCCACTTTTGGTCTCTGCCTCCAGGTCCATTAAGGGTTTCTCAGGTAATGCTGTGAAGGTCTTTGAGGCGATCCTTTGTAGAGTCATTTAGTTTGTTCCACCAGTTTGTTGTGCATTCAATCACTCTCAATCTAGGTGCATTTTCTACACTGAATGGTAAATCTTTTAGCTCTGAGCACGTCTTGATTTTCACAATCTCCAAAGAGGGCCATTCAAAGGAGTTATCCTCACATACACTTAACAATTTTGGTAGGTTGTAGAGTTCCATGTTCTTCAATCTGGGAAGGGATTCAGATTGAACTATGCCTCCATCTTCAATGATCTTATTAATCTCGAAACATTCCTCAACTTGCAAATCTTGCAAGTGACAGAGTAACTGAATCATATCTCCTGGTAAAAGGCATTTTAGCTTTGGACACTTTTTCAGTGTCAAAGTCGTGAGTTTAGTGAGGCTCATTGAGTCAATTGAGCCTCTGAAGATACTGACCAGTTTTGGGAGGTTGATTAGGTGTAGCTTTTGCAAGAATTCGAACAAGACACCAGTTGCTATGGTACCATCAATGATGCTTTCTATTTCATTGCATTCTTCAATTGTACAAGCTTCCACCTCTTTCAAATATTCAGTACCAAATACTGATAAGTTCTTAGCACGATGATGACCAATAAGTTCGAAACTTAGAGCTTTATTCAGTATCTTTGAAAGTGCAAAAGGAATATCTTCTTCTCCAGCAGAAAATCTTAAATGCCTTTCAGCTGTGTATCCAAAAAAATCAAATCCAAGAAAAGTGTCTGCCTTGTGATTGCCAACTAGGATTCTGAATGACCTAAAGCCATTACCTTCCCACCCCATGCTATTTCTTTTCCATGATATGCAGTTCTCAATGAAAGTTTCAAAGCAACTGAGTCTTGGAAAGTAGAAACAAAGACTTGTCAATGCCTTCAAACTAGCAACTTCCTCAGCAACTCTATCTACAATCTGGTTCCAACTTTGGTTTTTGAAGTCCACATCAATACTCAACTCTTGTAATGAAGAAAGACTTGCAATTACATTAGAAGGAATCAGCTCTTTTGGTTGGCCATTGATGTGGTTGGGACAACCAAAATTCTGCTTAAATGAAACTCTTAGACACTTCAAACCAGTCAATTGTGCAAGCTCTTCAGGTAAGGTGAGAATTCCTGTGCTGCGTAGATCAAGGATTTCAAGACTCTTTAGTTCCTCTACCTGAGGAGGCAGCTCCGCTAATTCGCCACAATTGTTCAAATACATCACCCTTAGGTTTATCAAGTTGGAAATAGATGATGGCAGTGATATGATCCTTGTATCATACAGATCTAGAACTTTAAGGCCACACATGGATTCAAAGAATGATTCCGGAATTTTAGTCAAGCTTGGATTTTTTTGTAGTAGTAATGTTGATATTTTACTACAAGTAGGCCTATTGGGTAGATTACATAATTTTTGGCCAATCAATGAGACCCTTTGCACGTCTTCCCATTCTTCCTCTGACAGCTGTTCTTCTATCTCTTCACCATCAATTAACAAGAACTTTGAATCCTTCTCTTCCTGGTATGTAATCTTTAGAGCCATGCGTCGAAGAAATAGGGGCATCTTAAAGTGTCCTGCTTTGCTACCCCTTTCTAACAAAGATTTCTTTTCAAAGTCCCTTATTATGGCATGTCCTTTGTCACGGGCATCTCCAAGCTTTCTAACTTCAACAATAAATTGTTCAGCTTTCCAGCACTCAATTAGGTACTCCTGGTAAACTTCATACTCTGGGGGGAACAATGCCCAATACAGTAGGCAAGGCTTCTTATCCACAGGTAACTTGTCATAAATAAGTTTAAATGCCTTGTAAAGTTCTTGCATTTCTTGCACTGGTTCCGTGCCTGGTGATTGCATATCAGATAATAGATGCCGCCACACAGCTGGATCATCCTCATTTCTCAAGCTATCTGCTATTAACTTGATCACTTGAGGCATCCCACCGCACTCCTTGAGTAATCTGTCTGCAATTTTCTTGTAGCTCGGTCGATCTATGATATCTCCCACTATTTTTTGGAACAAGTTTTTTGCATCATCATTGGATAATCTTTCAATCTTAATATGATCATCCATTAAACGACAAAAATCTCTATCTCTATATGCAAATACCACTGCTCCATGTTCATGGTCATCATGAATGCCAACTTCTTTCAGATTAATCTCTACGAAAACCTCATCAAGAAGCAACAGATATCTCTTGTTAACCAACACTTCAGATATCATGTCTGCTATTCGATTACTGTCATGAATCCCTTTCACCTCAAGTTTTAGCTGCTCTAAAATTATTAGTTGTATCTTTCTCACACTCCCCCCTTTTGAAAGAGTTACCCAAAAGACATTGTCAAACAGTTGAGTATCTCGGACTTTGTTGTTCAGGTTTTCCATTACCGTTGTTTTGCCCACTCCTGGTAGCCCCCATACACCAACTCTCTTCAAATTATCATCTTTCAGCAGCTTTAGTAGTCTTTCGACGTGCTCATTTAGTGATGGCACATTATCTATCTTCTCAGTATGCTTCCTTATTATTGGGACCGGTGGCGTTGGTTCCCTTTCAATCATTATATTTATTTGGTCTGCTCGACTCTTTAGAGCAATTATCTCCTGTGTCTTTTTCACTATAGTTTTGCCAAGCTTTAGGAGATTATGAATTGGACAAATTCCACAAAAGCATCTGCTGATATTCTGGTACCTGTTCCTTAGTTGTTGGAGTTTGTCTTTCATTTCCTGAACCTCATCAAGCCAGGTTGTGCATTCACGTGTCCTCTCCATCACTTGGTCTTTCCTGTTCAACATTGTTATTATATCTGCCTCTTTACTGGAGAGATATCTTTCTTCTCGTTCAAGCTTAGCAATGTTTTCACTGAGATTTCTTACATAATCATATTTACTCCTCAAACATCCTACTATGCCATTCCCAACTTGTACTGCCGGTGTCACTATATTCCCAAGTGCTTGTGTCGCTGCTGCCCCCCACATCCTGGAAAAAATTGTTTAAAAAGAAAATTGAGGATTATGTGTGAAATATTTTCTTTTCTGTTGTGCTGTACGATAAACAATGTAAGAAATCAAGCACCACCTGCTACTAAAGATAGGAGAAATGAAAATTTGGTGTTGTTGAAGATAGTCTGTATTTTCTTTTTTGTTTATTATATCAAGTGATATTACAAAATCTCAATAAAATTTAACACCGGCTGTAGCCAAGCACCAAATACTGTTAAAGACAGGTGACTGTCTCGCTTTATAATGATAGTAATTTTTAATAAAATTAATGCCATATCACAGAAAGTTGGATTGGGGTATTGTACTAATGATGAAAAGCACCATTTTTTTCCCTTCCTTTTGTTCCGTATACTTACGTGAATTGTGGGAACTAAAGGCAGACCTAAGAACTGCCACATAAGAACCACATGAAATATGAATGATAAGTTCACATGTTTGTACACATGAAATATGAATGATAAGTGATCCCCAGTCTTAAATACCCTCTACAATCTACTCTCGTAGATTGTAGAGGGTACACTTCATAGTAAAGCAGTTTGATTTTTAAATTTCTTATCCTTTCTAATTTGACAAGTCTTTTGTGTCTCTTTTATGTCATAAACACTATGTTTATGACATCATTAATTCAACAATTCTATTGGTGTTTGAGATGAAGCAGATGATATTGCCTAGTTGAAATGCACTTGGGACTTGGGACTCTAGAACAGTCAACATTTATCCAGCAAGAAATAAGTTTAAGGTGAAAAAAAAAAAGAAAAAAAAAGAAAGAAAGAAAGACTCCTCAGAGGTGTTAACTTCTTACTGACCTTTGGCTTGAGTATGGTTATTGAGTGGTATACTATCTCCAAGATAAAAGGCTCAAAGGTTTTGGAAGGAGGGAAGACATAAGAATTATTGGCTTCTTTAAAACAGGGGTTTTATGTGTAATAGAGACGGCAACTACTTTTGTAGCTTAATCATAGATGATAGAACAAATAAATCAGTCATTATTAGAGTTAACTTCTCTTTTCTATCTTTTTAATTTTAGGTAATTAAACAAAATTGGTAAGCTGTAACAACCCACTTGAAGGAGGAAAAAATTCAAATCCATCTATTTATCTATATAATATATTAAAGTGAAAGCTCAATAACAAATCCAAAACCAAATTAGATTTTAATAACCCTCTAATTTCGTTCCAAGAGTCATTGCAGATAAAGGGTACATGCATTTTGATTCTGTGTAATTCTACTTTTTGCTTTTGGCAAAATACATTTTGATCCTTCATCAAAGATTCAAAATATCGCATGCATGTCATATGACATTCAATAGAAGAAGATTAACGAATTTGAACGAAAGGACCAAAGAGCCAATTGAGTATAAATTCATTGTCTACAGACCATATTGATAGCAAACATACACACACAGACATATAAATGACATGGTAAAGTAAAAAAATAAAAATTTCCCCTCAAACTTTATGTTAGCCATCAAACAAACATACAGTTGGAGTCAAAGATTTACTTTACCATTTCTTTTATTATCTGGGTTGTTAAACAATTATAACCACTAACATCATCGACAACTTTATCTGGAATATTGGTTTTGATCAACTACAGTGCTTGCATAAGCAATTTTGGAATTAATCATCTCAAAATGATAAAATCTTGAACTAAAACAATATATTGGTTATCTCGAAGCTCTAAACGACTAGTGTGGAATAATCCTACAAAATTCAACTCCCAGTAAAAATTTCATTATTAACACAACAAATATAAATGCTATCTGTGTTAATATGTATGCATGGCAATTGGCAAGTGATTGATAACAAACTTTTCAAGTAGTACCTCTGCGTCTAGCTCGGCTTTCTTTCTTCTTCCTTGAATCTCTTTGGTACTGCTTTTAATACAAACTACAAAGGTTGAAAGCTGTCTGAGTGCCTGGTTACAGAAAGGGATAAACCTTTACACTCTGAGTCAACTAGCGCTGCAGATCACCTCGCACTTTTACACAAAAGTCTTCTAATTATTTGAGTAACACGGATGACAGCCTACAGTCCACCTACTCTGCTCATTTCTTACCTTGGAACAGAATATTTGCGGTAGCAAATACTCTATACTATTTATTAAAAGATATAAATAAAAATTAGGAGACTTTTAAAATTGTGTTTTTAATAAAAAAAATTTTAATTAATATTGTGAAATCCTGTTAAAACATGATTAAATATATATATATATATATATGAGTGTACAATAGTGAGCGTATAATAAAATTTATTATTAATGTTAAATATATGACAATAAACTGAAAATTTATTGTCAACAAAGGTAAAAGTTTTTTTTTATAAGAAAAAAACTGAGGTCTTGGCACCTCCTCACAGTGGCGGAGCCAGGAATTTATATTTGGAGGGGCCAAACATAAAATTAGACAATTAATTATTTCTGTGTGTATATTAATTATATCCATACGAACAGTACTGTACATACAATTTAATAATCAAAACTCAAAAGTATATTATTTCTGAATTACCATCTCCTAAACTTGTCTATGAATCTAGATTTTTCAAATTAAATTATCACCCATTAAATATAATGACTAAAGATTGTCCATGAACCTAGATTTTAAAAAATACTAATAATTTAAGGATTTTTAAATAAAAGACAAATAATCATTCAAATTTCAATATAAAAAAATAGCTAAAACTACAACCAAATACATGTTATATTATTTTATATATGTGGGGTCAGAGAATTTATGACCCCGGCCCATTTCATGTTAAGACCCAAGGCCTGTGCCGAGGAGAAGTAAGGCCGAGGACGCACAATGGGAGTCCAGGACGGCCTAAGTAAATGGCCGAGGACGAACTTGTGCTCGGCATCCCATAATGCCCCTAAAAGAAAGAGTGAGCACAGTGCAGAAACAGCCCAAGTAAAAGGCTGCTAGTACTGCAATAAAGCATTCTGCACTTGACGGGACCATACTCTTCAGCTTTTGCAATCACCCCCCAACCACTCTAGGTATGGGCTGACAGGACAAGTCGTAAATCCTAGAAAATTGAGCTTACACGTGGACGCTGGTGAGAGGGAAAATACCCGTATAAAAGGTTAAGAGAGGCAGTGTGAGAGGGGGGGGGGGGGGGACAACCAGTCCTCCCAACCATGGTGTCCTAGAAATAAGGAGAATAACAAGAGCACAAAGCTCCCCAGACTCCTTGGACGAGATTCACTAACCGGAGCCAACCCAAACCACCGTCCGGTGACCAAGGCCTAGCCTTTCAAACCCACGTTCTACAAATGATATTATTTGGGCTCTCTTTACGTACGAGCTCAATATCATCTCGGGGTCGTCACGAATTGAGTCCCTACAATTGGCGCTGTCTGTGGGGAGGCTTGTGCGTTGGCTCAGGCGGTGGAGCGAGAAGTCCTCCTGTTACTTCCAACAGCCCACTAGCGTGTCCTAACGTAGAGTTCCACTAGGGGCTGTGCTTCGAAGCGTTAGTAACGCGGACGGTTCTAGGGGCTTTCCACGGCAGATCAACGTTTCACATCTTGGTTGAGGGGCTAATCCCTCAAGGGGCTAATCCCTCCCATACTTAAAAAATCTAAGTTTTGGACAGAACCAAGGTATTGCATGGTCCTCGGACTCAAACCTATGGGGAAACCAACTACTTAAAAAATCTAAGTTTTGAACAGAACCAAGGTATTGCATGGTCCTCGGACTCAAACCTATGGGGAAACCAACTACTTAAAAAATCTAAGTTTTAGACAGAATCAAGGTATTGCATGGTCCTTGGACTCAAACCTATGGAGAAACCAATTACTTAATAAATCTAAGTTTTTGACAGAACCAAGGTATTACATGGTCCTCGGACTCAAATCTATAGGGAAACCAACTACTTAAAAAATCTAAGTTTTGGACAGAACCAAGGTATTGCATGGTCCTCGGACTTAAACCTATGGGGAAACCAACTACTTAATAAATCTAAGTTTTGGACAGAACCAAGGTATTGCATGGTCCTCGAACTCAAACCTATAGGGAAACCAACTACTTAAAAAATCTAAGTTTTGGACAGAACCAAGGTATTGCATGGTCCTCGGACTCAAACCTATGGGGAAACCAACTACTTAAAAAATCTAAGTTTTGGACAGAACCAAGGTATTGCATGGTCCTCGGACTCAAACCTATGGGGAAACCAACTACTTAAAAAATCTAAGTTTTGAACAGAACCAAGGTATTGCATGGTCCTCGAACTCAAACCTATGGGGAAACCAACTACTTAATAAATCTAAGTTTTGGACAGAACCAAGGTATTGCATGGTCCTCGGACTCAAACCTATGGGGAAACCAACTACTTAAAAAATCTAAGTTTTGGACAGAACCAAGGTATTGCATAGTCCTCAGACTCAAACCTATGGGGAAACCAATTACTTAAAAAATCTAAGTTTTGAATAGAACCAAGGTATTGCATGGTCCTCGGACTCAAACTTATGGGGAAACCAACTACTTAAAAAATCTAAGTTTTGGACAGAACCAAGGTATTGCATGGTCCTCGGACTCAAACCTATGGGGAAACCAACTACTTAAAAAAAATCCAAGTTTTGGACAGAACTAAGATATTGCATGGTCCTCGGACTCAAACCTATGGGGAAACCAACTACTTAAGGAAAATTTTAGGTTACTCAGACCTATGGGAAGATTATTTACTAAAAGTCGGATTAAGTCCTAGACATAATAAAGATCCTGACCTGTCCTCAAAGCCTCAGCTCTAAGGGAACTGATGCAAATGAGCGTTTGAACTCAGCACGATCGTACCTCGGTCCTTGGACTTGGTCCGAAACACTCTAGTACTTGGCGGCCCGCATGGACGATCCACTTTTGAACCACCCATCCTCGGATGGTTACCTCCTACACCGCACCGAGCATTCAGCTGTCATCTCGGCTAGTTTGGGGTATGTACCGCTTTTTCAGGTCGGCATTATTGTGCCGGACAGCTCTAATAAGTTCATAATAACATCTTTTTCTTAGCAAGAGTTTCAACTCTAAGTATCATTTTTTCAAGTCGGCATTATTGTGCCGAACAGCTCTAATAAGTTCATAATAACATCTTTTTCTTAGCAAGGGTTTCGACCCTAAGTATCATTTTTTCAGGTCGGCATTATTGTGCCGAACAGCTCTAATAAGTTCATAATAACATCTTTTTCTTAGCAAGGGTTTCGACCCTAAGTATCATTTTTTCAGGTCGGCATTATTGTGTCGAACAGCTCTAATAAGTTCATAATAACATCTTTTTCTTAGCAAGGGTTTCGACCCTAAGTATTGTTTTTCTTTTCAGGTCGGCATTATCAAGCCGAATAGCCCGATAAGTACAGAATAACATCTTTCTCTCAAATAAAGGCTTTTGCCCTAAATATCATTTGTTCAAGTCGGCATTATTGTACTGGATAGTTTCAATAAGCGCAGAGTAAGGTCTTTTTATTAACAGGGATTTCGGTCCTAAGCATCGTTCAGAATATAAAAATAAAAAAGAAGTCATATGGTAGTACGTCTATTCACGGCATAACCGTTGCAAAAAAAAGGATAGAATACACAAAATGAAGCAATGTTGACTTTTATTAATATAAAGAGGTATTACAGCGTACAATGAAGGGCTTAAACAAGCCTATACAGAAAACGAATTACAAAAACAATGATAAAAAAAAAAAAAAAAACAAACAACCAGAAGTCTTTCTAAAATCTGCTCCAGTAGCAACCATATTGAGAGGAGGACCTCCTTCAATGGAAGAGGAGAAGAAGAGGAAGAAGTAAAAGCACCAGGATGGATCTGGTGATGGGAAAGAAGAAGGGGAGGCAAAAGAAGACACCAGTGAAGGAAGAGAGGAAGAAGCAGGGACACTTTGTCCCTGCGTCAGCCCTGACTCCTAACACGCTGGTGCCATATTAGCTATGCTCATGAGAGAGTGGCTGGTACTGATAATGGGTGACCCCAGCTCAGTCGCACCAAAAGCTTGACGCGACGAGCCCTTGTTTCGGATTTTGGCTGAAGGGGGGATGAGAGGCATCTTGAGTCTCTGCCAACCCTGCCCTGACCGAGCCATTTTAAGCTTCGGAAGAACATAACGTTTCTAGGGGGGATATGGTCTCTTCATCCCCACTCCCACCTCAGACATATCACAATTCAAGGTGTGAGTGAGCGGATGAGGGAAACTCTGGGTGAAGCTCGGGGTTTAAGACTTTAGAGGGATTAAGGGGTCTCTGTGTGAGGGAAGTAACCTCTTGCTTTTCTTCTTATATGGAGGGCAAGATGGGTGGCATTTAATCTATCCAAATTTCCAAGAAGATCTATAAATGCGAATATACCCACTCCACTTCCCAACGCCATCAATAACCGTCGGATTTGAATGGTCTCGTAAAGGGAAATCATTAAAGACACGTCTCGAACACTGAAACGGCAGGAGCGCATCGTGAGTGAATCTAGAAGAATGTCTCGTAGTCCGACGTGTTCCTTGGGTAGATGAAGAGACACCCACATTGATGAAGGGCAGAACTAAGCAGATCGTAATAAAGACGTGGCATCACCAAAACCCTCCTCTCCGACCAAGAGGTCGAACAGCAGAATTTTGAGGGGCTATTGTGGGATCAGAGAATTTATGACCCCGGCCCATTGCATGTTAAGGCCCAAGGCCTGTGCCGAGGAGAGGTAAGGCCGAGGACGCACCATGGGAGTCCAGGACAACCTAAGGAAATGGCCAAGGATGAACTTGTGCTCGGCATCCCATAATGCTCCTAAAAGGAAGAGTGAGCACAGTGCATAAACAGCCCAAGTAAAAGGCTGCCAGTACTGCAATAAAGCATTCTGCACCTGACGGAATCATACTCTTCAACTTTTGCAATCACCCTCCAACCACTCTAGGTATGGGCTGACAGGACAAGTCGTAAATCCTAGAAAATTGAGCTTACACGTGGACGCTGGTGAGAGGGTAAATGCCCGTATAAAAGGTTAAGCGAGGCAATGTGAGAGGGGGGGGGGGGACAACCAGTCCTCCCAACCATGGTGTCCTAAAATAAGGAGAATAATAAGAGCACAAAACTCCCCAGACTCCTTGGACGAGATTCACTAACCGAAGCCAACCCAAACCACCGTTCGATGACCAAGGCCTAGCCTTTCAAACCCACGCTCTACAAATGATATTGTTTGGGTCCTCTTTACGTACGAGCCCAATATCATCTCGGGGTCGTCACAAATTGAGTCCCTACAATATATAAATAAAATGATAAAAATAATATATTTTAATCATATAGATTTATGATGTTATGATACATTGATTATTTTAATATTTTAAGAACAAATAAAAATATGAGAAAGTGAGAGTAGCCTACACAGTTACACAACTGCTTTGGTAGGAAGTATTTTAACCACACACATGGTTATGTAGTGGAGGAAAATTATTTAAGTACTACCTCTACAATATTTTTACAACAATTTCACAATAAATTCTAAGTAGTAAGTTATTATTAGTTCTAAATTTAATCCACAACTAAATAACTTTTTTGCGCACACGTAATAGTCAATAATAACTTGCCACTTAAGATTTATTGTAAAAATATTATGAATATAGCATTTCTTTATTAAACTAACTCTACTATATATATATATATATATATACACTAATTTTTTCAAATATTTGGGGGGGGGGGGGGGGGCCAAGGCCCCCCTGGGTCCCAATGTGGCTCCGCTACTACCTCCTCATGCATAAAGTACTTGAGATTCTAGGGAAAGAAGGGTTCGGATTGCAAAATTAGTTGTAATTATCTCAAAAAATAAAAAATAAAAAAATAAACTAGGCAGACGCACTCTTATTAGTATACCAAACATTCCAAGTCCAATTTTTTTGTTTTTTATTTTTCATTTTTTCATATTTTGTGACCCATTAAACGAGGGTATAACTGTCATTCGATAAAAAATAATTTCTTTCCTATCATTTTTTTTTTTTTTTTGATACCATTCATTGGGAGATAATACAAACTTTTTTTTTTTTTTTTTTTTTGAGAAACATAAATTATAAAATTCTGCTTAAATGAAACTCTTAGACACTTCGGACCAGTCAATTGCGCAAGCTCTTCAGGCAAGCTGAGAATTCCTGTGCAGCGTAGATCAAGGATTTCAAGACTATTTAGTTTCTCTAGCTGAGGAGGCAACACCATTAATTCACCACAATTGTTTAGATATAGAACCCTTAGATTTATCAAGCAGGAAATAGATGATGGCAGTGACATGATCCTTGTATCATACAAATCCAGAACTCGGAGGCCACACATGTATTCAAAGAATTATTCTGGAATTTTTGTCAAGCTTGGGTTTTTTTTGTAGTAGTAATGTTGAGATATTACTACACGCAGGTTTATTAGGTAGATTACATAATTTCCGACCGATCAATGACACCCTTCGCACGTCTTCCCATTCTTTCTCTGACGGTTGTTCTTCTATCTCTTCACCATCACCTACCAAAAGTTTTAAATCCTTCTCTTCTTGGTATGTAATCTTAAGAGCCTACATCCTTTTTTGATTTAACGCCTTCTCTTACAGTTTTGAACCTATCTAAAACCAGGATCAAATCCTTGCCAAAGTCACTCTGTAAGCTTATGAGCCTTGAAGTACTTATTCTACGTGATTGTGAACGTCTGGTGCTACTTCCATCTGAGGTTGGATCTCTGAGACGGCTGGAAGTGCTTGATGTCCAGGGAACTGAGATAAAAAAATTACCTAACAAGATTTCTGAACTGTCTTCTCTGATTTACCTGAAGGTATCATTTTATGGCTCTGTCAACTGGAGTGAATATGCTAAGCTGCCTCATGAATTGGTTTCACGTGGAGTGATAGCTAATCTGCTTGAATTGGAAACACTGAGTATTGATGTGTACCCAGGAGATAGGAGGTGGAATAAGAATGTGAAATCTGTCATAGATGAGTTGGGCAAGTTGACAAATTTGACTACTTTTTGTTGCTATTTCCCAGAAGTAGAGTTTCTTGAACTATTTCTTGGAACAAGCAATTGGAGGTTTAACCGAATTCAAATTTGTAGTTGGCCATGACGTGAAACGCTTTGTATCTAAGGTTTTGGACAACCTTGAATTTGATAATGTCCCATGGGATCAATGCTTGAGATTTGTAAATGGTGAGTTTTGACACGTACTACTGCATTCTATTTAGATCATCATATCAATGTTTGCAGCCTATCAGAGTTTGGAGTCAGTAATTTAGATGGAATGAGATTATGTGTAGCGAGGGAATGTCCCAAGATTGAAACAATTATCGCTAGCAAGGAACTTTCTGAAGCTGTGTTTCCAATTCTGGAGCACCTAAGTATTAATTATCTATCAAACTTAAGTACGATTTTGGAAGGAATGATACCACCGGAAAGCTTTGCTAAGCTAAGAATATTGACAGTGCATACATGCCCCAAGTTACAATTTGTTTTTGCAAGCTCCATGCTCCATTTTTTCTCGAACTTAGAGGAATTGATCGTTGAAGATTGTCCAGCTATTACAGAGATCATATATCAGGATCTGGTAGTTGATTCCGGCAGTGGAACACTCCCTAGCTTGAAAAAATTAAAACTTCACTATCGACCCAGATTGGTTAACATTATGAAAGGCAAATGGCCCCCGATAAAAAACATTAGCTTCTACGATTGCCCTGTATTGAAGAAGCTTGGCATTGATTTCATTGCAAGTCATACCATAAAAGGGATCACAGCGGAGAATGATTGGTGGAAAGAATTAGAGTGGCAAGATACTTCATTTCACTTGCGTCTTCGAGCTCATTTCAGCCCAATTTGTGATGACGATTTGTAATACAAAGTTTAATATCATTTAGATTGATTTATCCCTTTTCTGCACCATCAGTTGTTCAGTTCCCAAGTTAATAAGGGACAAGAGGAGGTCATGGCTAAGAGGATCAAACAAGAATAAAAGTCCCTGAACTTCTGTTGTAGTTGTTAGCACTAGTGCTGTCCAACAGAGAAGGTGGACAACCCAGAAAATCCCATATTTCAGTGACAGGTGTGTTCCCTATATTCAACATGTTTTTGAAATCTCCCCCATCTCCTATTGAAGCTTTTTTTCCCTTTAAAATTTTACCCCTGGAGAAAATACTTTATAGATTGGGCATTCTATAAATCTGGCTTTCTTTTGGTTGATATGGTTCTTGAAGTGCATGTGTTTGTTTTGTCTATACTGCCATCCGAAGTGTTTGAATTGAATGGCTGTTATTTTCTGCAGTATGATTTGAGTGGAACTGGAGCTAGGACGGGGAAATGAAGGGGGTTAGCCAATGTCTATAACTACTAATGCTGATGAGATTTTTCGGAATTATCTTGTCTAATCACCTGAGCTCTCTACACGTTGAAGCCAAATTCTAAACAGCATAAAACACTGTAATTTATCAAACAATTGGCAATTTGATGATAATGAAATTTCATTTCATATTGTTGTAACTTAATAATCAGTACTGTGATGCCTCAATTTGATAGATTGTGTGATGTGTGTGTGTGATGAGTCTCACATTGGGTATTTACTGGGTAGATCTGAACTTTATTAACAATTACAAAGAGTCTCAATTGTGACTAGTCCTTAAGGTATAGTATAGATGTGGCTAGCACTTTTTCTTGGGTTGTTATATATGGCATCAGAGCTGGCCTGGTAATCTTTTGTGGGCCCAAGGAATTAGGGATTTAAGTGGAGGAGATTGTGATGCCTCAATTTGATTGAGTACCTAATGTGTTCAATTGTGACTAGTCCTTTAGCAGGTTCTAATCTGTCATGGGTGGGTTTAGTTAAAGAATAATGTTGCCGAAATGCATTTTTTGCTTCCTATTCTTTGTTACATATGCAATGTATTTTTTCACAAAGATGTCAATAGCTAAGAAGCAGCAGACAAGTGGAACACTTTTTATCGGAGGCCATAACTCATGCAGGGATTATCTTGAATGAAAAATGAAAGATATCACGGTAAGCCTACCCACACACACTCGCATCTTTGAGCTTTGGCTTTTGCATGTGGCCTACTTGAAAAGAAATTTTGAATGCTTTTCCCTTAATGCTTTAAATTAGCGTTCTGTAAATGTATTTATCTATTATTCTTCTTCTTCTTCTTCTTCTTCTTCTTCTTATATTTTTAATACTTTAATTTTAAAAGCATTAATTGCATTTGATGCATACACCATTTAATGTGACTCTAATTAGAGTGTATATTTAAATTTTTTTAAAGAATGATGTTCAAAGTGACCTTCCCTATTTCCAAAACTAGGTTTTACAATTTGATGCATTGGCCATTTAATTTGATTCTTATTAGAATATTTAATTAAACATTTTTAATGTATGATGTTTAAAGTGATATTCCAGTTTCTAAAACCAGGTTTTAAATATTCACTTCACCAGTTTTGTTTATATGATTCTGTTGCTTGATAATCTACATAAAGCCAATTCATTAGGATATGCAGGATTGAACAACTCAATAGATAAGTAACACAAAATAAATAAATAATACTGTTTGCACCCAAAAATTACTAGTGGCATGGAAAGTCCATGTCAACAATTCAACGTAACAACAGTGGGAAAGATAAAGCAGAGAATAAATGGTTGAGGAAAACATAGAAAATTAGACAGTTTCTTTTGAAAATTAAAAAAGATGATGGGAATGCGTGCATCAAGAAAACATACACACAACATTTGAATCAAACAGGGCACAACCTTTCTCTCTCCTACAGCTTGTAGGAGAGAGAAAGTTTTCTCTCTCCCTCTGTAGGAGTTTTTCTCTTGGTTTGGTACAAGTTTCTCTCCCTTTGTCTATACGGGTTCCTTCTCTGAGTCTTTGTAGCCCTCAAAGTCTGGTTAAAACTCTTTAGCATCATGAATCTTGCAATCACTGGGGGCTTTCAGCATTTTCAACGTACAGATAAGGAAGATGATGTTGCGGCTTCAACCTTGCAACCGGACCTGGGTTTCAAATCTATGGTTTGTCCGTTTCTCATCAAGGTAAGTCCATCTTTCTGGAGGATAGGTTCAGATCTAACATCTGTAGATAGGGGAATAATGGTCCTCCAACTTATGTTCAGATCTGGTGTTCATATGAAATGGCTTTCCTTCTTTTGCTTTATCTGTGTTTTTGTAGGTCTTGGTGAGAATAATCGTTTGGGGTTCCAAGGTAAGTCCGACCGTCTTTGGCTTTTTGGGGATTGGATCAGAGAATATTGTGGTTGTGTGAGGGTTTTTGTGAAACATGGAGTTGCTTGCAGAAGTGGACTGGCGGAGGAAGGAAAGGATGATGGCGCCGGTGTACGGTGTCTGGTGAGTCTAGCGAGTAGGGGTACGGAGCGAGCGAGGCACTCAGTTGCTTTGTCAAATCGCACATGCTCCAACAACATGAACCGGCGGCAAGGCAGCAAGTCAGGTGTGCTGTCTGGTCCGCCCCTGCCTAGCGCCCTCTCCAAACATGCTCTCCCGTGTTTCCCAAGGGTCCTCCGTGCAGAAGTCAAAGCTTCGGTTTTGGGCTTATTTTTGTTTCCCTCTGAGGCCCAAAAATCTCCCTGCCATTTACCCATAAATGCTCCCTCTCCCTGTTATGAGCCCACCAATACCCCTTTAAAAAGGGTTGCTAGAGCCCAAGGAAAGAAGCCCCAAAATTGTAATATGCAAGCACAAGAATTTAGATGGGCTCTTGGGTTCATGGGGTTTGGGGGTGCATAGTTTGTTTGTTTTCTCCCAACTGTATTGTTGGCTTTCACTGATGTATCTCTCTCATGTGAATGAATAGTTCATCTTTTTTATCAAAAAAAAAAAAAAACATTTGAATCAAACACATTATCTCTTGTATACAAGGAGTAGGTAGTGATAACCTCAGCATTACGAGTAAATATAATTAGTGTACTTAACATCACTATTAAATTGAGAGGGGACTCTTGCCAGAGCAGAGATTGTATGGAACAAAATCCTCTTCATCATAGGTAATACTCCCTCCGTCCCATTTATTTTGTCCTCTATTCCATTTTGAAATGTCCCAAAATATTGTCCTGTTTCTAAAAATAAAAGTCATTAATTTACTAATGTTCCTATTATACCCCTATTAATTTACTAATTCAATTTTTTGATAAATTTATTTAAGAGTAGCTTTAGAAACTTATACACTTTTAAAAGTTAGACAAGACAATAAATGATGTTCCCTTAAAAAGTTCGACTTTTCAAACAGGACAAACAAAGTGGGACGGAGGGAGTATTTTTTATTGCTGAAATTTGACAGCGTACATGAGTGTTATGTCATTTAATTTTTTAAATGGTGTGGCATTACATACGCCGTTAGATTTGTATTGTTTGGAAAATTATTCATTATTTTCAGTGCCATTGATTCGAAGTAAACTATTCTTGAGAAAACTAATTTGAAGTAAACTACAGCAGATCAAAACCTAAGTTATCTCACTAACATTATACTGATTGAAAGCAAACCTAATTCGGATCAAACACAACTATTACAAGTAAATGTTAGAATCAAACTTGATTAAACTTAATTACAAAGTACAAAGGGAACATTTACAAGCATAAAAAATTCTTCGCTACTCCTAAGAACTAGAATATCTATTAAGTAACACAAATGATCTCAATAACTTCTCTGGTGTGTCACGGTGTCTTCTTCCATAGAATGAGCCTCTATTTATGCTTAAAGGTGACCATCAATTATGCTTTTCATGTGTCGCTTCAAATGGTTTGATAAGCTCTTGTAACTTCTCTGAAGCAATTGCTCCAAAGTTGTCTGCATCAATGCCACGTGTCACTTGTTTTTGTAGTTTCCTCAAGTAAACTGTCCCACCCTTTCCTTAACCGCTTCGAATCATACCAAATTAACGCAGCTTGTCAACATTCTAGGCATTATTCTTGGTTTTTATTTATTTTTCTTGGATTTCTCTATTTGGTTGGTGAATTTAAATAATAGTTTTCAGTATTTAAACAACATTACACATTTTTTCACACATTTTTTCACCCACAGGTATTTCCAAAAAATACAAATAACATTACTAGAATAAAATTACCAAACAGGCCCTATGTCACTTGCATCTTTCCAACTGAACATCTTTTATAGAGCTACCTGTTTCATATTAATTATTATTTTAATCCCAACACAAGATTAAAGGGCTTTTGTAAGAATATTCTTTGCTTAATCTTCCTCACAAAGTCAGGAATACAATGCCACAAGCTTGCAACTGAATAAAAAAATTTAAATAAAAAAAATTTAAAAAAAAAACTGCTATAATATCAAAGTCACATACAAAAAATCATAGAGCACATGTTTTTTGTGATGCACAAAGTCCAAGGTAAAACCACGTTTGCCAAGTAGTGCAGAACTAACTACAACCTCCAGCCCTCAGACGCAGTGAAAAAAGAGAGAAATCTCCACTTTTTGGTCCCTGCCTCTAGGTCCATTTAAGGTTTCCTCAAGTAAAGCTGTGAAGGTCTTTTAGACGATCTTTAACAAAGTCATTTAGTTTGCTCCACCAGTTTATAGTGCATTCAATCACTTTCAATTTTGGTGCATTTTCAACACTGAACGATAAATCCCTCAGCTCTGGACAAGTCTTGATCTTCATAATCTCCAAAGAGGGCCATTCAAACGAGGCATCCTCGCATACACTAAACAATCTTGGTAGGTTGCATAGTTCCATTTTCTTCAATCTGGGAAGGGCCTCAGATTGAACTATGATTCCATCTTCAATGATCTCTTTAATCGTAGAACAATCCTCAACTAGTAAATCCTGCAAGTGACAGAGTAGCTGGACCATATCTCCTGGGAAAAGGCATTTTAGCTTTGGACAGCTTTTCAGTGTCAAAGTTGTGAGTTTAGTGAGGCTTGTTGAGTCAATTGAGCCTTTGCAGATACTCACCAGTTTTGGGAGGTTGATTAGGTGTAGCTTTTGCAAGAATTCAAACGAGACACCAATGGCTATGCCACCATCAATAATGCTTTCTATTTCATTGCATTCTTCAATTGTACAGGCTTCCACCTCTTTCAAATAGTCAGTGCCAAATACTGATAAGTTCTTACTTCTTAGCATGATGATGACCAATGAGTTCGAAACTTAGAGCTTTATTGAGTATCTTTGAAAGTGCAAAAGGAATATCTTCTTCTACAACAGAAAATCTTAAATGCCGTTCAGCTGTGTATCCAAAAAAATCAAATCCAAGAAAATTGTCTGCCTTGTGATTGCCAAAAAGGATTCTGAATGATCTAAAGCCATTATCTTCCCACCCCATGCTAATTTTTCTCCAAGATATGCAATTCTCAATGAAAGTTTCAAACCAACTGAGTCTTGGAAAGTAGAAACAAAGACTTGTCAATGCCTCCAAGCTAGCAACTTCCTCAGCAACTCTATCTACAATCTGGTTCCAAATTTGGTTTTTGAAATTCACATCAATACTCAACTCTTGTAATGAAGAAAGACTTGCAATTACATTAGAAGGAATCATCTCTTCCTGTTGGCCATTGATGTGGTTGGAACAACCAAAATTCTGCTTAAATGAAACTCTTAAAACATTTCAAACCAGTCAAATGGGCAAGTTGTTCAGGCAAGGTGAGAATTCCTGTGCAGCGAAGATCAAGAATTTCAAGACTCTTCAGTTTCTCTAGTTTTGGAGGCAACTCCACCAATTCACTACAATTGTTTAGATATAGCACCCTCAGGTTTATCAAGCTAGAAATAGATGATGTCAATGATATGATCCTTGTATCATACAAATCCAAAACTCGAAGGTCACACATGTATTCAAAGAATAATTCTGGAATTTTTGTCACGCTTGGATTTTTTTGTAGTAGTAATGTTGAGATTTTAGCACATGCAGGCCTCTAAGGTAGATAATATAATTTCTGACTGATCAATGAGACCCTTTGCACACCTTCCCATTCTTCCTCTAATGGTTGTTCTTCTATCTCTTCACCATCACCTACCAAAAACTTTGAATCCTTCTCTTCCTGGTACATGATCTTAAGAGCCATGCGTCGGAGAAACAGAGGCATCTTAAGGTGTCCTGCTTTTCTACCCCTTTCTAATAAAGATTTCTTTTCAAATTCCCTTATTATAGCATGTCCTTTGTCACGAGCTTCTCCAAGCTTTCTAGCTTCAACAATAAATTGTTCGGCTTTCCAGCACTCGATCAAGTACTCCTGGTAAACTTCATAGTCTGGGGGAAAAAATGCCCAGTACAGTAGGCAAGGCTTCTTATCCATGGGTAGCTTGTCATAAATAAGTTTAAATGCCTTGTAAACTTCTTGCAATTCTTGCACAGGTTCCATGCCTGGAGATTGCATATCAGAAAATAGATGACGCCACACAGCTGGATCATCCTCATTTCTCAAACTATATGCTATTAACTTGATCACTTGTGGCATCCCACCGCACTCCTTCAGTAATTGGTCTGCAATTTTCTTGAAGTTTGGTCGATCTATGATATTTCCCACTATTTTTCGGAACAAGTTTTTTGCATCATCACTGGATAATCTTTCAATCTTAATATGATCATCCATTAAACAACAAAAATCTCTATCTCTATATGCAAATATCACTGCTCCATGTTCATGGTCGTCATGAATGCCAACTTCCTTCAGATTAATTTCTGAGAAAACCTCATCGAGAAGCAATAGATACTTCTTGTTAACCAGAATTTCAGATATTATGTCTGCCATTTGATCACTGTCATGGATCCCTTTCACTTCTACTTTTAACTGCTCCAAAATTGCTAGTTGTATCTTTCTCACACTCCCCCCTTTTGTAAGACTTACCCAAAAGATATCGTCAAACAACTGAATTTCATGGACTTTGTTGTTTAGTTTTTCCATTACCGTTGTTTTTCCCACTCCTGGTAGTCCCCATACCCCAATTCTCTTCAATTTGTCATCTTTTAGCAACTTTATTAGCATTTCTACATGCTCATCAAGTGATGGCACATTACCTTTTGGTGAATGACATGATTAATTCAACAACTCTTTTGGTGAATGAGATGAAGCAGATCATATTGTCTTGTTGAAATGCACTTGGATTGTAGACTCAACAATCAACATTTATCTAGCAAGAAATAAGTTTAAAGTGAAAAACAAAAACAAAAAATTCCTCAGAGAGGTGGACTTCTTACTAACCTTCTTTGGCTTGGTTGTTAGTCTTGTGGTATACTATCTCCAAGATCAAAAGATCAAAGGTTTTGGGGAAGGCCGAAAAAAAAATGAAAAAGAGAGAAGAATCATTGGCTTCTATAAAACAGGGATTTTATCGGTATAAAATGGGCTACTAAGTAGTAACCCAGAGGGAATTTGCAGGCTAACGCAGTAGGGAGCAAGAATATAATAAGTTAACGCATGTTTGTAAGGAGTTTGGAAACTAGCGTCTCAAATTTTTAAAACTCGAGATCGATGACGAAAATCGACGTTTACAAACTCGAGTTCTACTACTGTCGTGTACCAATTTAGCCACATAGATCTCGAGTCTATAAGACTCGAGTTCTAAAAACCAAAACCAAGTCTTAGAAACTCGTTTTTTTTCGGACTTGAAGAAAAACAGAAACCTGAAGAACGCAGCAAGAACAGACGAAGAACAGAGCAAGAACGCTAGAGCTCCGATTGGACGCGATCTGGTGCTGGTGGACGATCTAATCTTCAGCGACTGGGTGGACGGTGGACGACCTAATCTTCAGCGATTCTTCTCCGTGTTTTCTTCTTTTGTTTTTTTCTTTTTCTTCTTCTGTTTTTTTCTTTTTGGATCTGTTCTTGTACGAGTACCCACTGGAACTCGAGTCTCTAAGACTCAAGTTCCACGTGGAATTTTCGTCCAACTCAGCTACCACCACATGCAAATCGAGACTTAAAAACTCGAGTTTTATATTGGAACTCGAGTTTTAGACACTCGAGATGCTAGTTTTCAACATTATTTTGAAACGTAACAACTAACTAAAATTTTTAATATTTATTATTATTTAGAAAAAAAATTCTAGTAACCCAATCTTAGAACAAATAAATCACTGTCATTATTAGAGTTAACTTTTATTTTCACTTCTTTAGTGTTAGGTAACTTTTTTTAGAAGGAATTTTAGGTGTCTAATTGATTCTAAATAACATTGGTAACAAACTCTTGAATGGGAAAAAAAAAAAAAATTCAAAACTATCTCTTTTATCTATATAGCATATGAAAGTGGAAGCTCAATAATGAATCTAAATCTAAATCGTATTTTAATTGCACTATACACATATATTTTTTCCAGGAATCATTTCAGTTAAATTTTACATGCACTTTTATTTTGTGTCACGTGTCTTTCCAATTTAAAACTACTTACTCATAGAATAAAGAAAATATATATAAAAAAATACTTAAGCCCATTTAAAAACTACTTCCAACCTATTTTAAACTATTTCACGGCCATTTGAAACTACTTTCAATCTATTTAAAATGATTTTAATCCCATTTAAAACTACTTCTAACTCATTAGAGACTAATCCAAATTCCTTAAACAAAACTAATCATTAATTCAAGTATAAACTTCATTGAAAATTTTAGATGTTCCAATACAGAAGCTATTAATTTCCACATATTTTCATACTGAGTAAATTTGTTAACTTATTTGGAAAATATAATAAATATTAACAATATTATTTGTATCACAGTAAATAAAGAGTTACGAAAAGAAGTAAAACTAAGGACATAAATAGATCAGCAAATTAGCTTATTTTTTTTTACTAAAATGGTGCAATCAAGAATGAGGAATTTGTATACTTTACCTACTGTTATTCTTACAAGGCTTTTAAAAAATTGGCAAAACTTCAAAAATGAATATTGGTAGGATTAAACTAGATTAATTGTTTCATATATAATTAATTGATGGTTGAATAAGAGATCTGCGATTTAATTTCCGTCTACACCAAAAACAGATTGGTGTTTTGGTCTGATAATAAAGAGTTATTATCAGAAGCAGACGCTATAGATTGGAGCTCTCTCTCTCAAAAAAAAAAAAAAAAAAAAAAACACTAATTGTAATAAATGCATCCTTGTGTATGTGGGAGTCATATAAATTCTACTTTTTTTTTTTTTACACTTTTGCTAAATTACATTTTGATCCTCTTACTTTGGTTTGCTATCAATTTGGCCTTCAAATTTAAATTTCGAATTCGGTCAATTTGATTTTATTTTCATTGTCAATAAAAGCATCAAATGCACTTACGCATACATGCCTTTTAAAGCCTAGGCGTGCAAAGCACAAACATGCACATGATTGAAGTAAAGCACACATTTTTCAAATATAATATATAATAACCTCTAACTAAAAGATTCATAACATATTATAGTAATAATAAATAAATAAAAACAATAAACTCAAAGTAGGCATATAATGGCCTATTAGATAAGTGCAATCATATAAGGTTAGTCTTACATATTTTACTAAGGTTATTTCAATTTCTTAAATTTGTATAGTAAATTTGAAAACAATTATCAACAAAGAAAATATGATAATAATCCAATCGTAAAATTTTAAACATACAATTTGTATATAATTCACTCATAATTTTTATATAAAAATACATAATTGTAATAGGCATGAATGTATGATCAAATAAAGTTATCATTTTCTTCATAAAAATAAAATAAAATAAAATAATCATTTTCTTCTTAACAAAATAAAATAAAGTTTTCATTTAATCAACATATATCTATAAAGGCATACTATATAAGGCATAAGAATAGTAAATTATCCCTTGTTGTATTTTATAATATGTAAACAAAAATTTTTGTTTGTGTAATACAAGGCCTTAAGAATAGTATTTGTATAATAAATCAATGACCCATGTCATTTCCTTTAAGATCAAGTAATTAATTTTTACAATTTTTATAATATATTGCCAAGAGAAAAAGAGCCACTAGGCATACTTTGTGTTTCTTTAAAAAAAAAAAAAAAAAAAAAAAAAGGAGTATTGCATAGGTGCCCTTCATCAATTTAGCTTCACTTCGGCCCAGCGAAGCCCTTAGAGGCTTAGACCTTATTTTTTTGAGAAACCAGACCAGAAAGTCTGGGAATTTATTCAAAAGCTAAACAGTTCAGAGAGCATTCCTTACCGCTAAAACATCCCTTAAAACAAGAGCGATAAGATTAGGTGGAGAAACCTCCAACCAGACCTGAAGATCGGTCACTGTGCTTGCTTTTTTTGCAAGTGCATCAGCAATTGAATTACAAACTCGGGGAACATAATGAAAATTTACCAGTTGAAAACCCGAAGCAAGTGCACAAATGTCCTCAATAACATTTCCATAGCTGGTCTAGTTGCCCTTGGCTGAGGAAATTGCATTGATGATCACAGCTGAGTCGCCTTCGAACACCACCTGAGTCAAGCCAATTTCTGCAGCAAACTTTACTGCTCGGCGACATGCCAGAGCTTCCACAACTGCAACTAATTAGGGCATCGGTATTGGCATTGAGAGAGCACCAATGACCTCACTCGCACAATCGCGAACGATAACTCCAATGCCTGCTGAATTGGTGGTCCTAAATGTGGCTGCATCAAAGTTCACCTTATAGACATTATTATCAGGGGGCCTCCACTGCTACAGAACTATTGGATCAGGGGGTTTTGTGGGCTCGGTCTGAAATGCAAGGAATTCTTGGAGGAAGGTACCGGCCAAGCTACATATCTTGGTGAATGGCTAGACTGGGCGGCCAAAGTGCTTGGTGTTGCGCCTATTCCACAGTAGCCATGTCGTGATTAAGAAAAGTTCTAGTTTGTAGTCGTCCTCCTGAGAGTGCATGAATCTGGATATAAGATCGCTAAAAGACATAGGCTACCCAGCTACGTCATGGTGGAACCACTCCATTGAATGCCACACACATGCAATTTCTTTGCAAAACCAGAGAGCATGTAGTGTGTCCTCTGTTTGATCCTGACAGCCCGCACAAATTTCTATTGTGACAATATGGCGGTGGTGGAGCTTCGCCATGGTGGGTAGAGCATTGTTACATGCCTTTCAAACGAAATGTTTGATTTTGTTTAGGGTCCGGAGCTGCCAAATTCTCTTCCAAAAATGTCTCTGAGCTTCTGGGTTTGAGGGACCTGCATTATGAGCCAAATCACATGCTATCATCAATTTATATGCACTACTAGTGGTAAACTTTCCCGAAGGAGTACAAGCCCAAATGATACGGTCAGGAGGGAGCCTTTCACTCAAAGGGATGCCTAGAATTTCCAAGGCTTCCTAGGGCAAAAATAGTTGTTGAACTACATTAGTTTTCCAAGCTGTATTGTCTTGGTCAATGAGATCACACACCTTGGTGTCAGGTGGCATCTGAGGGACTGGGGAGACAATATACATGCTCGATTGTGAAGGCAACCACTTGTCCTTTTTTATGCAAACTGATTCACCATTGCCTATGCGCCATACCATCCCTTTTCAAATCACATCTCTTGCGCTAAGGATGCTCTTCCATGCATAGGATCCAACCCTTGAATCTTTTGCCTCTAGGATCGAGCTCTCGGGGAAAAATCTAGCTTTGAAAACTCAATAGCACAAGGAATCTGGGTTATTGATCATCCTCCAAACTTGCTTGGCTAAAAGGGCTTCATTGAACTTCTCGATTTCTTTGAAGCCCATTCCCCCAACTTCTTTAGCTTTGCAAAGTCTCTCCCACTTCACCCAATGCACCTTTCTACTCTCACAGCTATAACCCCACCAAAACTTCTGGATTAATACTTCCAATTCTTTTATAAGACCCCTAGGGAGCTTGAAACAATTCATCGTGTATGTTGGAATTGTTTGAATGACTGATTTGATCAAAACTTCCCTCCCGGCTTAGGATAGAAGCTTTTCCTTCCATCCTTGGAGTTTTTTCCACACCCTTTCCTTCAAGTAAACAAAGCTTTGCCTTTTTGCACGTCCTGCAAGTGCAGGTAGAGGCTTAGACCTTATGACTTTAAGCTTTGACCTTTATATGTGCCTAAACATGCTTTTAAGTTTTAACAAAACTGAACTGAAACCATTAACTTTGCTGCCCTTAAATGTTAGGTAATATGCAAGTGAATCGAAAACAGCATCCTTGTAGTGGGCAATTTCTTCGCAAATCTCTTTTGATGTCAATAGAAGATGATCAACGAATTTAAGAGAATCCAAGGGCCTAGTTGACTAAATTCAATGTCTAAGACCAATTATTTTGACAGCAAACAAAAACTTCGGAGGAACAGAAAATTTCCTTTATCACTGCTTTTTGTTATCTGGGTAATTAAACCATTAAATCCACTAACATCATCAACAACTTTCTCTGACATTTTGGTTTTAATCAACCTTTGACTGTGACTAAATAACCCCAACAAAGAAAGAAAGAAAAATGAAGATCGGCCATTAAGAGATCATTCGTAGGGATCGGAAGAAGTTTCAGCCAAACTTGTGTTAAGGAAGCCATATCAAAATGACAAAATCTTACTCTAACATTAGTATAAGAACAAGTAAATAAGGCTAGATGAAGCTTAGCTATCCCTATCCTTAAAACACAACAAATATAAATGCAATCCTTTTATATATATATATATATATATAAGTGTGTGTGTGTACATGGCATTTGATTGATAACAAACTTTTAAGTATACCTGTGCGTCTAGCTCAGCTGTCTTCGAAGCTTTTTGGTACTGCTAGCTCTAGATTGGATAAAAGCTGTCTGAATTCTGTAAGGTAGAAACTAGAAAGGGATAAACCTTTACTTATTAAACGGAGTCAACCAGTGATGCAGGTCCCAGCACCACGCACCTGCCTAGCACTTTCAAGTCTTCCTAAAAAGTTAGGACCACGACTACGCTATAACTTTTGTCACAACTATCCACGTATATCTAATTGTGAGTGATGGAGATAGAGTGATGAGTCGATGTAAAAGTCACAAGCAATCAGCCACATTTTATCATATAGGATAGTTATAGCAAAAATTATGACTTGGTTTGCGGTACTAAAATTACTAGTGAGGCACCCAAAATTCTTCAAACAGTTACAAATAACAGCCTTTGGTTCATCTACTCGGCGTCATTTCTTAAAGGTTAATTATTGTTGCACACATATTACTGTAATTGCTTCAGTGCAAATCGTGTTTTAAATGCTTGAATGCTTATTAACTACAACCACATAGTGTGTACATAACTAACACGGCTCTTTCTTATAGTTGTGGATTGAAGGGGTATCAAACGAGGGTAAAATTGTTATTCAATAATGAATAATATCTTCCCGAATCCTGATAATAGTTTTTAGTATTTTATTTTCTAAAATTTGTTTTTGAATTACACCTTTTCAAAAACATTTTTATTTCAGAAAGTGTAAAAGCATAAACAATTCACAACATTTTGACAGTAAATTGGGATAGATTGTTGTGGTTTGGGGTGAGATGAGGTGATAGGTTTAAATATAATCTCTTTTTTCTCCCAAGTATGTATTGTCATGAAAATGTTGTAAATTTTTGTTGTGATAATAAAATGATTCTTTTTATTTAAGGCCTCAGATGGGCATTCAGCCAAAGGCTATACATTTGTAATTATGCATTGAAGACGGTGTTGTTCGGATGCTTGTTTTTGAAAGTGCCATTTCAGGGATAGCTGTTTTTCTGCAGTGGGGTTTGAAAGTGTCATTGAGGCAGAGTGCGAAGATAATTGGACCCGGTTTCTTCATAACCTACTATAAAAAGACATTAAAGATGTTTTGCGCCATGGTTGGACATTCATTAGGGCCATCAAAAGGTATTGTTTACTCTTTCCTCAAAAAAAGAGGTATTGTTTACTCTCTTCTTCTTTTTTTCGTTTTCAATCCATAATTAATATGCTTTTATATATAATTAAACCTGCTCATTACATTGACTAATCATTTAAGGTGCAATTTGTGGTTTACAGGGTCTCACAACAACAATATGTATATTTGGTGACAAAATATAGTGAGGAAATATTTTGTCACCAAAAAGTAATATACAATGACAAAATATAGATTTTTGTCGCCATTTATAAAAAAATAAAAAAAAAACTTTTGGCAACGAAAATAAATTATTAGTTCTAGTGAAAATGAGGCACCAATTAAAAAATTGGGGTGTGAAAATTATTTTCTCTTGAAATTTTTCATTGCTAAAAGTATAGCATTTTGGTGATGAATAATTTCATCATTATAAGTTTGCTGGGAACATATTTGGTGACGAATATGCATGACTTGTGGCATGTTGATAGGATCCACAGTTAAAGAGTTAGATGCAATTATGCATTACGTATCACTTGAAAAAATATATTTGTATTACATTACACTTAAAAATATATCTTTTCTTTCAACAACTTAATGTTTAGAAGTTGTGACTTTAATTAAATGTTGTGACTAATTTTAATGCATTGTTAGAAATATTTCTTACAATATAGTTATTGTTATTGCTTTATAATTTTAATGTAGTTTTTTTTTTTCTTTTTGAAACAATTTAGGGTTCCAATTGTGTTAGATTTCTATTGGTTCAATATTTTGAAACCTTCTTTGAAGGAGAGGAAAAAAATGCAAAAAAAAAAAAAAAAAAAAAAAAAAACCCACATTTAAAAAAAAAATTAACATTATAAAATTTTGAATTCTTTTTTTTTTTTTTTTGTGCAATCCTTTTGTTTATTTAATGGGGCCTTAAAACACTTAAAAATATTTTGGGGGCAAGTGGGGCTTAAGTGGGCTAGGCCTTGAGATGGGCCTGCGGTCCACACTCTATACCCTTCTTACCCACCCTAAGCCCACCAAACTTTTCCTACCCATGCACCAAGCCAGCCTAATAAACCCGAAGCCCACCAAATAAACCTAACCCATAAACTTAGCCAACCCAATAGACCCTATATAAGTCCAACAAACAACCCCAACCCACAAGCCTAGTCAGCCAACCAAACTGGAGCCCGAAAACCAAATGGAAGTAGCTAGCTCACACCTCTCACTCAAATACACGGCCCACCAACCAATCCCATTACCCAAGCCCATTACCCACAAATGATCATCTCGAGTGGACTGAGACACAGAATTTGGAGGAACCAAACAAAAACCGGTGGCAAGATTCAATGGCCATAGACATTGTGACCCATGGCCCAATGTATGATCACCCAACGACAGTGGCTGCGAGCCAGCCCCGCCGAGAGCTTGATTCTTCTCTAGATGAAACTCAAAGACTCACAGGAAAGGTGGCACAGGAATCAGAGCATTATTGAGAACATAGTTGTGGGATATTTCTTAGACAATTTATAGAGTTCAAATGCTCAAAACTTTGACCATATACCGAACGCAGTTGAATTGTTGAAAGATGAATTATTGATGACATGAACAGACGGCTTGTACAGGACTTCAAGACTATAAAGAGGTTACCTGAGCCCTACAACAAATCTTTCCCACTAAATCTCCTAGCTCTAACGATATGCCTGCATTTTTTACCAAAATTATTGACATCTAATAGGTGATCATACCGTAAGTGTTGTTTTACTGCCTAAAAACTTCATATTTTGCTTGATATAAACCATTCTCACGTTGGTTTAACATATTCAAAATCACACCATGCATCGGAATGCACATTTGCATTGTCCTTAATATGCATGCGGAATTTTTTTTGTTAAAAATAAGATGTTTACCATTTGAACAAATATTTTACAAATAAAATATCTATTAATATCTAATAATTTTAATATTTTACAAGTATGAAAAATATAATAAGACAATTTATATAATATTTGACCAATAATTTATATTCTTAGTACATTTTAATGACATACAATTGATGACATGTAATAATATAATATAATTTTTTAAATATTATAACATGTAATGAGTATTGAACATGAACCATAAAAATAATTTCATATTAAAATTTTCAAAATGAACTAATGGCATACACGAATTTTGTGCAAGATACTGGCTAGTACGTATGACAAAGTTTACAAATCATCTCTTTGAAACAGATCAGTCATGTCACTAAGGCAATAGGGACCAAATTAATCAAGAGGTTAAATTCAATAAGGTTGGAGTGTAAACCCTTTAATTTACATCAGCCAATAAGAACATGTCACATTAGACTTTTACTTAAACTCATTGCAAAATTAATACATCCTAACACATCTAAAATCATCTCAACAAAAAAAAAAAAAAAAAAAAAAAAAAAAAAAAAAAAAAAAAAAAACCCTATTTTACTATTGTCTATGTAACTTATGTAAAATTCTTATATGATAAAATTATCCAATTCATGCTATGTAATAGAATAATATTATATTCTTTATAATGCAATAGGATAACATTTAACAATTAAAAAAAAAGGGGAAAAAAACTTAAAACACAACACTAAATTGCATCAACTCAAAATAGAGTTCTTAAAAAAAAAAAAAAAATTAATAACCTAAAATAGAGATGCAAGAAAAAAAAATCCACCAAAAAATTAAGAGAGAAATATAGAATAGAAAAGATAATGAAAATTTTATAATAGGAGGATAAGAAGAAGAAGAAGAAGAAACAAAATAAATTAAAATAAAGGGAAAGATGACGACTGATATTAATGTAGAGAGTAGTGGGGATATGAAATGTGAAAAGAATGAGAAATGTTGGAGAAAGTGTAAATGTTTAAAAAAAAATGAGTACGATTTTATAAAGAAATTTTTATTTATTTGTATTTAATTAAAACATTATATATTCAATTTTTAAAAATTAAAAAATGAGAGAAAATATTAATAACTTATTGATATGGAGGATATGGTTGAATTTAAATGGTCAATTGTAGTAGTGCTATTATGTTAGCTTGAATATATAAATATATATATATATATATATATATATATATATATATATATTTGCAACATGAAAAATGATATACCATATCCATATAACTAAATTAAAGTTACTTTATGATGTTGAGTTAACAAAACGAATTTATGATTACCAAAACGCTAAGCATTTTAATTTTTATAAAAAGAATAAACTTGAAAGCTGAACATGAATTGTCTTATTTTATTGCTTATCATTTGGGTGAGATTGAAGCCTCGCATAAATTAATGAAGTCTCATTTGACCTATCAACCATTATAACTCTAAAGAATACCATAATAAAAACTAAGCATAAATTAGTACTTACCCTTTGCAAGTCAAGAGGCTACACATACAATCTAATGTACATCATTACTCAACAATGTATGCAAATGAAATTTGAAATATCCATTTGGTGTTACAATTTGATAGTATGTAGGTTTCAAGAAAAATTATGTAGTAGTGGAAAATTAAACAACAATACTATTTAACTACTTAGATTTATCACGATATGAGGAGAACATGAATGCATTATGGACCCCTTTGTTCATGGCCTATACAAAATTTAAAATGTTGAAATTAAGAAGAAATAGATTTCTAAATATATAAATAGAATAGTTTTTGTTAGAAGCCAATCACTACACATGAGGAGAGAAAAAAAAAATGAAAAGATAACATATCAAGTCTAAAAGGAACTTCATTGAACAAATGTCATGTTGTACAAAAATAACATATATAGAACAACTAAATAGGTGAATCCAAAGCAACCCAAAGCAAGAATTTAAAGAAAAACACATATAATAAAATTAACAATTAAAGAGAGAGAAAAAAAATTAAATCACAAAACTAAATCGCATCAACTCAATATAAAGTTCTAAAGAACACAACAATTTATAAATCTAAAGCAGAGATGCAAGAAAAATAAAAAATCCACCAAAAAATTGAGAGAGAGAGAGAGAGAGAGAGAGAGAGAGAGAGAGAGAGAGAGAGAGAGAGAGAGAGCATTTTTTTTGTAAGGGAAAAGTATGTAAATAATGGAATAGAGAATGACAAATTTATAGTACGAGGGGGTGAATAAGAAATGACAAAAAAAAATAATAATAAAGATAAAGGAAAAGATGAAGAATGATATTAAGGTACAAGGTAGTGGGGAGATGAAAAGGTAAGGTAGAGGGTAGTGAGGAGATTAAAAGTGATATTAAGGTAGAGGATAGTGTAGAGATGAAAAGGTAAGGGATAGAGAAAGGTAGGGGAAAGTGCAACTATTTAAAAAAATGAGTAAATGTTAAAAAAATTATAAGAAAATTGGAAAGAAAAATGATAATGACGCGGTTCAATTGGAGCGTAGTAACAATAAATGTCATACTTTAGCTTATATATATATTTAGTAATTTTACCTCTTTTTATTAAGTTTTTTTTTTTTTTTTTTAATTGTTACTCAATAGATCATAGTAACTTCTTTTTATTATTGTATAAAATATGGGCTACTCTTGATAATTAGACTAAAATTTATTATCTACAAAATAGATTACCTTTTAAAAATAGACAAACCTTATGAAAAACTTGAGCTCAGTTATTATCTTACATATTATAACCCAAGTCTGACCATTCCCATATGTAAATTAAAGCCAAAACTCTCTTCCTCCTCCCCACATATAGATGATACTTCTAAAAAATTTCTCATGAAATCATATATTCATTTTTCCTCAATTTTAATTCAATACGCTTTTGTCTATTAATAGTGTTCTATGCAATTTATGCATACAAATTCTCTTTGTCATCGACCAATGCAACATTTCAAATATATATATAAATCTTGAGATCCCTGAGATTGATGAAATAACTAACAAATGCATATTTCTAAAATTTATAATAACAAAAGGTCTAATAAATAGCATATACTATCTCACAAAATGCCATTTACTTGATATTTTCCCTAAAAAAAATTAAATGATAGGAATGATAAAAAAACATGATCCTATACAAGAAATACCAAAAATGCATGCAAAAATATTTTCATAGGAGGATTTATCTTTAAAGAATATGAAGACAATAGTAAAGATAAAATGCATTGAATGAGATCCTACGAAATAGGTTTGTTAATCATTTCAAATTTTATTCATCATTTACATAAAAATATAATAATACATCATGTTATTTACTTAAAAAAAAAATACATATTAATTTCAAATTGGTAGGAAGATGCCAACTGCTATAAGGTATTGCAACAATAAGTAACATTGATGTAACAATGGGTTGGTATTATATTTCATGTGTGCTTTGTGAAAGGAATGCCAAAACATAAGTAGGATCATTTTGGTATGCAAAATGTGAAACAAAAACAAATCTTCATATCCCAAGGTTAGAGGCACTCAAATTAACTACATACTCTCCAAATATTTATAATATATTCATCTCACTATAACTATATAAATATATATATATATATATATATAATTGCAAACTACTTCAAATATAAGATTCAAATTGGAGTTTTTGATGCAACTGACAAAACAACTTTTGTGATATTTGATCGAGATGCCAAGAAAATCCTAAATAAATCTACAAGAGATCTTGTTGAAAAACAAATTAAGCTATAACTTCTTTAAATTATTGTAACACTATTGATATTGGAGAAGGAATCCTACATGATTTGGAAAAAAAAAAAAAAAAAAAAAAAGATTTTCCTATTGAATGAATTCAATCTAAAGGATGGTTTTGAAAATTACATAGTTACTAAGATTTTCAAAGCACCTTCAAATGACAAAAAAAGTATAAAAGAAAAAATATATATACAGGATCCAATATGCTATATTAATTCTTTTTGCTGCACTATTCCAAAATTAACAAAAAAAATAAAAAATATTTACAAAAAAATTGTCACATCATTAAAATTTAAGATGAATGCAAATACCTACTAAAAATATTAGTGATAAAGTCCAAACTTTGTAAGATCCAATCAAGAATCTCCTAGTGCCAATTCATTAGTGATTAACACAAATGATGCAACAAAAGGAAAAAAAGTGATGAAAGCTCAAAAATTGAACAAATATGGAGGGACTAAACTTCAAACATTGCAGATGAAAAAACAGATAATGATAATATACCCCTCAACAAGCTTTACAAGCGTCACCATATCGCAATAACAAAGCATTGAAGAAACAAATAAAAAACAAACAAAAATATTTCGTAATGAAACTTTTTATTACAGCACATAATAAAAATCAGTAATATAGAATGAATTAATATGCTTTTATTTATTTTTATTATACAATATTAATCAAAAGTTATTTTAATTATTGCTCATTATTTGAACAAAATAATTATAATAGATATGTGTGTGAAATTTATAATTGTTACTTTCTATGATGAACTCATTACCACAAAGTTTTATAACAAATATGCTATAATATATGTATAACATTTTCCAAAAGAAAAATTTACATAAAACATTACAACATTATTCGTGACAACTTACTATAGTAAGATAGAATTTTAGGGGGATAAAATCTAAATTCTAAAATTTCAAGATATAAAATTTAAACATCCCGAAACTTTAGGAGTGTAGTTTACAATTTAGACAAAACAAAACAAAAAACACGCACACACAATAAAGATACACCACAAATTCCACTAAAAAGTCATATTAACTTACATTTTGATATTTTCAATTGGAGGCATACAAATTCAAATTCCACGTCACTATGGCATTAAAATAAAAAAATAAAATAAAAACACCAACAATGCACATATCTAAAATCAACAATTAGTAATTAACCAAACCAACTAATTTTTAAACTAAGAGAGATGTCCTCAGTCTCTGCCTGTGGGTTCAAGTAAAGCTGTGAAGGCCTTCTAGACGATCCTTAACAGAGTCATTCAGATCGCTCCACCACTGTCTAGTGCACTCAATCTTGATCAAACTCAGTGCATTTTCCTTACTGATTGGTAATTCCTTTAGCTTGGGACACGTCATGATCTTCATAATCTCAAAAGACAGCCATTCGAACGAGTTATCCTCGCATAATCTGAACAATTCTGGTAGGTTGACGAGTTCCATGTTCTTCAATTTGGAAAAGGCACCAGTTTGAACTACGCTTCCAACTTCAATTACCTCTTTAAGCTCGGAACAATCCTCAGCTTTCAAATCTTGCAAGTTACAGAGTGGCTGGATCATATATTCTGGGAAAAGGCAATTTAGTTTTGGACAGCTTTTCAGTGTCAGAGTCGTGAGACTATTGAGGCTTGTTGAGTCAATTAAGCCTTTGCAGATACTCACCAGTTTTGGTAGGTTGCTGAGTTCCATATTCTCCAATTTGGAGAACGCTTGAACTGTCCTTCCAACTACAATTAACTTTTTAAGCTCAGAAGAATCCTCAACTTTCAAATCTTGCAAGTGACAGAGTGGCTGGATCATTTTTTCTGGGAAAAGGCTATTTAGATTTGGACAGCTTTTCACTGTCAAGGTCTTGAGTCTATTGAGGCTTGAGGGGTCAATTGAGCCTTTGCAGATACTCACCAGTTTTGGGAGGTTGATTAGGTGTAGATTTAGCAAGAGTTTGAATGTGACACCAGTTGTTATGGTACCATGCTTTTCATTTCATTGCATTCTTTAATTGTACAAACTTCCACCAAATTCAACTCTTCAGCGCTAAATATTGATAGGTTCTCACTATCATGGCCAAATAATTCCAAAGTAGTAACTAGATTGAATAGCTTTGAAAGTTCAACAGAAATCACTTCTCCTCCAGAAATTCTTAAATGCCGTTCATCTTTGTATCCAAAAAAATCAAATTGAAGAAAATTTTCTGTCTTGTGATTTCCAACTTGGATTCTAAATGATTTAAGGCAATTACCTCCCCGCCTTCTTAACATGCAGTTCTGAATGAAAGTTTGGAAGCAAACTAGTGTTGGAAAGTAGAAACAGAGACTTGTCAATTCCTTTAGGGTAGCAACTTCTGTAGCAACTCTATCCACAATCTGGTTCCAAATTTGGTTTTTGAAGTCAACGTCGATGCTCAACTCTTGTAATGAAGAAAGGTTTTCAATTACTCTAGAAGGAATCATCTCTGTTCGTTGGCCATTGATGTGGTTGGCATAACCAAAATTCTGCTCCTTAAATGAAACTCTCAAGCACTTCAAGCCAGTCATTTGTGCAAGCACTGTAGGCAAGCTGAGAATTCCAGTGCCTCGGAGATCAAGGATTTCAAGACTCTTCAGTTTTCCAAACTGGGAAGGTAGCTCCACCAATTGAACACAATTGTTTAGGTATAATACCCTTAGGTTTATCAAACTAGAAATAGATGGTGGCAGTGATGTGATTCTCGTATCATACAAATCCAAAACACAAAGTTCACGCATGTATTTAAAGAACAAATCTGGAATATTAGTCAAGCTTGGATTTTTCTGGAGAAACAATGTTGAGATTTCGCTACAAGCAGGCGTATCAGGTAGAGTAAATGACATCTGGCGGATCAATGAGACCCTTTTCACATCTTCCCATTGCTGTTCTTCTATTTCACCTTTGGCTACCAAAAATTTCGAATTATTTTCTCTGTTGTATGCGAGCTTAAGATATATTTGTTGGAGAAATTGGGGCATCTTAAAGTGCCCCGCTTTCCTGCACCTTTCCACCAAATATTTACTTTCAAATTCAGTCACTATTTCATGTCCTTCGTCTCGGGCAGGTCTAAGCTTTTTAGCGTTTTTAGCAATCAATCGTTCTCCTATCCAGCACTCAATCAGGTACTCCTGGTAAAGTTCAGAGTCAGGAGGGAAAATTGCCGAATGCAATAGGCAAGGCTGCCGATCTTTAGATAGACTGTCATATATAAGTTCAACAGCTTTGTAAAACTCTTCCATTTCTTCCAATATTTTCTTGCTTGGTGTCCGCATTCTGTTCAATAAAGATTTCCATGTACCATGATCTTCCACATTTCTAAACCTAACTGCTATTAACTTAATAAAATGTGGCACCCCGCTGCAGAAGTCGAGTAATTTCTTTCCAATTATCTTACACTTACGTTGATCTATTATATCTCCCACTATTTCTCGAAACAATTTTTTGGCATCAACCTCCGATAATCCCTTAATTTCGATTTCTTCATCCGTAAACTCACAAAAACTTCTGTCTCTACATGCAAAAACCACTCGTCCATGAATATGTTTGTCGACGTGAATGCCAACTTTTTTCAAATTAATTTTCGAGGAAACTTGGTCAAGAAGTAACAGATGCTTCTTGTTAGCTAGTGCTATGGATATTATGTCTGCCATGATAGAACTGCTAAGGTGACCTTGCACTTGTAGATTTAACTGCTCTACAATTTTCTTTTGTATCCCTTCCACGATCTCCATCTCTGGTACTGGTAGAGTAACATAGAAGACAATTTCAAATAGCTCACCAACTCTGTCATTCAGGTGTTCCATTACCGTTGTTTTTCCCATTCCTGGTAGTCCAAATACGCCAATTGTCTTCAATTTATCATTTTTTAGACACATTATTAGTCTTTCTACGTGTTCATCAAGAGATGGCATATCATTTATCTTCATTGGATGCTTCTTTATGACTGAGACGGATGGCCTTGGTTCCATTTTAGTAAATTTCTTCTCTTCTTCTCGTAGAAGTATTATCTCACCCGTCATTGTAACTATATCTTTGCCAAGTTTTAACAAAGAACGAAATGGATAGAATCCGCATAAACGTCTGCTAGTATTATCATATCTATTCCTCAGATCTTGAATTTTATCTTTCATCTTTTGCACTTCAGTAAGCCATCCGGAGCATTGACTTGTCATTTCCATTGTTGGGTTTCTCTCTTTCTCATTTATTACATCTTTCTCTATATCACAAAGTCGTTTTTCTTCCGTTTTAAGTTTGTCAAAATTTTTGCTGAGATTTCTCACATAATCACATTTACTCTTCAAATAACTTACCATTCCGTGCCCATATTGTGCTGCCACTGGCACGATATTCCCAATTGCTCCTGTTTGCTCCAACATCCTGCATAAGTTTTATAAAAGGAATATAAGAGTGGTCTCATTATAATAATAAAATAAAAAATTCGTGAAATGAAGCCCCCACTTGCTATTAAAATTATGACTTCCGAGAGTTGAAAATTTGTACAAACTAGTCGGAAACCCGTGCAATGCACGGGAACTTACCTATTTATAATAGACTAAAATAATTTTATAAAATTTTAAATTGATTATGAAACTATACTATTGGGTGAATTGCTCCTAATTTTTTGAGTTACAATTTGATGAATAAGCCAAATTTAGATATTGAAAAAAAATAACTAAAAAGTTCTGATATTAAAACGTTCGAAAGGGGAAAAAAATCGGAAAATTTACTGGCACTGCCTAGAAATTATTGAAACAAAACAAAATATATATGACTACCAAATAGAGAAATATAAGAGAAAGATAGGTTACCTTCAAGAGAATAATCCATAGTTATAATAGTTGAAATTTGCTAAACTGTTTCAAATATAGCAAAAAATTGAACCCAAAAATTTAGATGGTCAAACTTTCAAAAGACAATAAAATTAAAAATCAAAACATTCAGAACCTACAAATTATAAAAACAAAACAAAAAAAAAAAGTCATTATTGCGAAACAATTTCAGTAAAGATGGAAAGCTTTTCTAAGTTTTTTTTATCCAATTCTTCCTAATTGATGAAAAATTTGGTTCAAACATTGTCGAACACTTTGAAGGTGCAAATAATATAGGCTTCTAACATAATCTTTAATTAATAAACAAAGAAGCATGACACCATAAGAGAAAACATAAGATAACATATAGTGCATATACCTTACTCCATAGCTGTGAGAAAATATCCACACAAAAGGAATTGAAAACTTGTACATACGTCTCCATAAAGTAAAGCTTAAGGTTATAATAGTTATACTATATTTTGTAAAGTACTAATCCATACAAAACAAAAGCAAAAAAAAACTAATTCACTAAAAAGAGAAAAAGCAATAGCAAGCGTACCAAAGACAAAGAAGCATGACACCATAAGAGAAAACATAAGATAACATATAGTGCATATACCTTACTCCATAGCTGTGAGAAAATATCCACACTAAAGGAATTGAAAACTTGTACATACGTCTCCATAAAGTAAAGCTTAAGGTTATAATAATTATACTATATTTTGTAAAGTACTAATCCATACAAAACAAAAGCAAAAAAAAAAAAACTAATTCACTAAAAAGAGAAAAAGCAATAGCAAGCGTACCAAAGAAATTGAAGTTTAGGGTTTTCTCTCTTAGTGGAGATAGACAGAGGAGATTGCTTTAGGGTTTTCAAAGATTTTGTCTATTATATATATATATATATATATATAAAAGAGAAAGTAATAGCAAGCGTACCAAAGAAATTGAAGCTTAGGGTTTTCTCTCTTAAGCGTACCAAAGAAATTGAAGTTTAGGGTTTTCTCTCTTAGTGGAGACGGACAAAGGAGATTGCTTTAGGGTTTTCAAAGATTTTGTCTATTATATATATAAAAGAGACTCCTGTTAAGACTCTCTCACTATTTGGTTTTAAAAATTAAAATTTTTTAAATTAAAATGATGATGTGGAAAATTGTGGGAGTCTCAAAAGTTTCGGTTTTATATATATATATATATATATATATATATATATATATATATATATATATATATATAGAGATTTGGATAATGAGTGTTTTCTATCCTGTTTGCAAATTTAGCCTCGTCATAGTCATAGTCTCATAAATCATAATGCGCACCACATCAGTTTATTTAGCTTTTTTAGATTGTTTTTCTGAAAACCGGACCCAAAGCTAAAAGCTAGTAAGAAAAAAATTGGATCCAAACGGACACTATAGTCTTGATCTGTCGATTATGGAGTTGGTGACCTCAAGGCTTGTGGGACAGGGAAGTTCCACTTCGACTTATCTGGTTCAAGTGTTATGCCCATTTGCGCATGGCCTGGAGGCTTCAGTCTCAACGACCTTTTGGAGCCCACAGTCATTCGGTTCAAGGGGTCCTTTGTGTGTAGGCTCTCAAAATGTTGGGCTGTTAAGACAGGCTTAGTACAGACCTACTTATTAAGTTGGGCTAATTTTTACTATGTAGCTCAAAATTACTCCTGGGCATCACAACTTCACAAGCAAGGCTTCATCAATGGGCCTAAATTATATTTGACCGAGTCAAAGTCAATGTATTTGACCTCCAATACGAGGGAGGTCAAAGTATCATATCCTAGATGCAGGGGATGTCAAATTTGACGATTATGTAAATTTGACATTTAAACATTTTTTTTTTTTTTTTTTTTTTTTGGCTTCGGTGATGACTCAGGTCAGAAGATGCCAAGATGGGTGAATCAAAGAGATTGAAGCTATCAGCCTATCATCATCTATCACCATTGATGATGGTGCCAATCCCTATAATGAAACCTCAATAGCTGAAAGTGGTGCCAAAAAGCAAGCAGATAGGGCAAAATTGAGGAAGTTGAGCATCAAAGAGAGAGCATGAAATAAACCAAACATTAATGGTTAGAAATATTAGAAGATTGTATGGTATTTCTCAAGTAATAACATATATGTTTCACAAAAAAAAAAAAAAAAAAAAAAAAAAAGAATGTAATAACATATACAAAGTGCCTTTATAAAGTAAGCAAGTGTGCTATATAAGTATGTGTGCTAAGCAAGATAAGTAAAGTGAGCCTAAAACCTACAAGCCTATTACAAGTTAACAACCCCCCTCAAACTCAAGGTGGGTGTGAAACCGACTTGAGCTTGTCAACCAAAGTACGAAAACGTCCCTTAGGATGTGACTTAGTGAAGATATCTGCAAGTTGATCTTGAAAGGAGACTAAGAGCAGCTTGAGAACACCATGGACAAGATAATAACGAATAAAATGACAATCAGTCTCATGTGTTTAGTCTATTCATGGAAGACATCATTGTGAGCAATATAAATGACACTTTGGATATCACAATAAAGTGGAGTAGTAGAGGATGTGGACACATTTAAATCCTTGAAAAGCTATCGGATCTAGAAGAGTTCAAATGTGGTATTAGTAAGGGCACGATATTTCGCTTCAGTGTTGGAGTGGGCTACAACAGTTTGTTTCTTGCTTCACCTAGAGATCAAAGAAGAACCAAGAAGGAAACAATAACCAGTGGTTGACCTTCGATTAGTGGGATGTCTGCCAAATCAGCATCAGAGAGTGCGCAGAGAACAAAAGACTGAGCAGAGTAGTAAAGGCCATAAAAGATAGTGTACTTCATGTATTGAAGAATGCACAGGACAACAACATAGTGAGTTGATCGTGGAGCAAACAGAAACTGGCTCCCCTGGTGAACAACATAAGAAATGTTTGGATGAGTGACAGTGAGATAAACCAAGTTGCCAACCAATCGTCTATAAAGAGAGGGATTAGACAGTGGTTTCCAAGTTAAAGGAGTCAACTACGCATTAAGTTCAACTAGAGTATCAATTGTTTTACTATCAGTGAGTCTAGCTCGATACAAAAGTTCAGAAGCACACTTGACTTGAGTAATATAAAGTCCATCAATTGAATGAGTGATTTCAAGACCCAAAAAGTAGTTGAGATTGTCAAGAATTTTCATCTCAAACTATTGATAGAGAAAAATCTTGAGTTCTTGAATACCACTGAGGTCATCACCAGTTATGATCATGTCATCCACATACAGGAGAAGTAAAATAGTATCTTTGTCGATGCAAAGAAAAAATAAGGCAGAATCATAAAAACTGGCAGTGTAACCCAAGAGAAAGATAGTAGAGTTGAACTTGTTAAACCAAGCTAGTGGAGCTTGTTTAAGGCCGTAAAGTGCACGCCAAAGGTGCAAACCTTATTTGATTCAATAGAGAGATCGGGAGGAAGTTGCATATAAACTTCTTCACTTAAATTCCTATTAAAGAAATCATTTTTGACATCCATCTGAAAAAGATCCCATTTATTGGCAGCGGCAATAGCTAAGAGAACACAAACAAATGAGATTCGAGCAACTGAAGTAAAGGTCTCTTCATAATCAATTCCATACTCCTGTGTAAAACTTTTTGCAACATGACAAGCTTTATAATGCTCAATGGACCTATCAAAGCAAGTCTTGATTCTGTAGATCCATTTACAATCAACCACAAACTTCCCAGGAGGGAAATTCACCAAATGCCAAGTATGGTTTTTGGATAATGCATCAAGTTTCTCTTTAATTGTAATCTGCCATAAAGAGTTAGTGGAAGCCTCATGATAAGTGTGAGGCTCATGTAGTGCAACAAGGATAATGTAACAATGATAATCAAGTAAATGTGCAAGAATGGATCTTACTCGAGTTGAGTGATGATTGTGCAAGATCTTCAGGTGGAGCAGAATTAGGAGTAAGGGACCTAGACATAAAGTTGGGTAGCTCATCTTCGACCTGTTCATTTAAGGGTGATCTAGGAAAGGCATCAAAAATATCTGGTGGTTGGTTAGAGAAGTCTAGAGGAGGATTGAGAGCAACTAGGGAAGGAATATGTGACTTGTTTGGAAAGAGTTCTAAAACAGAGGAGGTAGGCAGGGAGGAACAAAAGTGAGAGAGCTCAAGAAAGGAATGATGTTCCTAAAAGACAACATTTCTCTAGAGATATGAAGATGATGAGAGACAAGATCATAACACCGATACCCATTTTGAGTTTTGTCATAACCAAGAAAACAAAAAAGCTTAAATCGAGGCTTAAGTTTGTTATGCTTATGAGGTTAAAGAAGAACGTAACATGCATAACGGAATGAGCGAAGGTGGTGATAGTCAGGAGGTGACCCAAAAAGTCACTCATATGGAGTTTGATTTTGGATGACAGTGTTGGGAAAGCAATTAATAGCATGAAGAGCAGCTTCGCCCCAAAATAGAGTAGGAACTTTGGCAGAGAGAAGGAGAGCACAAACAGTGTTAAAAATATAACGAAGTTTTCGTTCGGCTCTACTATTTTACTGAGGTATTTGGACAAGTTAGATGATGAATAGTGCCATAAGAACGCAAAATAGCTTGGAAAGCATATTAAGTGTATTCAAGAGCATTATTAGATCAAACAATTTTGATGCATTTAGAAAGTTGAATTTCAACTATTTTTGCAAAGTTTCAATATATTTGTAACAATTCAGAATGATTTTTCACATGAAATATCCAACTATAACAAGAATAGTCATCAACATAGACAACGAAATATTGAGATCCACCAATACTAGAAACAGGCGAAGTCCCCCAATCATTAGAATGAATTAGGTCAAAGATATTAGTAGACACTGGTTCACTATTCTTAAAAAGCAAAACTGGTTGTTTTCCTAACTGATATGAAACACAATCAAATTTTTTTTTTTTTTTTTTTTTTTTTTTTTTTTTTTTATGCTGAATCTAACAAACCTCTAGAAGCTAAGTGTTTTACCCAAGAGGAAGATACGTGACTAAGTCGGGCATGCCAAAATGAGAGAGAAATTATAGAAGAAACCATAACAACAACAAAGACATGAGCAATAGATGGAATATAAAGGATGTCCATGGGAAACATCTGCCCAACTCTAGGACCAGTCTCAAGAACTTGTCTCATCCTCGGATCCTACATAGTACACCCAAAATAATTAAGGGTAATGTGATAACCTAATTGTCCCATAGAGAATAAATTGTAAGAAAGTTTAGGAATATTAAAAACCCCAAAAACTGAGAGGTTAGAGATTAAGATAGAAACTATATTATGACCTTGCATTGTGGAACCATCACTTGTATGAATATTAAAAAGGTGTGGTGGAGGTTCAAGTTGAGAAAATAAGGACGTGTGAGGTGTCATGTGATTGCAACAAGCAGAATCCATAAGCCAAGAAGAATTAGACATACCAGATAAAGGTTAGAGAGAAGAAGAAAAAAATGCATTACCAACCATATGAATGGTATTAGCGATGATGTTTTGCAAGTCAATTGTGGAAATGGTGATAGTGGATCCAGAAGACTTGAACTTAGCTAAGATGGGAGCCGTTGGTTGGATAGTCTCATTGTTAGTAATAGCCGCAATAGGAGTAGTTGATTTGTTGCAATGAAAGCATGTCTCAATAGTATGACCAAGATGTTTGCAAAAATTGAAAAATCGTTTGTTGGATTATCGATGACGATAATAAGTCTGAATACTATGGCCAAGATGTTTGCAATAATTGCGAAAGCTTTTATTGGTTTGGCGGCAATGATTGTTGCAATGAGAAGAAGAAATATCCTTGTTCTTCGTTTTGAGGAAAAATAAGCCAAAGTAGATTGCAAAAATGAAATCTATACAAAAAACAAGGTAAGGAGTACCTGGACTGCAAATATAGGCCAATTGAGTGATTTAGGAGCTTTAAATGATGAAATAGAATTCAAAATTGGAATCTACATGAAAAACTGAGCAAGCTAGTCCCTTTTGAAACTTTTGACTATTCAGCAAAAGTCAACACCTAAAGTCAATAGTCAAACCCAAACGTCAACAGTCAAATTGGTAGTATTAAAACAGTCAAAGTCAACTTTGTAGGTCAAACCAAGTTAATGGTGAGTGCTGATGTGGCAAATGGTAGACGTGGCAAGATAATGCGTAGGGCTAACGTGGCATGATGATGCGTAGTGCTGGCGTGGCAAATGACGTCAGCAAATTGTGAACCAGGCGCGTTCAATGCATGACACATGTGAGTTTGATGCAAATAACGTTAATGGTATGTGAAGACTCCTATTGTGGCACTGTTTCCACGATTGAGCAGATCAGCGGATGGTGATCAAGGTGGTACTTGGAAAAGTGTAATTGTAGTAGGATTCATGGAGGCAACACTATGGGCAGTGGTCTTTGCGGTGTGAGGCTCCTTAATGGCAGTGGTTGCAGGTCAGGAACCTAAAGATGACGATTGAGATGCGTTGAAGGTTCAACGACAAATGGCTGTGGCGGTGAAAGTGGTTGTGAGTATGGAGTAACACCAAAAGATAAGAATGCTAAGAAAAAGGTTAGACTAGTGACTCTAATACCATATTAAAAATACTGGAAGATTGTATTATATTTCTCAAGTAATAACATATACAAGAGTGCCTTTATATAGTAGGCAAGTGTACTATACAAGTATATGTGCTAAGCAAGACAAGTAAAGTGGGCCTAAAACCCACGAGCCTATTACACGTTAACATTAATGCTAAGGTTTGTTTCCACTATTTTCTTAAAAAAAAAAAAAAGGGTTTGTTTTCACTATTATGTTGTGGGTGAAGGGGAGTTCAGGGTTCTTTATCATAGGCTAAGGAGGTGGGTTTATCCATGCCCCCTACTCATCCATGGTCATCCTTGACTGGAATTGTCGTGGGTTGACTCGCCTTGCGGCAATTCGTAGCCTACAAGCATGAGTGCAAGATCATAGTTTTTTTTTTGCTAGAAATAAAAGTGGATTGTATAAAAATAAAGTCTCTAGTTAGAAGGTTGGGGTATAATTTTGAAATGACCCTTCTAGCTAAAGGGTCTGCTAGAGGTCTATGCTTATTTGGGAAGGATGGGAATGGGATAGACCTTGAGGTCTTGTTCCAAAACAAAATGTCATCAATGTTTTAGTTTTTTAGAGCCTATTAACCGACCATGGATGCTCATTGCTTTTTATGGTCCTCCAATGGCTACTTGTAAAGCTTCTTCTCAGGCTTCTCTTCACGCCATTGCAAGTTCTTTTGTGAGGTGATGGCTGTCCATAGGAGATTTCAATGCAATTATGAATCAGAGTGAAAGAAAAGTGGAAGATTGTTGGATTCTTCTTCCTCAAGGGGCTTAAGAGGCTTCAAGAATGACACCGAGCTGATTGATTTGGGTTTCACTGGGTGTCGATCAATGGTCTAACGAGAGGCATAGTGATGCTGGATGCACAAGGAGATTTTTATTTTTATTTAATATTATTTATGTTTGCAAGTTGGCTTTATTTTTACAATTTAAGTCAGTAGTTTATTAGGTTATTAGTATTTTAAATTTGGAAGCAATGTTATTTTTGTAATATGGCAATTAGGGCTTCTTATGACAATTAGAACTAAGATTTAGCAATCCTTTATTGTACTTTTTTCAAGGAAATGAAGATTATGATGAATGAAAAAAAGTGGCATTTTGGATTCTTCTAGATCTGCATTGCTTGGCCCTTACTCAAGCCTAGGTGTTGACTCTAGTGGTTTTCCTTGCTTGACACTAACTCAAGTTTAAGTATTGACTATTAGGTCATGCTAATCGCAGACCCAAGCAATTCGTGAGAATATTATTAATGATCATTTTGTGGTTAAACTTAATTATTTAAAAGTAAAAGTTTTATAATAATAATTTGTTAAGGATCATTTTGTGAATCTCCGAAAGAAAATTCTTACCACGTAAGTTAGTAAACTAACATTAATTAAAAATTAAAAAACCCAAAGACATATAACAAAATTTATCAAATTATTCAAACAAAATTTTTCAAGAAATCATTTAAATCAGCCATCAAATATATGACACACCCTAGAAACTTTATAATTAAACATAGTGTAGAGTAAATATGGCTTTTACAAAAACAATGAATTCAAATTGACACATTAAGAATAATAATAAAAATAAAAAGTAGAAAAATAAAAAGAAGACAAACCTTAATGTAAATTTTTGTGTGGTTGAATATTACTCTCATACTTGTGCACTCCATGTTATGGTTTGTTCATATATATATAGAGGTGAATAAGAATGTAATTATTATTTGAATGATTATTGTGATTTATTGATAATAATTAATAAAAAATAATTAAAACCTAAAATGCGTTTTATTTTCTAATATAATAGAGGAGCCTAATTGATTGTCATTTAAATTAATTAAAACAATCGAGAGCATACTCATATAGTCAAACATTTGTATTACCTATAGGCAAAGAAAGAGTTGTTCTTATAGTGTTTGATAACTTTTATATTCTGTGAACCATTCTAGAAAGGATTTTGATTTTATTATTATTATTATTATTATGCATTAGAGTTACAATTTTTAGATACTCTATTATGTTTTGGCAAAGATGACGTGATAATCAAAATGGAGCTTATTTGTAGTATAAGTAATATATTTTGTCATTTTTTGGTGCAATGCATCCTAATATGAAGTAGACATTATGCAAATCTTTGTTCTTTATTTCAACTTCTAAAATTCAGGAGGTAATGAAAAAAAATCCAACAACTGCTAGAACATTTTTTTTTTAATTTATCAAATATTGGTTTTTTGCTTTCTTTTCATTGGAGCTAATTGGTGAAAATTTTGGGCTTTCATTTTTGGGGATAATGTAACTTTTTTATGGAACTAGATGCTTTTTTTTTTAGAATACTAAGTATTTTTAACATTCACACACACGAGAAGAGGGGAGAAGGTTTTTAAAGAAATTTGAAGTGGTGTATATCCAAAATGACCTAACTTTTAGATACATTTAACACAAACACACACACACACGGAGAGAGGGGAGAAGGTTTTTAAAGAAACTTACAGTGGTGTATATTCAAAATGGTCTAATTCTTGAATACACAACACAAGCTTTAAACCTCTTTAACTCACGCTTATTTTTCAATGTGGAATTAACCAACTATTTTTTCTTTTGAGAATACTAAGTATTTTTAACACACACACACACACACGTTAATGGATAAGAAGATACTGAATCAAAAATTTTCTTGCCTAGTATTCTTTTTTACTATCCTTATTACTGCAATGAAATCCAATGAAACACACCTTAGGAATTTTTCTATGAGTGTCGAAAACCCATTTATGAATGAAGTTTGCTAACATAATAGTATTCTTTAATATTTGTTCTTCTACATGAACATCGCCATTTTTGTTTATTATTATTATTATTTATAATCCTTCTTATAGTCATTTTATCAAACACGTGGAAATATAGAACTGCAAATATTTGTTTACCTTCAACATCGAAACAAAAAGCAAACCACTTTCTTGGCAACATTTCATTGTAAAAGAGACATAAAAAAAATAAAAAATAAAAATAAAAAACACATAACACTCCAATATATAAAACACATTTGAATTACCATATGATTTTATGGAACAAGCGATATTCCCATTCAAGTATATAGGCTTGTTGTTTTGAAAGAAGCTCTATATTGGTACAAGTTAAATCCAAAACCTTTCCCTTTATGGGTAAGAGAAACAAAGAACGTTTTAATGGTTTATATATCTTCTATTTGATTTTATAGGAGCAATGGCAACTGAACAAGTATGAATTGTTTGGATTCAATGAGAAGAGGAAGAGGTAAGAAAGGAGGAGATAGAAAGTTTGAGGCATTAAGGAGTTTACATGGGAAGTTGAAAATAGTGGAGATAAAGAGTCATAGGTGTTATGGAAGCTAAAGTGAAAAATGTGAAAGTGTTAAAAGACTAATAGAAATAAATAAATTTTTTTATTAATGAAAATTAAATAATGTTATGATTGTTGTCTTGTTAATGTTGTTCAACAAGAGTTTAGTAATAATAAATACTATGATTTAATTTTACTGATCGCGTCACAAGGTAAGAAACATTAAATAGGGCGATCGCAAATATAGAATGGCAAAAACCATTTCTACAGGCTATTGGCAAAAACAAAATGAAAGTGTCGAACTGTTCATTATTTGGGAGTGTACAGGATAATCTCAAATCTTTAAAGGATGCTCCGGAAAGTTTACGAAAGGGCCAGGTTTCTGAAGCAAATGAAGAGGAAAAAAGGAAATTAAGCTTGGAGTATAACGAAATGTTGAAGAGGAGAGAAATTTTGTGGAGGCAAATTCAAGAGTAGATTGATTAAAGACCATAGATCTTAATACTTGTTTCTTCCATCTCATGACAATAATGAGGAAGAAATCAATCGATTTTCTAAAAAAACTTTAATGGGGATGGGTATTTGGTAGAGAGAACATAGGGGCTTGCTTCTGAGGTTTATACAAGGATCTTCTCTTCTACAAACCCCACCTTTCCTAGTGAAGCAAGGGAATTGCTACCTTCTGTGATAACCGATGAAGATAACCAACTACTTTGCTTCATCCCTATTGTTAAGGAGATCAGAATTACAATTTTCATTCTTGGTTCTAACAAAAGTCCAGTTCCCGATGGTAAGTCAGCCCTATTCTACAAGAAGTTCTGGGAAAATATTAAGTTGATGTGTGTGAAGTCGTGTTTTTATTTTTTATTTTTTTAAGAATGCCAAGCTACTCAAGGAAACAAACAGCACTTTCATTGCTTTGATATCCCAAAGGTTGTGGAGGCTTCATTGGTTAGTAGTTTTGGTCCGATAAGCTTGTGCAACGTTTGTTACAAGGTAATCTCAAAACAATTTCTTCCTAATGCAGTCTCTCCTTGACAAGGGCTTTTGCCCTAGAAGGCTAATTCAAGACAACACGATCATTGTTCAGGAAGCAATTAGGAAGAATGGATACATGGCCTTGAAATTAATTAGGATAAAATGAAGTGGCCTTTTCTTCTAAAGATTCTTGGCTGCTTGGGTTAGTAAAGACTGGATCAAGCTAATCGAAGAATGTATATCTAGCCGTCTTCTAAATCCTAGTCATGGCTCTCTGTTGGATTTTTTCAAATCTTCAAAAGGGTACAGCAAGGGGATCTGCTATCCCCATTCCTTTTTATTTTTGGATCAGAACTTTTCTCTAAACTTTTGCTTCAAGCCAAGAACCAAGGCAGGATAAAAGGTTACACTGTTGTCACATAGAAGCGTGAGTGTAAGCCACTTGCTATTCGCAGATGATTTACTGATTTTTGAAAAGGCTGAGGTACCACATGCGGAAGAAGTATTGAGATGTTTGGCAAAATATCAGAAGTGGTCTGGTAAAATCATTAATGGTTCTAAATCTTCCTTCTGCTGAGCAAAAATGTCAATAGCTGAACAAAAAAATTAAGCTTGGCAGAATCTTAAATCTAGAGAGTGTACTTTTCCATTCAAGTACGTGGGCTTACCTATGTGCTCTAAGATGTCAAGAAGCAAGTCTTTAGATAAGGGAGTTGAAAATATAAAGAAAAGAGTACAGTGATGGAAATTAAAAGTTATATCTCAAGCTGCCAGGTTTTGACTAATAAGGTCAGTAGCTACTCCGGTTCAAAAATAGATAAAACTCCACGTAATTTTTGGTGGGGGAAATCGGATGAGAAACAGAAATTATACCTGAAATCATGAGAATCTATTTGTCAACCAAAAGGAGTGGAAAGTTTGGGGCTGAGAAGAATAAAAGATTTCAACAAAGCTTTGATCTCCAAGCTGGGTTGGAAGGTTCTAACAAATGAAGACAGACGATGTGTGAAAACTCTGAATGCAAATTACTTAAATGAGGTTCCTCTTTTCTATGAGCAAAATCTTTAAAACAATCTGCATGGCTATGGAAAGTAATACTTTTAGGTCGGGACTTCCTACACAAAGGGCTTGTTTCAGGGTGAATAGGGGTTATTGTGGTAATGTTTTGGAGGACCCGTAGGTCCCCACCCTCCCAAACTATAAGCCCTTGCCCAAGATCCTCTCCACCAATTGTTGGGATAGAGCTAAAGTGGCTGATACTTCGGTAGAAATTCTGCAGCCCATCTACTGAAGATCCATATACCTTTTGAGCCAAAATAGGAGAAATTCTTCTGGACATGGAACGCCAATGGGTAATACATAACTAAATAGCAATTAGATCTGACCAAATCTCCCGTTTCAACTCTGCACGTCCTCTTAGAAGAGCAGATTTGAATCGGTTGTGGAACTCAAGATCCATGAACAGTTTTGAAATATTCCTTTGGAAAATTGCATGGAATGTGATCCCAACTCAGGAGGTGCTCAAGAACAGATTTGAATTGAGGATTTTCATGCTTGCTATGTCAAGGAACTTGGAAACTACTGAGCATCTTTTAATTTCTTTTCTGTTGCTTAAATCGTGTGGTATTTGTATGATTGGCCAATCAATTTCCAAGAGCCTGGATTACAATCCATGAGTAGTGGGATTGGCTTAATTCTCAGTACAAACAATAGTGTTAAGATTCCTAGAGATGATGAACAGAATTTCTTGCTTTGTTGTGCATTTATTTTTGTGATAAGCTATGGCTAGTAATAGGTTTCTGTTTGATCCACACACAGTTGATACTATTGTTGTGGCAAGAAATATCAAAGCATTCTACAATTCACAAAATGATACGGGCGCAAAAGAGCATAACTCTCATCAAGGAAGTGTGGAACCTGCCTCCCCAAGGGCATAGTAAAGATAAACTTTGATGCAGCTGTGAGGTTAGGACCACAACTTTTGCCACAACTTGCTCACGTGGCAAGTTATGAGTGGTGATGTAAAAGTGGTGGGTCCACAACTCCACCACTCATGTCTTGCCACGTGAGCAAGTTGTGACAAAATTTGTGACAAAAGTTGTGGTCCTAGCATTACTCAATTGTGAGAAGTTTCTCAGTCATCCTCGCTGCTATATATAGGGATCACAAGGCAGAATTGATTGCAGCATGCACTAAGATTATGGAAGGGGCGATTCTTTGTGGGCTTGAAGCACATGCAACTCTGTTAGCCATTAAAATGGGAAAAGAAGAAGGTTTTTCAGCTATTATTCTAGAAGTGGATGCTCTAAAGGTAATTGAACCCATTAACTGTTCTACTGTGGTTCCCAACTGGTCTACAGCAGCTATTATTGCAGATATTTTACTTCTTTTCTTGCCCATGAGATAGCAAATTGGGAAGCTTTTTGTAATTTGAGAGGAAGACATCCGAGGTTCTATACTAAATCCTATTAATAGAGAAGGGGGCATGTTTCTCCCACACTGTCCTTTTGGGTTCTCATTAATACCAATGTTACACTTATTCAGATTAAAAAAAAAGGATTGTTTTTTTCCTTTGAAAAAAAATTCTTTCCTTTATAATTTGACAAGTCTTTCAGTATCTCTTGAGAGATTAGCAAGAGTAGAACACAGGACTTTCACCTTATCAATATTGATGTCTTAAACACTAGTCTTATGATATAGTTATTTCAACAGAATTTTTAATGTATGCGATGGAGCAGATCATATAGCCTCGTATGAAATGTCATTGGGTTATAGACTCAACATTTATCTAGCAAGAAATTAAGCCAAGGTGGAAAAAATGGGGAAAGAAAATTAGAAAGACTTCTTACTAACCTTCTTTGGCTTGGTTGTTACTTGTGTGGTCTGTTATCCCCAATTGTGGCAGAGCTAGGATTTTGAGTCTTGGAGGAAAATAAATGACACACACATGCAAGTCAGCACACGTGAGCACTTGAGACCAATCTGATAAAAATAGCATTCAAGTGAGCTCTATATTATATGTTAATGCAAAAAAATGCATCAGAAGATTAGCATATTCGTTATATTGTATTTCTCTATAAGAGTTTTTTTTTTTTTTTTTTTTTTTTTTCTCACGAGAATAATTCTTTTTATGATTTAAAAAAAAAAATCAAAAATCAAAATATCACTCTCAAGACTTTCGTTTGATCCATATTGATGTCTTAAGCACTAGTCTTATAATATGGTTACGGAGAAATATTATATCCACAATATTTTCACAATAAATCCTAAATGACAAATTGTTACTGATTGTTATTGGTGGCCAAAAAAGTAATTTCAATTATAAGTTTAAATTAGAACTAGTAACAATTTATCACTTAAAAAAATTTTAAAAAATGTTATAACAATGTTATAAATGTAGCACTTACATGATTATTTTAACAAAATTTTTAATGTATGAGATAGAGTAGTTCATATAGCCTCATATGAAATGTCCTTGGGTTGTACACTTAACATTTATCTAGCAAGAAACTAATCCAATGTGAAAAAGAAAAAGGGAAAGAAAACTAAAAACTCTTGGAGTTGACTTCTTACTAACCTTCTTTGTTTTGGTTGTTAGCTGTGTGGTCTGTTATCCCCAATTGCCGCGGAGCTAGAAGTTGAGTTTAGGAGGATAATAAATGACACACAAATGCACGTCTGTACATGCGAGTACTCAAGACCAATCTGAATTATAAGAAAACCATTCATGTAAGTACTAAATGTTGGGTTATAGATTTACGCAAGTTGATTAATTAATCAAATTACATGCAAATGAGATTAAGACACAATCAAATCACTAAACTAAATTAGAGTGAAGTAGAAAATAAGTTTGACATGGCAATTTGATCACGATGGAGAAACCCTTGCAAGTGTAATCCCATTGGTTGAATTTCAAATCACCACTCCCAAAGAATCCACTAATCAAGAAAAAAAAGTTACAAGCACAAGTAATCTTACTCTACAGGCATATCCCAAAGTACCTACCTATAGTAGAACCTACTGAGTTATACCAATCTCAACTCCAATCCCCAGTTAGACTTGATCTTGTAAAAGATTTCTCAATTGCATGAATCTCTCAATCCGTGACTAACTCCACATCAACCTTTTTGATTGTTGAAACTTTGCAGAGTTCTTCAATCCACGCTTGGATGAACTGGAAGTAGCTTGGCATAAAATCCTAGGTGCATAAATGTCACAGCATTTCTTATTATGCATTAACTCTCTCTCTCTCTCTTTTATGACGGCTACAAAATATGTCTTTTATATGCTCTGGAACCCTAGTGCACAAATTCCTAGAAAGCCAAGTCACCATGGGCCAAAAACAGAATTTTAAATTCAATTTTCCCGAAGCTCAATAAATCGAGAGGTGTCAAGCTAGGTATAAAGGTTCATTAAATTTCGATAGATCAACAGGTATTGAGACCTACAAATGCAATTATTTCTTGAGCATTCTTGTGTCTTCAAACATATCACTTGTTTACAATTTCAAGGTCTTCTTGACAACATTAGAAACTAAGGCTCAATGACACCTAAAGTGCATTTTGTTGAAGAATATGTCAATTACATAAAAATATGACCCTTACAATCTGATTGGATCACATTTTAAAATTTCATGTGAATACATGCCCAAGATCCAATAATAAAATTGGACCAAGTTTTAAAAAGTTTAAAATTTTCTTTGTAATAAATGGGCTTTTCTGGCATTAAATCATCAATTATAATATTGTCGTTTACTATATTTCTTCTTTTCATGATCTATTTGCTTCCCTTGATTGCTTTGATACTCCCCCTTAAGATGGCGTATGAATATTAACCAAATTCATATTGGACAACAGCATATGAAGTTGATGAACACTCAATGCTTTGGTTAACAAGTCTGCAAGCTGTGAATGAGTCTTTATATGCAACAATTGTATTACTCCCTACAATGCCTTATCTTTGACAACATGGCAATCAATTTCTATGTGTTTTGTTCTCACGTGAAACACAAAATTGGCACCTATGTGAAGAGCAACTTGACCGTCACTGTTCAACCTAAATATCCCTAATAAAATAAAGAATTCACACTATCTCACACATTGCAATAGGCATTGATCTGTATTTAGACTTTGCTGAAGATTAGGATACAATTTGTTGCTTCTTGGACTTCCGTGAAACTGAAAAAGTCCTTAATGAACGCATAGAACCCAATAATAGACCTTCTTGTGTCAGGGCATGAAGCCCAATCTACATCTGCAAATGCTTTTATATGAAGCTTAGACTTGCTTAAAAAGATTAGTCCACGTCCTAGAATGGCTTTAAGATACTGCAAGACTCTATTTGTTGCAAGCAGATGGGGCTTTCTAGGATGTGCCTTGACCTATGTACAACCAAAGTGATGTCTGGCCTAGTGATAGTTGAGTAGAGAAGCCTCCCAATCAGCCTTATATATGAGCTTGGATCTTTTACTTCTTCACCTTCATAATTACTAAGTTTCAGGTTTCGCTCCATTGGTGTCGTTACTGGTTTACACCTAAGCATTCTTGCATCATTCAAGAGAAAGACTTCTAAGGTGCACTTTCTATGATAGAAATTGATGCCCTCCACTAATCTAGCCACTTCAAGACTCAAGAAAAGCTTCAAATCACCAAGGACTTTTAGTTTGAATTGCTAATCAAATAGAACCTTTAGTTCTTCAACAACCTCTTTATCGTCACTTGCTATGAGGATGTCAACTACATAAACTAGGAGGGCAATGAATGACTACTCTCTTGGAAAATAGAGAGTAGTCAGCTTTGAACTGCTTGAAACCCAAATGTACCAAGGCAGTGGAAAAGTTTGAAACACATTGTCTTGAAACTTGTTTCAAGTCATAAAGTGACATGTTGAGCTTGCAAACTAACTCCACCTTGCTGTGAAATCTGGGTGGAAGCACCTTGTACAATTATTCTTTGAGATCACCATGTAAGAAGGCATTGTTGACATCCAATTGACTTAGACACCATTTTTTCACAGCAACAAAAACAAGACCTTCCTTCTAAGTGAAGCCCTTAGCAACCAAACGAGCATTAAACCTCTCAACAAAACCATCTGACTTGAATTTCATCTTGTAAATCCACTTACTGCCAATCGGTTTCTTATGAGGGGGAAGAGAAGTGAGGGACAAAGTGTTGTGGGCTTTTAAGGCAGCAATCTCAATAGTCATAGCCCCCCTCCACTTAGGATCTTAAATAGCTTGTTGGTAGTTCTTAGGTTCAATCGTGGAAGAAATCATATTGCAAAAATGTTTGTGAATATTGGAAAGATGTTCATATGATAGAAAAAAGGCTAAGGGATAATGTGCACCTTGAGTGGAGAATGATAAGGTAGGTGAATCAATGGATACTTGATTGTTGTGATATGATTGAAGGTAAGAAGGTTTGTGAATGTGTCTTGAAGATCTCCTAGTAGGTGCAGCTATAGGTTCAGCTTGTGGCTTAGGTATAGGTTTAACTATAGGATAATCTAGAGGCACTATATGTTCTATAGACTTAGCTAGAGGTGCACCTATTGTAGATTCACTAGCTTCTGCATAAATAGGTGAATTAAAGCAATTAATAGGACTAATGTAAGCATCTAGAACTGGATTAGTATCTGTGGAAATGGGAATATTTGTGGGTAAAGGTATGGATGCACGAGGTGAATTTTTTTTTTAAATGAGGGGAAAATGGGAAAATTGATTCATGGAAAAAGACATTTCTGGAAATGAAAAATTTTCTAGTGTGTAAATCTAGAACTTTGTAGCCTTTTATGTAGAAAGGATAACCTAGGAAGATGCAAGGACTAAATCTAGGGGAAAATTTTGTTCTATGAGCAATAATTATGGAAATGAAAAACAGACAACCAAAAACCCTTAATTGAGAATAACCAGGGGGGGGGGGTTTATTAAAATAGTTCAATAAGGAGTATTGTGTTTTAGTAAAGGTTTAGGTAATCTATTGATGAGGTGAACTAGAGTAAGAATGCAGTCACCCCAATAGGGTAAAGGAATATGTGATTGAATCTTTGGTGCTCTGGCAACATTTAAAAAAACCTGATGCTTTCTCTCCACTATAGAATTTTGTTATGGAGTATAAGCACATTTCTTTTGATGTATGATTCCATGAGCACTAAAGAAGTCAATCATGGAAACTTTTGGGACATTATCTAATCAGATTGCTTTGATTCCAACTTCAAATTGAGTTTGAATCATGTTATAAGGTGACATGATAAGGGGTCTAACTTCAGATTTGGTTTTCATTACAAAGTCCGAAGTAGACCTAGTAGCATTATCAACAATGGTTAGGAAATACTTAAATCCATCATGTGTAGATATAAAATAAGGACCCCAAACATCCACATGTATTAAAGCAAAAGGAATAGAACAAAGATTGTTATTAAAAGGGAAGGACAATTGTTTCTATTTTGCCAAAGGGCAAACAATACAAACATCAATACATACACCAAAAAAAGATGACAATACATCTTTTAAATGTAACAATTTATTGAAAGAAGGGTGACCTAATCTAAAATGCCAAATAGTGGACATGTTTGGGCTAGAAGAAGTGGTAGTAGAGTGAACAAAGTCGATATGCTTGTGAGTGGAAAGACATTCAGAGGGGGAAGAAGGAAAGCTTGATGTCTTAGAGGTGGAATTCTGCAGCAAGTATAAACCATTGTCAACTTCATCCACTCCAATCGTCCTCCAACAAGTAAGGTCCTGAAGAAGATAAAATTGGTACAATAATAAAAGGCAATATGGTAGTCTTTGAGTAAGCTTGCTAACATATAACAAGTTAAAGGAGAAAGAAGGAACACATAATACATGTTCTAGAGTCAAATGGGTAGAAAGATGAACTGAGCCTATGTATGTGACTTGAGTTGATTCTCCATTAGGTAATTCAACAAAACAATGAGTAATGGAGGTAATGGAATGTAGTAAAGTCACAAAACATAAAATATAATCACTTGCACTTGTGTCTAAAACCCAAGTTTACATCCAAAAGTTGTTCTATTCACAACTTTAGCAGCAAAGATGAAATTTTTAAGATCAAAAGAGGTTTGGGACATAAAATGATTACTTGCCATAGGAGTAGGTTGATCTGAAGGAAAGGAAACATTGTTAGCCATAACTATGGGAGTTGATTGAGGATCATGACCTCCAATCATAGCAAGAAGCTTTCAACACTATTCTAGTGTGAATGTAAATTGAGAAAACTGATTTGCAAAATGATTCTGATTTGAACCACAAGTGGAATCTGATCTTAGATGTAGGCTTAATACTTGGTTAGCCATGGCATTTCTTGGCCTAGACTTTATGTTAGATCTTGTGGCACTTGTCCACGGTGGGACCAGCAAACCACAATGACTATACTGGCCTCTCTTTACCTTTCTTGTAGTTCTTTGTACCTAAATATGTCCCTATATTCTTAGACCTTACTGCAAGAGCATAGATTCAACAAAAGGTCCACTTCCTTTTCCATGGCCAATTGATCTTTGCTTTCCTCTTGAATCAACAAGGAATAGACTATATTGAGAGGTGGAATTGGATCCATAAGCAAGACTTGCCCTAGGATTTGAGAAAGAGTCAGGTGTCCATGAGAAGCTGCATAATTGACTCTCTATGTTAAAGAACATCTATTTTCTCATTCACATTGCAAGTGCACTTAGCACAAGTGCAACATGGAAAAGGATTGAAATTGAATCTCATTCCAAAGAATTAAGAGATGAGTAAAGTAGTCACACACAGAACTTTCTCCTTGTGAAATTCTAAGGAGGTCTTTCTGCAACTAAAAAACTCTAGGTTAAACCTTAAGAGCGGTGTTCTGATACCATAGCAGAATTGATGAATATCCGATTGATTAACTGAATGAATTAGAATACAAAATCTCTGCTTCATATATATACAAATAGGGGATCAAAACTAATCAAAACAAACTAAGCGAAAATTAAGCTAACAAACTAACTAACTTTCCCGCTTATTCTGAGTTGGTTGCACAATGCACACATGCACAACACATGTTGATTTAATCATACTTAAATACAATACAAATGACCTATAGTTTAGAGACTTAACACTACTTAACACTATACTACTGTCGTTTACTATACTTCTTCTCTTGAACTATCTTTTTCCCTTGATTACTTTGATAACGGGGTGGTAATTTATAGATTTCATTGAGTGGTTTTTGAGGTGTTTGCCATGGAATGGAGAATTTCTTTTAGTAAACTATCCAATCAACCGAATAAGGGGATAAGTTAGGCCCTATTTGGACTTTTTTTTCATCACTCATCACTCCTCACTCAATTTTCGTTACTCATCACTCATCACTTAAAATACCTCAACTCCCTACCTGAAGTCTGTTTGGCACTATCACTCAAAATTTTCAACTATTTATGGGCCCCATACCTGTAACTTGGTGCAGCTTTTATTTCTTTTTTTCTTTTTTTTCCCTTCAACCCCCAGTACTCAAACTCATCAAATCCAGTTAAAAAAAAAAAAAAAAAAAACTCACCAAACCCAGTGAAAGAAGAAGAAAAAAAAGAAAAGAAAAAAGCTTAATAAAGAATACCAAGACACAAGCACACAGCGTGAAAAGGAAAAGAAAAAAAGGAAGAAGAAGAAGCCACCTAGTGTGAAAGTAAAAAGAAAAAAAAGAAGATGAAGACACCAAACCCAGTGAAGGAAAAAAAAAAGGGTCAAAAGCTGCGGCTAACTTTGACCGTGGAACCCACTATGTAGTTTTAATTACGGAAATGCCATTGAAAACAGAGTTATGGAAACTGAAAACACTTAAAATGTGTTTTCAGTTTCCATAAATCATCACTCAAAAATCAAAGAATTGAGTGATGGAAATAAAAACTGAAAACAAAAATCAAATGGACTTCTCAGCTATAGGCCCCACCATTTTTGAGTTATGAGTTATGGAAACATGAAATCCAAACACCCCCTTAGTATTGTTGTTCCCTAAGGAGCTACAATGCAAAGGTTGTCACCCATATAGCCTTCCTTGATTTGCCAACTAAGTATAGGTTGCTTTAGGGGTGAGCACGGGTCAATTGAGCTTAGACTAGGGGTAAACCTGTCACTTGATCCAAGCATGTTGGGTTGCGTGGTTCTTGAATACTTTGACAGATGGGCCAATCAAAATTGAACACCCTCTACTTTTAGGCAGTTAAAAGGTTCTTAAACACTTTAACCAATGGCCCAATCGAAATTTAACACCCTTTATTTTTAGAGTTTTAGGTGGTCGGCCAAAAGTCGGTCGGGCGTATTCCTAATAAAAGCTACGATAAATTAAAACAAACTTAAAGTTTGAAGATTCCCAGCATTGTCGAACATTTGGTTTAGCTGCATGCCTGCATGAATTCTTTTCCTTGATAGCCAAAAATAGAATTCTTTTCCTTCTTTCTTTTTAAAATTTTTTTTCATAAGACAAAAAAATTAGGCTAAAATGCAAAACTGACCATCTAAATACCTTTTGTCATTTCAATCCTCTAAGTTTGAATTTTGTCATTTCAATCCTCTAAGTTTCAAATTTTGTTAATTTCGTCCTCTGTTACCTTTTTGTTAAGTGCTATCATTTATTAACCAAAACGACGCTGTTTTGGAGGATTTTTAAAGAGAAAATTTAATTTAATTTTACTGAAAAATGTTAATTAAAAAAAAAAAAAAAACTAAGGAATAACATGTGAAGGAAAATGCCCCAAGTACATCATCGGCACAATCCCAAGCTTGAACGACGAAGCACATGTGGCAATTTATAGAGAGGCGACTGTGGTAACAGAATCAAGGAATATTAACACTAGCGATTTCGCAAGCTTAAAGAACCGTCATGCCCTTTGGGACTTTCACTATGCACCCACCAACGAACACTTCGATCGCGTGTTCCTGGTTGGTGAAATGGACTTGGGCTCTGGCCACTAGGGGCAAAGGTGACGAAGGAAGGGGATTTGGAGTCAGATCGAGTTGTGGTTGGGATTGTGCCGATGATATCAACGTTCAAACTTCCAGCCAAAAAAAGATGAAAAAAGACAAAGTGCAATAATCTGAGAAAAATGTAAAAACTCAACGGGGTCGAGGATAAAATTAAACAATCTTCGTCTCAAAAGTACTAGCCACCATTGCATAAAATGAAAGTGGAAAATAATGGGAGAGATAACTTTATCCCTTGGAGCCTTATATTGAGACAGAGTGAAGATAGAGAGATTAAGGCTATTTAAGCAACTCACAAAACCGACCCACCCAGCCAAACCAACTGGACTCGAACCTTTAACTGCCCGATCCAACTACATTGGTGGTCGATGGTGGGTCTTTGTTTTTTAAAACCAATTTTAGAAGGTCGAGTGCGGGTCTCCTCCTCCAAAATCTGAGCCACCTGACCTGACCATCATATAAGTGGGTTAGTGTTTCCATTTTAACATAGTCTTTTCACTTTTGATCTCTTTGGTCTTAAATCAGTCTCTTCTCTCTTGATCTCTTGACTCTTCATTGGTCTCTCTTCTCTTCATTCGATCTCTCTACTCTGAGTCAATTTATCTCTTTACTCTTCAACTGTAGTGTCACCAGCTTATCTCCATCTCTAATTCGCCTCCATTGTTAACATCGCCCACTCTTCCTTAATGGTTTAGACCTACAATTATCTCTCTCTCAGGTTTGATCTCTCTATTATTTCTCTCAAGTTTGATGATCTGTTTGTATTATTTCGATTTCTAGATCTGTTCTTTGGGTTTGTACTTTGTAGATCTGTTGAGTCGTTGATTTTGTTCTTCAGGTTTGTGTTTGATCTCTATTTTCGATTGAAATCAAATCCAACTGCCATCCACCCGAGCCTAATTCGACTCTACCAATGGTTATTTGTTGTAGACTGCAAGTCTGGAACTCCTCCATCCGATTTGATCGAGTTAATTGCAAGTTAGACACAAACCTAACCTGGGTCGACCCATAGACAACCCTAAGAGAGATATGAGATAGACAGAGAAAAGAATGGGGAGTTGTATCAGTAGAGTGATAATTGATAAGGTTATTAGATAGTTTAGATTTGTATATACCAATCAAAAGTATCCAAGTTTCACCTTAAAATTGCGTGATGTTAGGGGTGTTAGGAATTTAACCCATTTCTTAGATTGTAAGATGAGAATATATATATATATATATATATATATATGCACCAAAGAAAACAATCACTTAAGACAAGATTTACTTGATTTGGCAATGTGCTTACGTCCACAGAGCTATAGCAATTTCACTATTATCAAATGAATCACAATATCCTCTCAAGTTTTGGCCTAACTTGGGATCCACACCAAACACACTTTATATATATATATATATATATATATATATATATATATATATATATGTGCCAAAGAAAACAATCACTTAAGACAAGATTTACTTGATTTGGCAATATGCCTATGTCCATGGAGTTGTAATGATTTCACTATTATCAAATCAATTACAATATCCTCTCAAGTTTGTGCCTAACTTGAGATCCACACCAAACACAATAATTTATCTCTAAGAATAATATAAACTTACCTAAAATCTTTATTCACACTCTAAATTATACCAATTACTCGTGACTATAGTACCCAAAACAAATCACTAGCAAAATAATATTTTCTTATGAATGTCTCATGGCTAAAAAAAATTTCCTTATCTTCTTTGCTCTCACACACACAATTTTTTTCTCACTACCTTCACTACAAAATCCTTCCTTTTACTTCAGTTGGCACCACATTTTTCTCACACACAACTCTCTCTCTCTCTCTCTCTCTCATTTTATATGGCACGCTACTTTATTCTTTTTCTTCTAAAAGACTTCACGCAACACTTCTTGTGAATATCTCACGACTAAAAAAAATCTCCTTATCTTCTTTGCTCTCACACACAATTTTTTTCTCACTGCCTTCACTACAAAATCCTTTCTTTTACTTCAGTTGGCACCACATTTTTCTCTCACACAACTCTCTCTCTCTCTCTCATTTTATATGGCACACCACTTTATTCTTTTTCTTCTAAAAGACTTCATGCAACACTCCTAAATTAAAACCCTGGTTGCCTTATACTCATAGTAGTGCACGATACAATCCTATATTTGGGCTTTAATTAAATGTGGGCTGAACCATGGTGCATAGTGCACCCAACAAGGGGTTTGCATTTGTAAAAGGTTAATGGTAGGTTGAAAAATAATGTAAACAGTGAATAAGGGTGTTTATATGTTGGTTCAAGTCAAGTTTGTGCCCAACCCACAACCAACCCAATCAAATCAAGTGGAGAAATTTCAAATCCACCGTCGACTAGTGAAGGAGTTGGATTACATATTAGGTGGCAGTCGGTTCATTTAAAACTGAAGAAGCGCCAAAAGTATCTCCAAATCTAGCAAGATCTTGCCTGACACAACAAAGGTCTTACTGAATTTGGTGAGATCTTGCCATATCCAGGGAGATCACCAAATCTTGCAGAGATCTCGCCAGATTCGGAAAATTACTTTAGATTTGATGGATCTCTATCGAATTTTACCGAAAAAGTCTTGTATTCGCCAAATTTTGATGGCTTTCACAGTTGGGTTAATGGTCGGGTTTTAGAGGAGAAAACCCGCCAACCAACTTGTTGGCATCTATTTCTAAGCTCGGGTGGTTGACCACTAGAGAAGTTGGTTTGATTGCGGTCAATCTTGGGGGAGGAGGAGTGGGTGGACAGCCCTATTGGTGAGTTCGATGAGGAATGCAAATCATTTTCTCACTTTTTTTTTGTTCTATTTTATGCTCCACAAGTTATAACTTGTCACATTTTTTTTACTTTCCTTAAAACCAACTTTTTGTCATAAAATTGTTAGGGAAATATTGTGGGATTTTCTTTTTACATTTAGCTTCTTCTTTTTTTGGGAACATTTTAGTTAGTTGTCAAGTTCGCAAAAATATTTAGCAAACTAACATTTTGAGACTCTAAAACTCGAGTTCAATGTAGAACTTGAGTCTCTAAGAATCAAGTTGCAAGTGGTGATAAGCTGATGTGAAATAAAAAATCCTCGTGGAACTGAGTCTTTAAGCCTTGAGTTCCTACGCTCTCCATCTTCTTCAAGTTCAAGTTCTTCTTCTTCTCCAGAGTTCTCCATCTCTAGCATTCTTCATCTCCAAATCTTCTTCATCTTCTCTAGATCTTCTTCTTTAGATTTGGGTTTATTCTCCAAATCTTCTTCTTTTGATCTTCTTTAAATTTGGATCTACTCCGTCTCCTTCTTCAAATCTACTTTTATGGAACTCGAGTCTCTCCGACTCGAGTTTTACATGGAAAAATAGTTCTACGCTAGCACTGGAACTCGAGTCTTAAAAGCTTGAGTTTTGTCACCAAATTTGAGTTCTTGAGACTCGAGATGCTAATTTACAAAACAATTTCAAAAGCATTCTTAATTACTAACTAAAATGTTTCAAGAATCTAGTTAAATTGCAAATTTCCTCAATATTGTGCCAAAGTTTTTTTTTTTTTTTTTTTTTTTTTTTTTTTTTTCTCCATAAAATAGAAAAACTTTCGCTCACTTGACTGCCCATTTTGTCGAACTGACAGTAACTGACCGCACTTTATTGGTTCGGTCGACTAGGTTGGGCGGTTTAATTTTCAGCCCTGATTTAATCACCGGTGACCAGATATCCAGAACATGTTGACTTCTCTTATGGGAATTTTTGACAGGAAGAACAATCGTCGTTTTAGCCAAACCCAAGGAGAGACGGTCAGTCCACCTCAACTCTGTCGGGTTAAGGTGGTGACGGTGCTTGGCCCCAAAGCTCAGCACCGTACTGGTCGCAGTACATGTAAGGCTACAAGCCTAGGCCCAAAAACGAGATCTCTGGACCTTGGCCCAACTTTAGGCCACGGGTGCCGCTCCTATCCCCTCCGGTGAGCAATCTTATCTCCTGAAATATTTCTCTGAAACATTCAACTCTTGTCATCTAACATTTAGTCCAGAAAGATTGATAGATTTAGACAGAAAAGTGGCAACAAATACGAACATCAGGAACCAAGTCGACCAAATTGATAGCAAACATTAGTTTGAAGAACAAAATTTGTAAATAAAATCTTAAATCCGCTGGCATCATCGACAACTATTGTCACTGAAATTTTGGTTGTAATCAACCTTGACTGTAGCCAGACAAACCAAAAAAAAAAAAAAAAAATGATTTGAGATCAACCATTGAGAAGTTCTTTTTCCAGAGAAGAAGTTTCGAACCAAAGTTATTATATATGATGGACTAATTTCATGAAGCCATCTCAAAATGACAAAATCTTTAAGTAAAATAGCTTTACTGATTATCTAAAAGCACAAAAAATGAAACATCTTGCTACAACACTAGTGTGTAACAATCCTCCAAAATTAAGCTCCAAGCCAAATGTTGAACTTTCCTGGAAAGTAAAAGTAAATAATGCGAGATATTCGTGTCCTGAGAACACTAGTTGATGTATGCATGGCATGTGAATAATAGCAAATTTAAGATTACCTGTGAGTCTGCTGAGCTTTCTGGTTCTCCTCCTTTGAAGCACTGTGTGGTACAGCTCTATAGTGCGTGATGCTAGTGAGTCTAGCTATTTGAAAGGAAGAAAGTTCCACGCATTATACAGAGTCAACAAACAAGTCTACCAAAAAAACAGAACCTCCAGGTCCGACGCACGTTGCACTGTTTTTCAATGAACGGCCTATAATAGTCTCTCTCTCTCTCTCTCTCTCTTGTGTACGATTACATTATCAAAAATTTTAGGACCACATATAACAATACTTTTACCACAATTGTCTGGCAAATTGCGAGTGTTGGGTCATGAATAAGTAACAGATAATTTTGAAGCATTTTAATATTATATAATTAAAATTGATTTATATTACAACATAAATGTAAAAATGGGGAGTTAATATGAAAGATGAGAAGTTAGTAAAAATATTTAATATCACATTGAAAAGGAGAGAGATTATTTTATTCCTTTTAATTGTGATGATTAATGAGCTAATACATATTGATTCAGATATTGAATTAGATATGTGCACAAAGAGGAGGTGAAGGGAGGAGGTATCAAAAATGAAAATTAGTAGTAAATTCGTGAGATCCAAGGAGAGACAAGTCAAAGAAGGTCTGCACTAGTTACAAAGTTTAGCCAACCAAGGGCTTGAATCTCCTTAAAGAGAGCAAGTGTTGGGCATCAGTCTAAATAGTGTTGTGTATTTTTTTATTCTCAAATTAATAATATTCAAACACATTATTTAGTTTCTCTTTGTGTTATTTCCATTATTATTGTGTTTGTACCAACAATTTTGAGGAGATTCATCACATGGAGCCTACACAAGATAAGCCAAATGCGACTATTAGAGATCTAAACGAGCCCTTTTGCTTTAAGGGAGCGCACTTCAAGAGTTGGAAAGGAAATGGCCTCTTCTATTTGAGCCTTCTCAAAGTCATCTACATCCTCACTGACAATAATCTTTCAAAGGTTTCTGCCGATAAGATGAGTGAGGAAGAATTTTGTCTCCATCAAAAGAAAATAGATTAATACAATTGTTGCGCTTATCTTTTGAATTATCTTGTCGATCATTTTTATGAATATTATGGTACAAATTATAATTTTGTCAAGAAAATATGGAAAGCTTTACAAAGCAAGTATGATACTGAGGAGGCTGGTGCAAAGAAGTATGTTGCTAATAGATTTTTCCATTACCAAATGGTGGATGGAAAATCGTAATGGATCAAGTACAAGACTTCAAAATGATCGTGGCAAAATTGAGATCCAAAGGCATATTGATTGGAGATAATTTGGTGATAGCTTGCATAGTTGAAAAACTACCACAATCTTGGATGAAGTTCCAAAAAACTTTGTGGCACATACAAAAAGAGACATCCTTGGATACTTTGATCACACGCATCTATGTGGAGGGGGAGGCTAAAGGACAAGATGCACTCATGACACGAGAGAGTAATAGTAATTCCACCACAAAGGTAAACCTTATTTCAACCAATAATAATATGTCTGAAAATCATTTTCCTAGAAATGGTCAATTGAAGGCTAAAAAGAGAGTTTTCAAAAATAATAATAGACCTCAATGAAGGGGAAATCTGAATAAAAATAACAATAAGAACCAAAGACCCTCTTTCACAAGATCAACTTAATAGATCTTGTTTTGTCTGTGGCAAGAGTGGGCATATTGCTTGATTTTGCAAATATTGGAAACGTGAATCCATTCCATAGGCTAACATAATTGAGGAGCCTATAGTAGCTATAATTACAAATATCAATATGGTGCAATATGTTAAAGGGTGGTGGGCAGATTCTGGTGCTAATAGGCATGTCTACTATGACAAAGATTGATTCAAGCTATACCCTCCCTTTGAAGAAAAAAAACAATTATGCTTGGTGACTCTGGCAAAACCAAGATTCTTGGAGTGGTGAGGTCGATTTAAAATTCATTTCTAGATGTGTGATAACATTGAAAGATGTACTTCACACTTCGTCCATGAGGAAAAATTTGATGTCAAGCTTTTTGCTTAACAAGCCTAGCTTCAAGCAAACTATGGAATTTGATAATTATGTAATCACTAAAAAGATCTTATTTGTGGGCAAGGGTTATGCTTGTGATGGAATGTTTAAATTAAATATTGAGAATAATAAAGCATATACCAGTTCAGTTTATATGTTTTCTTCTATTATTTTTGGCATGCTCGTTTGTGTCATATAAATAATAGATACGTGGAAATCATAAGTAGTTTAGGATTAATTTCAAGATTGTCAAAATATTTTTAAAAATGCGAAACTTGTAGTCAAGCTAAGATTACAAAAAGGCCTCATAAAAGTGTTGTAAAAAATACCGAATTGATTGAGTTAATTCACTCCTATATTATGTGAATTTGATGGAATTTTAACTCGAGGAGGAAATAGATATATTATCACTTTTATTGATGATTTCTCAAAATATACAACCGTTTATTTGTTGAAAAATAAAAGTGATGCTTTTGAAAAATTTCAAGATTTTTTAAAAGAAATTGAAAATCAATTGGGTAGAAAAATAAAAAAGAATAAGAAGTGATAGAGGCCGTGAGTATGAATCAAGTACATTCAACTCATTCGTTCAGTCTTTAGGAAATATAAATGAAACTGCTACACCATATTCACCTACTTCTTACGGTGTAGCTGAAAGAAAAAATAGTACTCTAATTGAATTAACAAATGCCATGTTGATTGGATCGAGTGCACCTTTACACTTTTGGAGTGAAGCTATTTTAATAGCATGTCATGTTTTGAATAGGGTGCCACATAAAAAGTCACATACCACACATTTTGAGATGTGGAAATTATATAAGCGAAATTCGGGATATTTGAAAGTATAGGGTTGTCTTGCTTATGTAGGGCTTATTGACCCTAAAATACCTAAATCAGGTATAAGAGGTACAACTTGTGCTTTTCTTGGTTATGCGATTAATAGTACAGCCTATAGATTTTTTGATCTTGAAAAAAAAAAATTTGAATCTAGTGATGCAATTTTTCATTAAAAAAAATTCCTTTTGAATTGAAAAATAGTGGAGGGTGAAGAAAATATTTTGTCACAACCTAGTTCTTCTACTTCTCATTTACAAAACCAAGAAAAATGGAACCTAGGAGTAAAAGAGCTAGAGTTGAAAAGGATTTTGGTCCTGATTATTATGTTTTTAACATTGAGGAAAATCCCCAAAATTTAAAAGAAGCTTTAACATCACCTAATGCTATATTTTGGAAAAAGTCTATAAATAATGAGATGAAATCTCCAATTCCTAATAGAACATGGAAATTAGTAGATCTTCCACTTGGTTGGTAGACCATAGGTTGTAAATGGGTCCTTAGAAATGGAAGGATCAATAGATAAGTTTAAAGCTGGTCTTGTTGCAAAAGGCTTTAAACAAAAAGTTGATTTTGATTTTTTTGTTACTTTTTCTCTAGTAACAACAATTACATCTATTAGATTGCTAATTACTATTGTTGCAATTTTTTATTTGAAAATTCTTCAAATTGATGTAAAAATTGTTTTTCTAAATGGGGACCTAGAGAAAGAGATTTATATGGATCAACCTGAAGACTTTGTAGAGTCTGGACAAGATAGCAAGGTATGTGAATTAAATAAATCCCTATATGGCTTAAAACAAGAACCTAAACAGTGGCATAAAAAGTTTGATTCCTACATGGTTGAGAACGGTTATAAATCAAATGAATGTGATAAATGTATTTATTTTAAATCTTGGAATAATTTACATGTTATTATTAGCCCATATGTGGATGATATGTTGATTTTTGGCTCAAATATGCATGTTATAAATTAGACAAAAAATGTGCTTAAAAGCCATTTTAAAATTAAAACTTTTTTATAAATTAAAATGATGACGTGGAAAATTGTGAGAGTTTTAGAGGTTTTGGTTTTACATATATATATATATATATATATAGATTGTAAAAAATACGATCAATTATATGCAATTTGTATATTGAACATCTTGGAACTTTACACAACTCATGGTCTTTCTTATAATTCAAAGCTTCATCGAATCCAAAGTTGTTTTCTAGCGGATCTTGATCAATGTTTATTGACATGCCTCACGTATGCACACCAGAAAAAAAATTTGGGGTCCAAACATATAAAAGTATGACTGGGTGGGGATTAATTAGGAAAATTTGGAGATTAATGTTTTGGAAATTTCATGCAAATTTGATTACTATTGTTACGATTGAGAATCAATTCTCTGTATGTTGATGTGTTAGACTCTGTATAATGGATTACTTTAAAATAGATAAATATAGGAGTGCTGTATAAGAAATATGAGTGTAGTACAACTTAAAACATATAATACGAAGAGAATATCACAATTTACAAAGTAGAAAAAAGAAATTTTCAAATTTCAGATTGGGAACGGAATATACGATATTCTTCGGTACAGGGATAGCAACTCATATTAATTTCATATCCAAACACGTCCAATTTAAAACTCATATTTAAAAGCCATACTTCACCACAGATTCCCTGAAGTTTCTGAATGATGAGTCTTTCCGTTGAGAAATGAATAAATAAACAAAATGTTGGTCCTATTTGTACCAATAGTCGAGAAATGGAAAGAAGAATAACAATGAAAAAATATGGATAAGCCCATTTCAGATGCACAATTCTACGAAAATACCAAGTTTTTATAGTTAATTTAATGCTACAGACTTACTGTAATTAAAGAATTCAGTGCCAGTCCAGCCATCAAAATTGAATTCAACTTCAGTTAAAACTTTTGTTTACTCCATATTATGGCTGCCGCACTGTGCTTAGAAATCAATAATCACCATATCAGATTAAAGAAGGGAAAAATTGCCATAGTGTTTATGTAGCAGAAACATACTCTACAGTCTACACTTGTTAGCAAACCTCTTATAAATTTTTTTTTTCTTTTACCTATTATGTGCAATTGCACTAGAATGATCTAACTCTTTGCGTTGTACTTATATTGTTACTCAAATTCTACTCAAAACCAACAGAAGCATAATGATTGCTAGCCAATATTAAGCTTGTTGCTAATATTTTTGTGAGATGATGGAGGCCCTATTCTTTATTTTTAAATTTATTGTTCTCTATTTGGTTTTATATTCAAGGCTTGGGGAAAATGATTTAAGAATGTTTAATCATAGGTGTCTGAGTAGATCTCAGCTAACCCTCTAACTGTCCTGAAGACCTAAAGGCAATTGATGGTTAACCTTTAGTTACCATTAGTAATCACCTCTTCAATATTGACTGCTACATGCAAATTAGATGCATTTTTTTTTCAAAGAATCAAAAGCAAGTTAAAATATTGTCGATGTTAAAGATGATTGTATATTGCCAAGAGCCTTGTAGTATTCAATTGATATTTCCTAGTGTTTTCAATAGAAACGTTCAGAGTTCAAATCCTCCCACCTAGTAGCGGAGGATCAAAGGGACTAGAGGGGACCAAGGCCCCCCCCCCCCCCCCACAAACATTTTGAAAATTATATATTTTACTATATGATGTAATTATATTTACAAGTAGCTCCTTGAGAAAAATACAACTTGGCCCCCCAATTTGTTATTAAATGTCTAAATACTTTCTAGTGTAAGCATAATAAACAAATAATTAAGTAGTAATCCTCTCATAATATATGTCAAGAGTGACAATATGTATATATATAGGTTATAAATAGCATTAGTGTTTTTTACTTTTATGGTGTGTAGAATGTAATAATATCTTTTCAAGTGTAATGCATTTTTGTTCCTTATTCTATGTAATTTTCAATCATTTTAATCACATATCTATAAATTATAATTGATTTGATTACAATCTTTGGCTGTCAACAAATTGTTAAAAAAAAAACTGTGTTTCATTTATTATTTGGGTAACTTATAAATCATAGAGTACATAATATACAATGACATAGTTTTCTTTTATACATATAAAAAAAATTGAAATAAAAACATAAAATGTAAAAAGAATTCTTCAAAGCATTTTACATATAAATGATAATGATATACTTGGATATATATATATATATATATATATATATATATATAGCTTAGGTTAATCGTGGCCCCCCTCTAAAGAAAACTTTCTGGTTCCGCCACTGCTCCCACCTCCAAGTATTGAATTATAAAAATAAAAAATGAAGATGATCGCATAGAGGGATAATCTATGGATCACGTGCAAAATTCAAAGTCTCTTAGTCTCATCTATTGAAACCTCTTTGCTTATAATTTATTTATTTTTGGTTAAAAAGAACCACCAAAATCATCCAAAGTAAAATTCACTATATTTTTTTTGAACTCAGTGAATTAATTTTAAATATTTTGTACACTCCTCATTTTCTGTTATTCGTATGGCTATCATCTAGCTTTGAGGGTTTCGTGCAAGAAGCACTTTGTCATATACTATTGAGATGTGGGCTGCATAATGCAAGAAGAACTATGTGCATGTCTTCCATGTACCACTTCTTTTTTATTGATGATTATGAATTTTACTTGTAGAAGAGGGATAGGATTGAAGTCCAAATTAGAGTGATTGAAGCTGCTCCATGAAAACAACTATAGCTCTTCCATGGAAAAACATTTTTTTTTATTGGATTTGATTACTTACACATAGGACCACCATTGATATTGGTAAAAAAAAAAATACTTCAAATGGCCACATGATAAGGGCAAAACATACATCCAAGATTCCCAAACAGGAAAAAAAAATGAATTGCAGAAGTCCTTTATGACTTGTTGAAAACTCACAAAATTTCTCTGTTTTGAGGTTAAAGATTTCATCCATGCCTACAAAAATCAATACCAGGAAACCATAAACAATCAATTAGGAAAGTTCACAATCCACTTCAACAAAGACGCTTCACTTAAGATTATAGCACATTGGTTAAATGAATCCTCCGCAATCTAACAAAGGATCAAACTGAAAAACATGTGAAACTATAACGTTGAATATTGTTTAATTTAAACTAAAAGACTAAATTGATACCAATATAGATTTGGGAACCAAATTGGGGACTTGTATAAATTACAAGTAGGGAAACAAAGCAGAAAATAAATGGATTTGTTTTGCTATTAAAAAAAATATATGTATCTTTACTAGGAATAAAAGAAACATGGTTTGATTTTCTAAAAGACCTGGGCTCTTCAAAAAAAATATTTATTAGTCAATGTGTACTCTATTTTTGTGAATTTGAAAACAGATAAATATTACAGTAGAACCGAAATGCCCTCAAAATCCCAAAAAGGCAAGGCATGTAACATGTTAGCACCAATGTTCATGGGCATGGCACCCAATAAGTTCCCATGATGACAGAAAATTTTGAAAAATGGGCGTGGCGAGTCATCCTTTATTTTATTTTATTTTATTTTCCTTTCCAATTCAGGCCGAAACAGACCGATACAGGCCGAAATGGACGAAAATGCGTGTTAAAAAAAAGTGAAAAGTTCAGTAAAACTCACCGTTTTGAAGCTAGTTTAAAGAAAAAGACCCTAAGGGTCTATTTGGTTGGAGGAATGGAAAAGTGGAAGGATGGAAAATTAGTGGGAGGATAAAAAATATTTAGTTTTCCTTCATGCGTATTTGGTTGGAGGGATGGAAAAGTGAGAAGGTGGAAAACTTTTTTGTTTGTTTGAAAAGAAAAGTGGGAGGATAGAAAATGTAGTTTATATAAATTAACTATTATACCCTTGTTACATAATAGATAAGAAATAGATTTATTTATACTCATTAAATAATATAAAATTTTTACCAACAATTATATTTTTTTTAATGAGAAGTGTTACGTCTACAACATTCTTCGCAATACTTTCACAACAAAATTTATATGGAAAGTTGTTACTAGTTCTAATTTGAACCCACCACTGAAATTATTTTTTTACTCACCAATATTAACTAATAACAATCTATTTCTTAAAATTTATTTTGAAAATATTGTGGTAACATTTCTCAATTAGGATTTTTTATTCATTATATTATTTCTCCTTTCTCAGTCTTCATTTCATCCATATGTTTTTCTTTTCTTTTCTTTTTTTCTTCTTTTTCTCCTCCACACACGTTGTCCTTATCTCTATCCCCCTTCTTTTAGTTTCTTTGTCTTCCTCATTCAAGAACATTCCAGGTGCAGCTCTCATTCTCTCTCTCTCTTTTCTTTTTTCTTTTCTCTAGTGCTCTCTCTCTCTCTTTTTTTACTTGATTCCAGAATGGGGTATTTTAGTTAAAGTGCTATGAGAGCACTTTTCTCTCCAACATTTTCCTCCCGATTTGGGAGGATGAATTTTGTGGGCCCGAGAGAGAAAATTTTCTCCTGGGTTTTCCTTCCTCCCCATTTTCCTTCTTTTGCCAAACAATAGAAAACACTGTTTTCTACCTTATATTCCTCATGTTTTCCATACTCCCTAAATTCACCCTAACCAAACACAGTGTAAGGCCTTATCTCAAACTCTCTCTCTCTCTCTCTCTCTCTCTCTCTCTCTCTCTCTCTCTCTCTCTCTCTCTCAAATTCCCTTCATCTCTCTTTTGGCTCACTGACCAAGCTCGTTCTTCATCTCTCAGTCGCAATCTCTGCATCTCTCGGTCTCAATCTCTCCATCTCTCGGTCTCAATCTCAGTCTCAAGCTCACTGACCCAAGCTCATTGGCGGAAGGGCAAAGGTATCTTTCTTTCATTCTCACCCTCCATTATACTCTCACATGCTTTATAGCTCATTTTTTTTTTTTAATTTTGTATATAAACTGTAATGTTGAGACTTGAGTTAATTCCTTATTTAGTTATTATATATTTGTCAAACTATTTGTATGTTGACCCTTATATGAAAATATATTTAATAATTTATAAATAAAAATATATTTAATAATTTATTAATAACGTATATTGAGGCACCCTCAATCTACTTTTTCAAAAATGGCTATGTCACCACACCCGAACCCAAATACCCAAGATATACGGACAGCCGGACAGGTCCAATCCAAAATTCAAGCTTCTTTCGGTTGAGTGGTTGTCCTACTTGTTCTAATAATGGAGTCTTTTGGTGAGTGGTGGCCCTGCTACTTTAGGGAAAAAAAAAAAAAATGAACCCATCTTTGCGCAAAGTGGTTGGGGGACGTGCTTGTTTTGATAATCTATAAAACTAAGAAAACCCGTCTCCATTATGCAAGTGTTGGTCCTACTCTTTCTAAGAGAGAGAAAAAGAAAAGACATGGAACGGCCCTCCAAATTTTACTTTTCACATGAACATTTCTACAGAATATATTCGTCAATACATGGCAATTACCGTGGTTGCTTCATTAATTTTAAAAGTCAATACAAGTCTAGCCATCAAAATTTAAAATGGAACTTCAATTTTACGACATTATTTGAAGGCATATTAATCAAATACTGCATTAGCCAGTTGACACAAATATTGTGAAGACAAATTAATATTTGAAGAGCAAAAATTAATAATCACTATAGCAAAAGTTAAGAAAGAAATTATTGTAATACAGATGTTTATCTAGCCCCCCACCACTTTAGATATATAGTCGTTTATTTCTCACAGAAACATACTCTATACTTTGCAAACCTCTTCATAACACTTTCTCTTGTGCTAAACAACCAGAAAAATATGGCTGAATATGTTCTCAGTGTTGTTGAGGGAGTAATAGCCAATGTGATGTCACTAGCTGTTGAGCTTATCGAATCTGTGCGGGTTTTCAAGGATGAGCTAAATACGCTTCTAGACTCATCAACCAAGATTCAAGCTTTGCTACGTGCTGAGAAAAGACAAAAAAATGATATTGTTATGAGCATTTGGCTACTGAAGCTTAAAGATGTAGGCATGTAGCTTATGAAGCTGATGATGTGCTATGTGCTAGATGAGTTTCACTACAAGATTCTTCGACAAAAGTTAGAGATTCAAAACAAAATGAAGGTACACGTACCCCCCTTAAAGATGGGAAACAAAATAAAATAAAAATCAACAAACTGTTTGATAAAATTTTGAACGATGTAGCTTTCCTTGGTCTTTAAGAGTCTTTGAACCCAATCCCCAAGATCAGTCTGGATTGGAAGACAGACTCTTTTATTGATGGTTCAGAAGTTGTAGGGCGAGGAGATGATGTCTTAGAAATTGTCAATTTGTTGATTGGTGCAAAAAATCAACAAGATATCCCTGTCATTCCTATTGTGGGAATGGCAGGTCTTGGAAGGACAATTACAGCAAAACTAGTTTACAATCATGAACTAGTAAAGAAACATTTTGATGTGAGGATGTGGGTATGTGTATCTGAAGATTTTGACGTTGAAAGGATTTTAAGAGAGATTCTTGAGGTTCTTAACAATTGTTCTATTGGGTTAGAAAATAAAAATGCTATACTTTACCACCTTCAAAAGAAATTGAAGGGAAAAAGATATCTTCTCATACTTGATGATGTGTGGATTGAAAATTCTGAGAAATGGGATAGTTTAAGGAGAAGTTTGTTGGGAATTAATCAAAATCATGGAAATAACATTATTGTAACTACTCGTAGTGACAATGTGGCACAAATAATGGAGACAAGTCTTAGACATAAATTGGAAAAACTATCCGAAGATGAATGTTGGTTACTATTTAAAAAAAAGGCATTTGCTAATGAAAGAATTCCCCTGGATTTGGAGGCTATTGGAAGAGAGATTGCTAAAAGATTAGGAAGGAATCCATTGGTTGCAAGTGTCTTAGGAGGAATGATGTAGTTTAAAAAGAATAAAAGTGAATGGTTATCAATTCAATATAGTAATACTTGGGATTCAATAAATAAAAATAATGGGGTCCTTCCAATATTAAAGTTAAGTTTTGACCATCTTCCAACACCTTTTCTAAAACAATGTTTTGCATATTGTTCAATTTTTCCCAAGGATTTTGTTATTGAAAAGAAACTATTAGTTCAACTTTGGATGGTTGAAGGATTCCTTCAAACATCTGAAACAAGTTTTTCAATAATGGAGGATATTGGTAACAATTATTTTGATTTCTTACTGGCAAATTCATTATTTCAAGATCCAGAAAAGGATTTGTGTGGTGATGTTATAAGGTGCAAGATGCATGATCTTGTGCACGATCTTGCAATCTCAATTTCAAAAGGGGAAACCTTGCATTTGGAGGGAAATTTGTGGGATGGCATTGATGAGTCTCATATTCGACGTCTATCTCTTATATCCGGTGGCCATACAACACATGCAATCCCATTATCTAAAGATGGCATGGGTAGATTACACACAGTTTTTTTGAATCATGTTGATCTTGGTGACAAGTTATTAAAGTTTAAATGCGTACGTGGTCTATCGTTATGTGGGTCATGTATAAAAGAGTTACCCGAGTACATTGGTAAGTTGAGACATTTCAGGCTTCTTCACATCAAGAACACCTACATCAAATTAATACCAAATTCTGTTACCATGCTCTACAACTTGCTAGCTCTTGTAATTCGGAATTGTCGTTTTCTCAAAGAGCTTCCAAAAGATCTACGAAACTTGATTAAATTGAGACATATTGACATTGACATTAGTAATTGGAACATAATGAAATTGCCGCCTAATATGGGGCGGTTGACTTGCCTTCAAACATTGTCTTTCCTTGACATTGGTCAAGACATTGGTGGTCGAATTGAAGAATTGGGATGCTTAAGGCAACTCGGAGGAGAATTAAGTATCTACAATCTAGAGCACGTGAGAGATAAAGAAGAAGCGAAAACTGCAAATTTAGCGGAAAAACCAAAATTACACAAATTGGGATTCCATTGGAGAAGGGGGCGTGCAAGGGAAGGCAACAACAATGACGAGGATGTACTGGAAGGCCTTCAGCCTCACCCAAATTTGAAAAGCTTAAAGATTAATCATTTCAATGGTGAGAAGTTCCCTTCGTGGCTATTGGGGAGTGATAATATTAGGGGTGGCTTGTTACTTTTCAATCATCTGTTGGAGATTTGCTTAAGCTGCTGTAAGAAGTGTGAAAAAATTCCGACACTTGGACATTTACCCAGTCTCAAAGTTCTTGAAATAAGGGAAATGGATAACGTGAGATGCATAGGAACTGAATTTTACAGCAGTTATAACGGTGAGGGTTCAAGTAATAGTAGAGGTGGCAGTGGCAGCACCGTGTTGTTCCCAGCTTTGGAAAAACTTATTTTGGAGAGCATGCATAATCTAGTAAAATGGAATGGCGTGACAGAACCAACAGCAAAAATAGGAATGATGTTTCCTAGACTTGGGTATTTGAGAGTTTGGGGATGCGAGAAGCTAACAAGTGCTCCATGTCATTACCGTCTCTTAAGAAATTAGTCATTAACAAAATCAGAGGTCTGGCATTTGAAAAGATTATTAGCGAGCTTACCACACTCACGTCCCTCCAGATTACGGAAATTTCGGAACTTGCTTGTCTGCCAGAGCATTTTTTGCAAAAAAAATAGGAGTCTCACGGATTTGAGTATACGGGATTGTGCTGATTTGGGGTCAATCTTGCCACATGAGCATGTATGGCCCTTCTGCCCTTCACTCCGATCGCTCTCTATATGTGACTGTCACAAACTGAGTACATTGCCAGATGCACTGCACAACCTTCAATGCCTTGAGAAGTTTCAGGTAAATTTGACAATGCATGTTAAGGAGCCAATTGAGTACCCTACTCCACTAGCAGTCTCGACACCAGGCACAAATAAAGGAGCTACAGTGGAACCCTTCTTTCGGAAAGCTCAAAATTAGTTGAACTACCTGATCCTGTGACTAAGCCATCCCTTTAAAAACCAGAGTTGTTATCTGCGCAAGGAACAGAGGTTATGGAGAAAAAATGGAAGATGTCCGTTCCTGAATCAGAAATTGAGATTGTGCCTTCTCAACCTACCGAAGAAGGTCGGGTGAATTTTCAATTGATAAAGCATGTTGGAAAACCAATTGAGGCCCTCGGGGAGTAAAAACATAGTATCTATCGGAAATGTGTGATACTCTCTCTCATGGGTCAAGAGTGGGATCCAATCTTTAAGTGAGAGAGGGCATTACATATTCCTAATATATGAGATACTTTTCCCTCGGAGAGGGAGTATTACTACCCCCTAGCCTTTTCAAATTCCACCCTCACTCCTATAGTTTTTATAAAATAAAAATTTAGAGATAAATGTTAACTGTTTGTTCCCCTAAAATTATTATTAAAAAAATCCTACATCTAATATGTTTCTTTTCCCTTTTTTTTAATTCTTATGTCATTCATAACTCATTATGTTAAAATGTTCTCAATATATATTTCCTAAAAATAAAACAGTTTATATAAATAATTAAGGCATAATTTTTTTTTTCTTATTATTCATATCATATGTAATTTACTAAATCAAATCATATTCAAGATATATATTCCTAGATCCTAGAAATAAATATGTAATTTTTTTCAATATAAGCCTTTTTTTTAAGAACAATATAAGCCTTTTTTATTTAGCATAAACAAAACTTTTTTATTTTATTTTCTGGAACATTTGACTGATCTTACTTTTTTGGATCCGACCCACATCCAAAAACTTGTGGAGCTTCCAGACATCGACTTTATGTTGGAGATTCCTTCTGAAGAAAAAAGGATGTCCATTTATGGATCAGAAAGGATGTCAATTTCTGGATCAGAAACAGAGAATGAGGGTGGTTTCCAAACTTAAGAAGGTACAACGAAATCTAAATTTACAATGCATGTTGGGGAACCAATTGAGCCCTCTACTTCACTAACATTTTTATCATCAGGTACAAGTAAAGGAGCTACAGAGGAACCCTTCCTTTCGAAGAGCTCAAAATTAGTTGAACTACCTGAACCTGAGACTACTCCAATTTCTCTTGAAAAACAAGAGTTGTTATCTGCACATGGAACAGATGTTATGGAGAAAAAAGGGAAGATGTCCATTCTTGAAACAGAAATTGAGATTGTGCCTTCTCAACCTATCGAAGAAGGTTGGATGAATTTTCAGTTGACAAAGCATGTTGGGAACCAATTGAGCCCCAGTGGAGGAAAAAGCATAGCATCTATTGGGCATATGTGACCCCCTCTCACATGAATAGAGTATGGGATTCATCTCTATGTGAGAGAGGCATTACATACTCCCAATACCTGAGATCACTTCCCCACAGGGACGGGTGTTATTATCTCCTAGCTTTATAAAATTCCACCATCACTCCTATATTTTTTATAAAATAAAAAATAAAAATTTAGAGATAACATTTAACTACTGGTTCTACACTTCTACTAGAATTTTTATATAAAAATATATATATATATATATATATACACTACATTTATTTATATAATTGACTAATACATCTTTTTTTCCTTTTATTACTCTTCTTTCATTCATAACTTATTATATTAAAATGTTTTCAATATATATTTTCTTAAAATAAATAAGTTATATAAATAATTAATGCATTATTATTATTATTATTATTATTATTATTATTTGGCTTATTACTCATAGTATATGTAGTTCACTAAATCAAAGCATATTCAAGATATATATTACTAGTCCTAGAAATAGATAAGTAAAATTTTCTTTTAATATAAGCCTTTTTTTTTATTTCGCATAATCAAGCTTTTTTTTTTTTTTTTTTTTGTATTTGGAGAATTAGAAATATGAACGCAATTTTTTTTTTCTTTAAAGAATAAAGGACAATTACATATTTTGTGGTCAAGAGTTAGAAATTTATATTGCATTCGTCATCTAAAAAAAGTTGCACCCAATGAATAAAACTCCCACTTTTACAAGATCCTAGGAGAGGTCATAGTATGCAACCTTACTCACAATTTATTGGAGACACTAATTCTCGTGCAATTGTCATCTAATCCATATCATCTATGACTTTTTTTTTTCTTTCTAGTTCTTACTAATGTTTTAATGGATTTTTTTTTTTAAAAGAGTATATTGTATGTAGTATAATTTATCCAACTCTCTGGGTTAGAATTTCATCCCCCTGCCTATGATCCTATTTCTAAAAAATAAAAAAAATAAAAAAAAATTATATATATTTCGCTTGGTCCCTGAAAAAAAAAATTTCCTGGCTCCTGCAGGTACAAGCAAACAAGCTGCAGTAGAACCAATGTCAGTGACGGTGCTTCCTTCAGGAAAGGATGAAATTGAGATTGGTCCGACTGGTAGTCAACTGTTGCTTGAAGTGAGCACATATTCCAACAGGTCCATTGAGCGCACTTCGTTGGAGATCTTCGAATACATGAATGACGTTACAGCTCGAAGAATCGGTTTTCATGGAAGTGATGAGATTGGGAGGACCAGTGTATTGAAAGCCTTGATCAGTAACCCCAAAATAAAAGACTTGTTTGACGTGGTTATTTGGGTGACTGTCTCAAGAAATTGGAGCACCAGAAAGGTTCAAGATGAAGTGTTACGACAATTACCATTGTCACCAGAAGACTTCAACACTGATTTTGAAATTGCAGGGAAACTGCTTCAAGTTCTAAGAAGCCAACGTTTTTTGTTGATTCTGGATGATGTTTGGGAGCCGATTGATCTAAATGCTGCTGGTATTCCTGATCCTGCTTTAAAAAAGGGTTGCAAGATGATATTTTCAACAAGATTCCAGAATGTGTGTCACGTCATGGGTGCTGATAGAGAGGTTCAAATGGAGGGACTCCTACCAGAAGAAGCTTGGAAGTTGTTTCAGAAACTAGTGGGTGAGATCATTGACTCCCCAAATATCCAAAACTTTGCTAGAGCTATAGTTCAAAAGTGCCATGGTTTGCCATTGCTCATCATTGTTACAGGAAGGGCACTGGCTAAGGAGAATGACGCTTTAGCCTGGATGCATGCATCAAAGGAATTTTCACTGTGCAGCACACATGGGATCTATGGATATGAAGCTCTAATCCAAAAACTGAAACTCAGTTATGACAGATTGGAGGGTCCTGACATGAAGAGTTGCTTCCTTTATTGTGCCTTATTTCCAGAAGATCAGGAGATCAGCATAGATGAATTGGTAGATTATTGGATTCAAGAAGGTTTAGTTGCCAGAAATCGGCCAGATTCTCATAAGAGGGGAAGTGATATAGTAGATTTTCTTCTAGGAGCCTCTCTTTTGCAGAGCGTGCAAGTTGGACTTTCCATCAAAATGCATAATTTGATTCGGGATTTAGCATCAAGGATATTATCATTGGAAGTCGAAGGTCATCAGTTTCTGTGCGGAAGTTATTCAAAAAAATGACTCAGATATCACACATGGGAAATAGACTGCCAATTCTTGAATATCATCGGTTCTTATCAAGGGCTGGTGCAGGTCTGATTGAGCTGCCGTTAAAAGAGGAATGGGAAGAAGCCAAGATGAATTTTTTTATGGACAATGAGCTAAGCAGCCTACCAGAGAGACCAAATTGACCCCAGACTTTTGGCATTGTTCCTCCAAAGAAATCATAATCTAAGAGTGATACCTACCTCCTTCTTTTACTTAATGCCTTCTCTTACAATTTTGAACCTATCTAAAACCAGGATCAAATTCTTGCCAAATACAATTTGTAAGCTTACAATACTTGAAGTGCTTATGTTAAGAGATTGTGAACGTCTGGTTCAGCTACCATCTGAGGTTGGATCTTTGAGACGACTTGTGGTTCTTGATCTCCAAGGAACTAAGCTTAACAAATTATCAAATGAGATTTCTAAACTGGCTTCTCTAAGGCACTTGAAGGTATCATTTTATGGCTCTGTCAACCGTAGTGAATATGATAATCTGCCTCCTGAATTGCTTTCACATGCTGTAATAAGGAATCTCAGTGAATTGGAAACACTAAGTATTGATGTGTACCCAGGAGATATGAGGTGGAATGAGAACGTGAAATCTGTCTTAGATGAGGTGAGCAACTCGACAAATTTGACTACTTTTTGTTGCTATTTCCCAAAAGTAGAGTTTCTTGAACTCTCTCTCCAGACGAGCGTGACGTGGAAAATTGGGGGTTTAACTGAATTCAAATGTGTAGTTGGCCATGATGTGAAACGCTTTGCATCTGAAAATGTGGACAATCTGGAATTAGATTATGTTCAATGGGGTCGATGCTTGAGGTTTGTGAATGGTGAGATGATACCAAATGCAGTGCTAGAAGTATTAACTCGCACTTCTGCGTTCTGTCTAGATCATCATATCAATGTTCTCAGCCTTTCAGAGTTTGGACTAGGTAATTTCAATGGACTGAGATTATGTGTAGTGAGGGAATGTCCAGAGATTCAAGAAATTGTTGCTGACGCGGAACTTTCTGATGCTGTGTTTCCGATTATGGAGCACCTAACCATTAATTCTCTGCCAGACTTGAGGAAGATTTGTAAAGAAATGATACCACAGGGAAGCTTCGCTAAGTTAAGAGTATTAACAGTGTATACATGCCCCAATTTGGAATTTGCTTTTGCAAGCTCCATGGTCCAGTGTTTCTCTAACTTAGAGGAATTGATAGTTGAAGATTGTTCAGCTATTAAGAAGACAGTTGATTCTGATAGTGGTACACTCCCTAGCTTGAAAAGATTAAAGCTTCACTCTCTACCCAACTTGGTTAACATCATGAAAGGTGCATGGCCCCCATTAGAAAACATAAGCTTCTATGATTGCCCTATGTTGAAGAAGCTTGGCATCGACTCCAATTTAATTCGAACCATAAAAGAGATTAAGGCGGAGAAAGATTGGTGGCAAGAATTAGAATGGCAAGATAGCTCATTATATTCACGTCTTCAAGCTCGTTTCACTGTGATTAGTAACAAGGATTTGTAATACAAGAATTTACAAGCATTAAGGTTGACTTATCCCTTTTTGGCACTATCAGGCTACCAGTTGTTCAGCTTCCTTAATCAGGAGCAAGAGAAGGCCGTAGCAGGATCAAACAAGAATAAGAAATTTATGAATTTCTGTTGAGAGAATGTGGACAACCCAGCAAATCACAAATTCTGGCGACAGTTCCTATTGAAGCCTCTTTTCTTTTTTTCATAATTCGTAAAATCTGTTGTGTTCATGATCTTGAAATATTCTGTGGAAGAATGTGTATTTATTTTCTTAATGCCTTAGGGTCACTTGGTCACAGTTCCCTTATAATATATACAAATGTATATTATAAGGGAAAAAGGCTACGGTTAAAAACAAATAAACGGTTTAACCTTATAAAAAATAAAAATAAAAGAAGAAGGAAAATTAATGCACAAAATAACAAGAGAGTACAAAGGGGTAGATGAGTAATTTCCCTTCAAACCCCTCCCCTCTTTCCATTTTCTCCCCAAGTTTTGGGGCTAGATTTTGGTGAGTTGAGTTCGGGGAATAAACAACCCAGCCCTAGCAAAATCCCTCCCCTTTCTCCTCCCATCCAAAATCTCCTTTATTTTCTTATCTCTATTTTACATCCCTAAAATTTTCCCAACCAAACATACACAAAAAGATGTCACTTAACCCAGAAGCTTAAATTAATGAGTTTAGGTCCAATAATATTATAGTATCTCTTATTAGACGTCAACACTTGACAAACCACACCACTCACACGTTAATATTTTGACAAATTTTTCTATATATGTGTGAGTCTTATACCAAGTCACTTTTGACATTTTGATTAGTCTCTCAAGTGAACAAAAGTCCTTTTTCTTAAAAAATTTAAGTGTCATTCAAAGAAACTAAAAAGTATCATGCAAAGAGTTTGGTGGCTTTTGCTCAAAGGTGCCCTACATGAGGAACGACTAGTGGTTTAACAAGTCGTTGGTGTCTCGTATGAGATTAGCAAGAATAGAGCCCAAAAGACTTCACCTCATACTTGTCGATGTCTTAAACACTACGTTTATGTAGACATAGCAAATGGGGGTTGGATCATGTTCAGGTCAGTTAATCAAGTTTCAAGTTGGGTTAGGTCAAGTTGACCCGTATTTTTCAAATGAATTTGTTTTCTTAATTACAAAAACAAATCAATGGCAACCTTTTTAGAGAGAATAAATAAAATCAATCAAAAAAATGGATTGCACCTAATGCCACTTGTTAATATCCTTCAAATTCTGACAATTTTTGAGTTTGACTAAAATTCTCTATAGTCATGAATTCATGATGAAAAAGTCTTCAATGTTAATAACTCATTGCCAAAATGCTTGTAATTATAAATTTACAACTTCAAAAAGAGATACATCTTAAGGAGTACCAAAAAGTATATATTTTAAGTTTACACCGCTAATAGTATCATTCCCACCAAAAATAAAAAATAAAAAAATTGTGGAGCAGTGGAGGCTTAGGCGTGGTCTAAAGATTAGGTGTTAAGTTTGCTTGTTTGGACTCTTTTTTTAATTTTTTAGTTTAGTAGCTCCAACTTGTTTTGTCACTTTGTGTAAGTAGACAAGTAGTATGATTGTGTTAGTAACTTAGTCGTGTTAGATTAGTGTATAGTCAAATCAAATGTCTTGCTTTGTTTACTTGTTTTCAGTTTTCTTTTCATTTTAACTTTTTTTTTTAATAAATGGGTTGTCAACTTGTCATGTGACTCTTATTGACTACTAGTTAGGCAATAGGTTGCCAATCAGCCATGCTTTGTGCTTTATGCACCTAGCACTTAAGGCGTAGTCTGAATATTTTTTAGGGTAATTTAAAAAATAAAATAAAAAAAGAAGGTCTGGTCACAGGTTAGTCAGGTCCAGTTGACCCACAAAAAAATCTGGTCGAGTCATAAGTCAAACCCATTTTGCTTCAGGTCAAAAAATTCAAGTCCAAATCAAGTATTTTTCAAGTCAAGTCAGCAAATTCGGACCCGTTTTACCATGTCTACGATTATGACATGATTAACTGATTGTTTGGATAGCGCGTCCAGTGTCCAACGTTTTTTGTTGGGTCCCATGCATTGTTCACAGGACTCGCAAGTACTTTTTTCAGAAAAACAACTTTAAAATTAGGTCTCACGATACTATTCACACATTTAAAAATTATTTTACTACAGTGTTTTCAATTTTCAGTAATAAGCATTATCCAAACAGATCCTAACTCAACAATTCATGTGGTAAATTTTAAAAAAAAAAAAAAGTTATGTTAAGAAGTAAAATTAAGTATATGAATAGATTAAACCAAGTATGTACCTCACCTAATGATATCCTTACAAGGTTTTTTCATTATTGGCAAAGATTTAAAAACAAATATTGATTTTGAAACTAGACTAAATGTTTCATATAAAACTAATTGCGATTATTCTTAAATGCATCATTCCGTATGTGGGAGACAAATAAAATTCTACTTTTTTTTTTTTTTTTTTTTTACTTTAGTTAAAATACGTTTTGATCCTCTTACTTTGATTGGTATCAAAGTAAGAGGACACCCTTTTTTTTTTCTTTTTTTTTTGGGAAGAGGATACCTTATATATAGCTAATAAATGGCAGAGACAAGCTACTAGTAAGTTTTTGGTTGATTTCACATTCTAGTGTTATGTTTGTAATTTGCATATTTAAGCATTTGCTGACTTGTACTTCATTTTATGTCACAAACTTTCCTTGAATAGAAAGACCGTTGAAAATCAATATGTTATTGAAGCCAACAATGAAATTAGATGAAATTCAGTAACTTGAAAAGTAATTAATTGTTGTGAGGATCAAAAATCATTGCCTTACAACTATGACCTAGATTGTTTTTAAGGAAAATTCCCATTTTCAGGCCTTTAATTAGTCTTTTGTTATTTATAGTGAATTTTTTATTATTATTGCTTTCAACTTTTAAATAAGGTCAAACACAAAAAAAAAAAAAAAAAAAAAAAAAAAAGAAGGAAAGAGGGAGTCTAAATAAGGTCTTGTTTGTTTTCGAATGTCTTTTATACCAGTAGAGGTTTTTTATTTTTGAGAATCCATAGGATGGTGGTAGCCTAGTAGGGTTTGAATTTGTATATTTTTAAAGAGGATTCTGGCCTTTTGCCCTTTCTGCGAAACATATTTGGCATAATGCCCTTGTTTCGAAACTATATAGGGGCGTGCCCCTGTTTTAAAACTCGATCTCCGTAAAGGCGAGTTACTTAAGTAACTCGATTATGAAGAAACCGAGTTGTAGGCAGGTTCTTGCCACGCTGGTGTTCCAGCTTGGCTTTTGGGCAATAAAATATTCCCGCGTTACTGTTTGGAACTCGTCAATGGGGAAAACAAGTAGCTAAAACCTGAATAACTGATAATCGAGTTATTGGTGTTACTCGGTTCTCATATAACCGAGTTTTATGCTATTCTGACGCCATTTCACATCAGTTTTTTCACACGTGAAGCTGAACCCGATTAATAGGAAATCGAGTTATTAATATTACTCGGTTCTCTTATAATCGAGTTATTCTGCTATATCTCCTTCTCAAGCAATTCTCTTCATCATTTTCAGATATTCTCCTCATTCTAAGAATTTTCGGTCAGAAGTTGGTGTTATCTCTCCATCATCTCAGGTTTACCTAACTCATTCTCTTCTTTGAAATACATTGAGGATTTTATTATTGTCTTGGTATAGTTGTAGATATTATAAAAATTTATCAATCATAATGTATGTTTTTTGTTAGAGTATAATTTTCATTTAATAATTTGTATTACTTATGCTTTGGTATTTTCTTGAATGAGTGTTATGTGTATTTTCTTGAATGGTATTTTAGAGGTATATTAGTTGTTTGATGTTACAAGAAACGTACAATAAGCTATAGAAATGGTGATAAATGTTATGTGTGTACATTGAGTTATATTGCGTGTTATGTGTGTAATGCTTATGGTAAAATTTGAGTGTTAGTATTTAATTTTTCGCATGTAATAGTACACAAATTGATGAATGTCTTTGTCATGTACCGGAGGCGGAGCCAGGGGGGAGGGGGAGGAGAGGGGGCAAGTGCCCCCCTTGAGTTGTCCAAAAATATTCCATATGTACTACTATTAGGGAATATTTAGAATGCTTTACCCTGCTTGATGCAGAAAATAAACAAAAATCAGGAAAAATGACAAGCTTACCTAAGTCAATGCACCGTGTAAGGAAAAAAAATAGGAAACAACCCAAAAGTTTCGTGACAGAAGCAAAAATAATTAGAAGAATTTCCGTTAGGCACAATAACACACACCAAGAGCTTTTAACTTGTTAGCTGTTAGCTTTTAATTAGAAGAATTTCCGTTAGGCACAATAACACACACCTAGCATAATAATAATGCATTGTAGTGTCTTTCTTATGTCAATCGATAGTCCTATATTGTACACAACTTTTTTTTGTTTTTTGGTCCTCAATTTGTTGACATTTCAGTTTTAAATTGTGGGTTTATGCTATGAACTAAAATTTTAATTAGTTTGTAAAATAAAAAGAAAGTTGAACTTTTCCTATAGTTTCAAAAACAATCAAGAAAAGATAGTGAGATGTGTATACAACTTTGCAAGTAAATTGCTATATTTTAAATAATTTTAAAATTTATTTATTTCCACAATTTATTTTATAGTATTAACTTAAATGTCTAAATATAGTTTACATAGTTTTTGTATGACACTTATAGTTGTTTTTATAATGTTTTTTAATATATATATATAATTTTTTTTTTTTTTTGTTAATATTGACTTCTAAGCTTGCCCCCCCTGAATTGAAATCCTACCTCCGCCACTGTCATGTAGCATCTTATGCAGCATTACATTATTTACCAACAATTGATGCACACTGTTAACTTGATCAGTTGATGTTATTGTATTTAGTGTCAATGTCTGGTTCTGGCAACCCACAACTCTATAGGCCTCACGATGTGTTCACTGCTATGGGTCGTTGCTGGGTATTGGAAGATGAGTTTAGCTATCCAATCAATCCAAATCTGCGAAATAGTGCTTATGTTCACAATACCATGAGACAGGAGTGGGATTGGTTATTTCGTGAACAACAAATGTTTTATGATGAGTTGACTGGTTTTAAGTTGCCAGTGCCTCGGCGACTCGCATCGCAGATGCCTAGAGACACGATTGACGAACTTCGTAAAGCATTGAACCGCATAAGAGAAGAAAATAATCGAATGAAGATACGTCTTAAACAATATCGGACCCAAGTCGAGATTCGAGAGTCAGTGGAGGGAGGGTGGTACGAGCACGCACAATTCATGCAATCACTTCTTGCTGATCCCATTTATCAGTCAGATGTGGAGATGTCAGATGAAGACTAATCGTGTCGTGGTGTAATTAGACTTTGTTATTTAACTATTTTTGTTAACTATGTTTTAAATGTATGTGGGTCACTGTTGTTGCATTTGTACTATGTAAACCTTATTATTGATTGTGAGGACCATGCACATTATTCGTAATCTAGTTTATTCCCACAGAACGCATAAAAGTCAAATATTCCCACACATGATGTTTTTCAATAAGCACCTAGAACATAACAATAAGCACCTACAACATAATACAGAAAACTTAAAGTAACTTACACGATGTCACCAATATGCATGCATTGCATATTGAACACTAATGCTACTAACATTATTGACTTAACCTAGACATAACACACATACCACATAGGCATTCACTCTGACAGGTAGTCCTTGTAGTTAAGGACATTGTTACGTTTCGTCGGAGTGAGTTGCCAGTTCGTGGCGGCGGCCAGCTCTTCCGCTAGCTGTAGCATGTGATACCTGGACCTACGGAGTATCATGAGATTATTCTCTTTTTTTATTTTTGTCACTGCACGCTCATATTGATGCATATTTTGTCGTGATAGTGTGAGCGAGACACGATCAACAAGAGGCGCTCCGATTCGCACGAGATCATCGTGCAGAGCGTTGGACTCGTTCACACGAAAGTCCCACTCCCGCCGCAGTCTGGCATAGTATTCCCTCTCGTCGGAATCTCTCTCCCTCCTATAGTTATCTGGAAAACGAGGTAGCATCCAATTGCGCATTGACATTGGAAAATGTGACTTATGATTGGTATCTGTAGATGTTTTGCAAGGGTAGATGTAAATGGGAGTGGGACTTTATATAGGAGTTTTGCAAGGGTAGATGTAAATGGGACTAGGACTTTATATAGGAGTTTTGCAAGGGTAAATATCCACGTGGATGTGATTATATGTAAGGGTAAGTATTCACGTGAATAAAGATGATATGTCTTGACATTGTATTGTTTAGTGAGGTGTTGAGAAGCACATACTAACTGCGAACCTGACTTGGCTATACAGTGGCACCTGTTGGTGCACGTGGTTCGCTGAGGCAACTGTTTGATATGGCTATAGCTTATGCTACAGTAGAAGGCAGGTGATGTGTACTGCAAAGGAGGTTGTGTGTTTATTCACGTGAAAACTATTCAGCATTCCTATGCTTCATCTGACATGACTTGACGAGACAGTGCCGAGTTGCATTAAATGTTTCATAAACTTTTCAAGGATGCTCTGCATTATTGAAAACGGTGCATTGCAAAAATCTGCATATTTGTGTATTGACGAGCGTGTAGGTGATATGACTGGATAGGGTTCACGTGAAGACTATTCAGCATTCCTGTGCCTTGTCTGACATGACTTGACGAGACAATGTCGAGCTGTGTTAAATGTATCATAAACTTTTCAGGAATGCTCTGCATCCTTGAAAACGGTGCATTGCGAAAGGATGCATATCTGTGTGCGCATGTGCGTGTAAGTGATATGACTGGACAGGGTTCAACAGTGTGACGCACTGTTGAGCAGCACATGCAGCACTGCAAAGTGTATAAGTAGAAATGGTGGACAGCTCACCCCCAAAATTAATGCATAAACTTTGAAGGGATGCTCTGTATTTTCACGTGAGTGTGGATGGGTACTTGTGGTCAGGGTTCAACAGTGCTGAGCTATCCATGGTAGCTACACTCACTGTTCCCAATGGTGGTATTTGGCAAGTGGGATTGAAGAAAGTTGATAACAAGATTTGGTTTTGTAATGGTTGGCAGGATTTCGTTGAATACCATTCTATCTGTTATGTTTATTTTCTAGTTTTCAGATGTGAAGGAAAATCAAGCTTCCATGTTCTTATATTTGATAAGACTATCACTGAGATTCAATATCCACTCAATAACAACTGTAAATTGGAAGATCATCAGCTAGAAATAATAGACTTATATGAAGATGATAGAAACATATCCCTTAGCTGATTTGCCCATAAAACATGAAGCTAGACAAAAGTTTGTTACGAAAGTAACAAAAAACTTTCTTCTACATAAAGAGGAAGACAGAATGAGTGGTTGGCCTGGTTTGGATGAGTCTGTATATAATGTATTTATATAAAGTAGGACAGTAGCAGAACTAAGATACACGGATTCGGGTATATGATACAGCAATTGATGGTGTCATATATATGAATTATTTGTATTATTGAATCATATGTGTGGTTAGTATGTGTGGTTTGGATGAGTCTGTATGTATTGGACTGATTTCATTTAAACTTAGCGAAAACTAATAAACAATTTCTCTTTAGTAATGCAAAATTTGAACGTACATAATCATCATTTGTCAGACGTTAAGAACAACATTTTGTATTGCACAAAATGTGTAGACATTAACAACAACGTCTAATGTTCGTAGGTAGAAATTTCTGGAAGTCATCATTGCTTGAATCTGAGAAGTCTGAAATATCTCTTTCATCATCTAACGCAGTATTTTCATTAATAGACTTCATGGCTCGCTCTTGCGCCTTCCCCTTTAGATGCTTCCTAGCTTTTTGGATTGCGTGAAAACGGTCTAGTCGCCTTTGCATTTGATTGTTCTCTTGTTCAAGACACGCAAGTATGTTGGCAGGTTCATCTCTAGGTAACTCGGCTAAGCGTGCCTTAGGAACTCGTAACCCGTGCCATCGACAATACACCTCCAACTCACACCTCTTCTCGTATAGGGTTGACCATGGTGGTTCTGCTACGGTGAACTCTATTGCGGTTGTATCTGTACTTAGTTTTGTGGGTTTGCCGACCATGATGTGTCCGACGCTTCCAAGACTCTCGTACGTGTATATTGGCATATTAATGAAATCCCTCTTCGTTCCGACCCATTTCCCTCCATAGTGGTCTGTGTATGTCTGTAGTTGTTGATCTGCTGGAGCTTCTGATGATCCATATGTTGAAGTAGATCCAAACTTGTTTCGCATTTTACGATTTGACATTGAGACGCTGCGACTCATAGTTTACTCAATCTAGGAATTTAGTGGGAGTAGAAAGAAAGTCATTATTGTGGTGCATTTATAACCTTATTTCATGGTTCAAGCATTACAATCAAAATTTAGTAGAGCTTGTCATGTCAATACAGGCTAGAAAAACACTGTATGAAGAGGGTCATAACTGTTACCAATGTCATGTGTCTAGATTCTTGTGGGGACAACACCAATTTAAATATGAAATTGGTGTCTAATTTTCCTCCATCTATCTAAATTTAACTGGGATCAATTGTAATTACGCTACTATTGCTGATAGAAGTTAGGTGAATTTCCACAGTGCTCCTTTTTTATTAATTTTTTTTCCCCCACACCCGTGTATTTTCAGGTTCACCTCTCCTTCTACAATAATCAAAACCCAAGATTGTTCCTCTCCTACTCAACTAACGGTGCATGGTCGCAGTTACCACACTGATTAAGCCACCTTAACATACAGCTCCCCTATTTTTCAATGAATGCTATTTATGTATCTTATATAGGAAGAGGTTCTCCATCTATTCCGATTTTACTTTTCTTTACAACTTTAATGGTCTTGGTTTATGCTCTGCAAAACCAATTCCAACCATTCCTAAGGTTTGATTACTCATTTCTTTAATATGCCTAAACTTTTGTTCCTTTTTGTCAAAAAATTTTGTTGTCTAATTATATAATTTGATTGTTTTTCTATGATTGATGTTGTATGTTTATTTTCCGTTTCATAACAAGTTGTAAGGAAACTGATAATTTTAATGGTCCTGGTTTATGCTTCCTAAGGTTTGATTACTTCTTCCTTTCATCTGCCTATGCTTTCGTTCGCTGTTGTGAAAAAATTACATTGTTTAATTGTATAATTTATTTGTTTTCCTAGCATTGATGTTGCAAGGAAACTTAGAATTTAACTGCTCCTGGTTTATGCTATGCAGAACGAATTCCAACCATTTCTAAGGTTTGATTACTCTTTTCGTTCATCTGCCTATGCTTTCCTTCCTCTTGGTGAAGAATGTTTATTCTGTAATTATATAATTATTTTCTTTCCTATGATTTATGTTGCATGTATATTTTCTGTTTCATAACAAGTTGCGAGGAAACTGTAGTAGTGTTTGAATTGAAATTGAGAGTTCTGATAATGCATTAATATTTCCATGATGTATTTCAAAAAACTTGTTTAGAAAAGGAATTTCAAAACAGATTTGGTTCTACATCTTCTTCTTCCCCTGATTGCGTAATAGTATATTTACAGTTTTATGTGTGTACATGCCCGGTAACTTATATGATAAAGGGTCTTTACACAGCTTATTGTCTCAACAAAGGTCATCATCAATGTTTTTACACTTTATGGAAAACTCTGTTGCCAATTAACTGAGGCTTTTTAACTACTTATTTCCTTACCAAAGGCTACCTCTTTGTTATTGGTCAATTATTCCTATGCCTTATGTGACAAGTAGTTAGTTGTGATTTTCCATAGTACCTGCTTATTTTGTTAACAAAGGTCAATTTTTTCCCCTGTTTATGTTGTGATTGCAGTGTGGTTAGTATTTAACCCTAATAATGTATAACAAATTTCTTATTCTCTTGAAAAAGGTTAGCTACTTTTTTATTGATACTATTGTTATTATTATTGGTAAATTACTTGTTAATATGATTTTCGTTAGAGCTTTTAACATATTCGTTTTTTATGGTATTGACAAACTAACAGAACTTTGTATTTTCCCAGTTATTTAATTTTCAAGTAACTAACAAATATGGTGAGTGGTTAGCGGTAATGTTGTGTTACTGGTTCGATAATTATGGAACAAGTATATTATTTGAGATAGTTATGGACGAAGCACGAGCCAGAAGGTCAAAAAGGTGTTTGATTTAAAAAAAAGAAAAAAAAAAGAAAAAAAGAAAAAGAGGTATCCGAACTCAAGTAGAGATGTGTTGTAGAAGTGAAGTGGACCCTGGCAACCTATTTGATGGAGGCATTGTGTTCATCATTGGCCAATTTGGTGTTTGGTTTTAAGGGAATTAGGCTGCTTGAAGTGGTAATTTACGCTACTTTTTCCCTGAAGTAATTTACACTACTCTTATTCCATGGGGAGTATGTAAACAAGTTTTCCATGTAATTTACGGTATTTTTTCTTAAAATGTAATTCATGCCACTTTATTTTAGAGGGTATTATTATATTATATATTTGAGATTCAATATTATTTTACCCAATTTAACCCTCACCTAAAGTGGTTATTATCTAAGAAATTGTTGTAAACATATTTCTTTTGTAACATAAATTATATTTATCATTTGTATAATTCTATGTGAAATTCAATTTACATTTCCTCTTTTATAGACTATTACTTTACTGCTCCATTAACAATGTTATGTGCATTTTCTCAGTTTTAAGGGTAATTGATATCTTTGAAATCTAATCTCTTTTTAAGTTTTGTTATGGGGGTGTAGTAAGTGGCTAACCATTATTGATTCCTTCACCGGTGAAATAAGTATATTTCGAATTTCAACTCTTTTTCAATTTTGTTATGGATGTGTAGTAAGTGGGATTTGGGTGAAACGTGTAGTTTTCCTTATTTTCATAAACTTTTAAATAAGGATAGGGTCACACGAATTCCCCACTGTAATCTTAAAATTTTCCCTAAATATAAGGATATGGATGGAGAAGTGGAAACACAAAACAAATCAGTGACCGGAAACAGGAAACGTAGGTATTAATTATGAAAAAAAATCTATATAACGTTCATCGAAAAAGTATAAACGTGTATGAGTACGGCATAGGAAATTTAATCAAATACAACTATAAACCCTAACACTTTCAACACGCGCGTGCTCAGAGTCTCTTCAATTTTTTGGGTAAGGGTTAATTTACAGCATTTATTGTAATTTTGGATTATTATATTTTCCAATAAAAAAATAAATAAATAAATAAAAAAGAATGAAACAAATAAAAAAAAACGTATGGGTGTGATGAGTATTATGTGCGGTGAATCACAATGCCGTACTTTTTTTTTGTTTGGAAAATGTAGTAATCCCAAATTATGAACAATGCTTTAAATTAATCCTTATCCATAAAATTAGAACAACCTCTGTGCACGTGCGTGCTCAGAGGCTAGTATGTGTTTAATCTACTTTTATGATCTCTTTTTATTTTTTTGGTGTAGCCATTGCATAACTAATCGATAATGCATAAAACGAGGTAGGTTCCTTTCTGTTATCATTTCAATGATTGTAGTTTTCCTTCAAATATGCATATCAACATTCCAGTTGAAGGAAAAAAAGAAAGAAAGCAAATGATCATTCGATATAAAAGTCATCACACATTGTGAATATGGTCATATTATCATAAAATTAAAACCATGTTTGTGGACCTTGAAGAGTACATATAATAATATACAAATACTTGAGAATTACATAAAAAAACTTGAATACAATCTATGGAAGCTACAAATTAACCCTAAAGCTCCTACGCTACAATCCCTACTTCCCCTGTCTGTTATGTATTGCCAAAGGCAATCATCAAGAGTCAGACGGGGGCGGAGGTGGAAAAGCACTGCTGTACTCTGAAAAATCTGCTCTCAACGCAGCAACCTCAGCAATAAGGCCATCTAAAAGCTGTCCATGAGCTGCTTGAGTCGTCATAATGGTCTCCATCATAGCACGAAGAGATAAGGGAGGAGGAACGGTGGGGTCTGCAGCTGTGCTGTGAGCATGTACCCCATCGTCACCAATGTCAGCAACGGTACCTGTAGGATCAACAGGACTCTGCTCAGCATGATCGTCTCCAGTGGTGGACTGTACTCGTGGCCTTTTTGATGACCCAACACTCGGTCCAACACTCCTCTTTTGTGCAGTCCGTTGTTTGAGAAAGGTGGCTCCTATAGGGGCTGTGATGTGGATCAACTCTAGGGAAGGAAAATTCTGTACCCCTACATAGCGTAGAATCCTATAGATGAAAACTGGGAAGAATAGACCATGCTTCTTACTCTTACTCCTATGTGCCCGAACAAGCGTTTCATAGAAAAGGGAAGCAAAACAAATGGACGCATCAGTGACGAGGGCATACAAAAAGTAACACCTCTCTCTAGGAATAGTATGGACATGGGAGATGGGGAAGATGTTGTGACAAGCTATCCTAAATAAGATATAATTAAGCTCGGTTAAGTCACTCGAGTTAATTCTTGATGTTGTGAAAGCCAATGTCATTGATCTTCCGCAAAGAAGAGTCATAACATCAGAGATTTCAGGACGGTTCGAGTATGAGTATGGATAAGTAGGTGTTCTAACACGAGGTACATCAAGAGCATTGGATATATCATTCTTAGTTATGACAAAGTATCGACCTCGAATCCAAGTAGCGAAATCATTATCAGAACGAATTTCGAGATTGGCATAGAACTCTCTAATCAGTGCAAGTGGAGGAGGTTGTAAACCTTTACATAGAGACAACCAGTTCCTACACTGTAGATTCCTATGGACAGCAAGTGGTAATTCATCTAGATTGATTTCTCGTTCCGGCCAAATTGTCCAATACTGAATTACATTTTCAAACCTTTGCGCCTGCGTAACCGTTTGAAACGTTGTTTCATCAAACACAATTGCAGGCTTAGATGAGGAGGCAGACACTCTTTTGGCAGGCTTAGATGAGGAGGCAGACACTCTTTTGGCAGGCTTAGATGAGGAGGCAAACACTCTTTTGGCTTTGGTTTTAATGGTTTTAGACTTCTTAGGAGCCATAACTAGGTTGTACAGGTGGGAATGAAAGCACAACAGAAAACCAATATTTAGAACTGCGTTAGAGACACATAAACACAATGTACATATGCATGACAAAAAGACTGCATGATATTGATGCACAATAATACCCAATTTCAGGCAATTATACCCAATTCAACAAAACCCCAAATTCCACGAAGAACAAGATTGGCGAATGAACCAACATGTATACCAAGATGTTAAAATTTTGAATATAAACGATAGAGAACATCTCGCCAACATGCATACACAGCAACCCAACCAGTTCAGATGAAATGAAGCAATACATCAAAATCCTGAAATTCCCAATATGAAGACATGAACTCTAATTTTTCATTTCTCACAAATCATGCGTTCTTTGCAATTAAAGGGTAGAAAACGTGTGTACAACATCCATACAAAAAAACCCATTACCTATTTCATGTCAAAACACCAACACCCATGAAAATCCCCAAATTCCATATTAACACATGAACCCTAAATTGAATGGGCTTGTAGAAATCAGCTATGTTTATGTAATTAAAGGCTACAAATCGTATGAACAACATGCATATGTAAAAACCCATGACCCATTTCAGACCACAACACCCAAAATCATGAAAATCCCCACACTTGCATAGTTCGAAATTTCAGCTTTCACAGGGAGATTAATGCAGGATTTGAAATTAATTTCAATGGGAAGCAAGGGTAAAAGAGTCATACTACAGTTGAGGATCGATGTTTGGAACCCGGGAAGTCGCTTAGGAGCTTGAGGAATCGAGAGCAATCGACTGCTGCTACCGTGGGAGTCCAATGCATCCAACAGCTACTATTTTAGTTCTTTTTATGAAACAACAGGTAACACTGAACTGATATGAGAACCACATAACTCGATAATATAAGAATCGAGGTCCATAGTACTCGCTGAACGAAAAACCGAGTTATATAATTTGGACCGATCGTGCACCAATCAAGTAAGAATCGATTCTTCCAGACAACTTTGGCTGGAGTTGTGATGGATCGCAGATGTACTCGCTTTCTAGGATATCGAGTACTATATGTAACTCGATTATTATATTATCGAGTTACTTATTAACTCGCTTTCTTGGAGAGCGAGTACTTCTGGTTAGATTTTTCAGTCACCAGTTAGTACTCGAACATATTAGAATCGAGTTTTATGTTTTGGACCGATCGTCCACCAATCAAGTAAGAATCGATTCTTCCAGACAACTTTGGCTGGAGTTGTGATGGTGCTAAATGTACTCGATAATAAAATTATCGAGTTAATTAAAGTAACTCGCTTTCACGGATAGCGAGTAATTTCTACTCGAAAATAGTATCATCGAGTTTTATGTTTTGGACCGCTCGTGCACCAATCGGACAACAGTCTGTTTTTTCAGACAATCATGGCTGGACTCATGACTTACTCGATTGGTCGTGTAGCAATCGAATGACAATCGATTCTTACAGTCACATATTGCAACACACTCCTATGCATTTCGATGGGTCGCAGCCAGTTCGACTGATCAATTTTTTCTCCAGTAATACTCGATTTTTGTGAAATCGAGTTATTGATGGAACTCGCTTAATAGAAGATCGAGTAACGTGTTCTTGAGAGACGAATACATGATACTCGAATCTTGAGTTCCCGAGTTATTAATTGTACTCGGTTTTAATATAATCGAGTTTTATAGAACAGCCTTCCACTACATATTACAACTCGGCCTGCATGTTTTTTCCTGTTGCAGCTGGGTCAGTTTTTTACACCAGCAGGTATGTTCTGTTTATTACAATGTCCATGGAGCAACAAGTGGCATGCAACACACTCTTATATTGTTGCTTTTGAGATTGCCCCTGCTATATAAATATGAATGCAACAAAGTTGGAGAAGTTGGAAATCATACTAAAATAGCTTAGTGAAACCCCATTGCAATAACTTCGTTTTTAACTGAATTGTTTGCTTGACCGGCTTAGTAAAACCCCCATCAGTACATAACATTAAAGGCACTAACAAAGTGCATGACTACATAAGTACAAACTTTAATATCAACTTCTAAGCAAAAAATGACCAATATCATTTGTCTTCTCATCATGGGCCTGTTCAACTGGTGACGTTCGGTTGCTTCCAATTAAAGAGGTAGGGATCATCCTGGCTGCGCAACGTATGTCCGTTAGCTCCCATCCACCTTGGCTGCCGTACCTACTGTAAATAGTTAAAAAATGTTATGCACACTGGACTTATATAAGTTATTAACACACAACATAGGCAGAAGAGGAAAAATTTTAATGACTTACGTCGAATACTGTAACAAAAACAACTGAACAACCTCATTTGCCTATACATGCATGAACACCAGTGTTTGTTTCATGACTAGTCCATATACTTACGATGGCAATAGAGAACAAAGACACTACTACTGAGTTCTTAATAGTGCCAATTTATATATGACAAAAGTTGTAGGAGATATATGACCTTTACCTATGATGCAGCTCCACCGCTAGTTGACTCCGCATTTCGAGTAGGACATGTTCTACGGTTGTGCCCCTCTTGGCGACAGAACCCACATCTTGACTTGGGTCCATTCTCGATCCATAGGGAGGTCGGCAACTCCCTATCATTCTCGTCCATCTCATTGCGGATTCGTGTGGACTTTGGCCAACCTTTGTTCCGGATCAGGTGCGGATTGGGCATCACTACTCTAGTTTCTTCAGGATCCGGCCATGCTAATCTGTCTTTCAACGGTTGGAATACCGGTTCATAGCTATGGAACCTATGACTCACGCTATAGCAAGGATCAATAAACAGCTGTGCATCATGCTTATACTTAGCACAAATTGCTATTACGTGTGAACACGGCATCTTGTATGCTTCCCATTTTCCACATGTGCATGTCATACCCCGAAGATCAACCCTATGCGTGTGTCGTCCGCCCCCATTACCTAGAGGATTACCTTGTGTGTCAACCTGATATAACTGCGCTTGTGTGCACATCCGTGTCACCATATGGTCCTTTGCCTTCGTTTGGTTTTTTTCGAACTTCTCCATGGCATACTTGCACCATTGTTGACCCGCTTCCAATTGCTCTAGAGTGAGATTACGACGAGCGTCAAAGTAGGAGTTCAGTTTGAAGAAGGTGTACCTCACCATTGCCGTGATTGGCAAGCTGCGTGCACCTTTCAATACTCCATTAAAACACTCCGATAGGTTGGTTGTCATTGCTCCGTATCGACGCCCTCCGTCGTGTGCAAGTGTCCACTTTTCTTTGTTTTCATTTTCCAAGTACCTGTGTGCAGCCGGTTTGACATTGCGAATTAAATCCAGTGTGGCTTGAAACTTTCTAACTTGATTCGCGCTTGCGGCCCTCCATACCATGTTCTTCAACTCCGGAATTTTCCATTTTGTGTTCACATTGCTAACTACATGGCGGAGGCAATACCGGTGATGGGCCTGGGGAGGCTGCAACCAAGTCATCCTTGTGTCATCAAAGCAAGCTTTTATACCCGAATGTCGGTCAGAGATGATGCAAAGATTTGTCCGGTCCGTAACATATCGTTTCAGGCATGCCAAGAACCATCCCCATGTCTCCTTGCTCTCACTCTCAACAACGGCAAACGCGAGTGGATAAACCTCGTTGTTAGCATCCGTTGCCATTGCTATCAACAACTTCCCCTTGTACTTGCCATAGAGGTGCGTTGCATCGATGCTTATCACCGGCCTACAATACTTGAACCCTTCTATACACGGACCAAAAGCCCAAAAGGCACAGTTAAATGTGCAAGTTCCCGGCACACTACGATGGTCGCACTTCAACTGTGTCACTGTGGTTGGATCTGCATCTTTTAACGCTGCCAGGAACCGAGGCAATTCTGCATATGACTCATCGAAACCACCGTAGATGGCTGCAACGGCTTTCTGTTTTGCATCCCAAACCTTATAGTGAGACGCCCAATGGCCGTGCTTCGCATGAAGAACACTACGTAGGGTTGCTACTGTTCTTGAAATGTCTTCCCGTACGTATGACTCAAGTGTGATGGCAATGAACTTTGAATCCATCATCCTTCCATCATGATCCACTTGGAGTGTCGAGCAAGTGTGGGGACCCTTAGATGTTGTGATCATCCACAGCTTGTGCCTTTTGCTGTAGATAGCTCGAATTGACCATAGACATGCATCGTGTACACACGTTACAACCAGTCTCTCGGGGTCTGACTTCATGTACTTAAATTTTTTATTGAGCCCAACGGAGAACATGGTTAGCGCGTGCTGAACCGCAGCTTTATTATTGAATAGCATCCCCTTGCTCGGTTCATCCCCTGGTCGCCAACTCAGCAGACCTGTTTCCAGGGAAGGTGATGGGTCATTAATGTCATCCCATGTGTTTGACGTGAACCATTCGGGGTTAGGGTTCAGATTATTTTCTGGTTGTAGTTCATCTAACAATTCTGGATTCTCTACCGGTCCATCGTTATCAACGAACTCCTCATACACATCTCGAGTCTCATCCATTTCGGTTGCCTCGTCCAAGTAGTTTTGGATATCTTCATTTCGGTGAGTATATCCTTCATCCTCATGGGTATGGATAGACCCTAACACTTCGGCGTCTTCAGTATTGTCCATTGCAACCCCATTCCATGGTTGACAGTTATAGGGCAAAGATGTCTCGGGTGTAACTGATGGGTGCACAACGGTTACAGGAACTGATTCTTGCTCTCCAACTCTACTGCCATATTGCGAACCCCCGTCGACATTGAACCCAACAGTGTGGACAGTTACATACAAGTCAGAACCTATGAATTGCCCTGCCCGCTTTATCACTCCCCACATTATATTTGCATCATTGTCGCATTGTAACGGAATTGAATTGTAGAACACTTGGGTACCTACTAGTTGCTGCGGAGCCCGAAATACAATGGAGATGTCGTGGGTATCCTTGTCTAACCCCATAGTTGACATTATCTTCCGTTTAAGTTTTCTCGTGTGTATCCCACGTTTCACTTCAATAAGCGTCTGCTTTTGGTTCGGACCTTGGTATGATAGCCCGTGCAAATCATTAATATATGCCTCCCCCACGACCTCCCCCACCACGGCCTGTAGCCTGTGTGCTCGCCTCAGTCACCGTGGCACGCGCATTCTCCAATGCCGCTCGGCTCATCTCTCCGACAAGGTCCAGCGTCCTCTTCAGGTGATTGTACACTGCGGAGTTTGGTTCGCATTGCAATAGTAATTCCACAGTGGACTCAACCTGCAAAATAAATGAGTCCCGTTAAAACTTCTTTGTTTAGTTTTGTGTTGTGCAACACTAGGCCTTTAAGTCCACAGCACTAAATCTGTTTTATCTTTATTTTTTTTAAGAAATAATTTATATATATATAATTTTTATTGTCCCCCAAATAGGTTGTCTTTGAAATTATATACTATTAATATTTAATGAGACTAACACGGACCAAATTTGGGGTTATGCATACCCGTGAAAAAAGAAGTACGATCTATAAGATATTGAAAGAGCTAATCCTACTTGCAATTATCATTTTTACTATATTCCAAGGTATCGCACACTATTGCAGTGTCTTTAAAAACTAAATGAAGAAACAAGACAAAAGACAATCTTAAGGAACCAAAGAAGGCTTTACTTGACAAAATTTAAAATGCAACTTTCATTCACTGTTATTTGACAAAATTTAAGTAAATTAACATGACCAAGTAACTTACCACTACACACTCTTGGTGTGATGGTCACTCCACAAATTTACTACACTTAAATTAGGTTCATGTAGAATTTTTATCTCAAAAGAAGGGGGAAAAAAGATTAGGTTACTTTCTTCCTCTTGTCTCTCGCAAGAACTTTTTTAGGAACCCCATTATGATAAAAAAAATTATACAATCCTATGTAATTCAATCAACTTTTGCAAGATATGGACTGGGTTTTCCGAGGAAAACACCAAGCTAGCTAGGGACGATACTTTAAAGTACCCATAACTAATTGGTACTCATTACCGCATGTTCAAAAACAATTTGTCAAACCTAAAAATAAATAAATATACCCTAATGAATATGAAAATGTTCTCTAAAATGAATATCAAAATATTGATCCAATGGCTCCATAAAACTTAAATTCTCGTAATGCATGCAGCAACACACATATATTGTCAATCCATAAAAGAAGCATCAAATTGTTGCCTTACCATGATTTCCCAATACGCCGAGTCGCGTGTAATGTACCGTCTCGTCGTCTTTCGGTACGACTCCATGTAAGCAGCAAGGTATGTCGTGTCCCCATCCAATGCCGGTGCGTCAGCAATATGTTCCTCTCTATGGGCCCATCGGTCAATGTAGACAGCATGCTCTTGCACCCAATCCTTATCTAGTTTACCTTGGAGGGAGATTTTGTGGAGATGAACGGACGTATCTACAATATCCGATGGCACTTGCTTCATCTCGAATTGACGAAAGACACGTTCGGGATGATGATCCTCTACTATCCAAAAATAGATCAATGGCACATCGGCCCTCCATATTTGTCGGCCGGCAGTGCAATATGGGGGCAACAACTCTAGGACATCGCTGTAGGGCTCCCAAACAACCTGCAGAAATGGTCAACAATAAGATGCCTGCCAACAATAAGAGAACCTCAGAGTGCTACCGGTGTGGCAGCCACATAATAAAAAGCTATGATGTTTGAATCAGAAAATATGATGAAGGAGAGAATTACTTATTAATTATGGCTGTCACCTTATACCTATGTATGATTTCAGTTCTTTCTTAGATAGAGTTGTTATTTCATGTCATCAAAAACATTTTCTTCTCTGTATACGTATTCCTTTATTGGCTCGAGCTATAACTTGGCATCAGTAATATGTCTGCAATTATAGCATGCATGCTTACTTTTTATGTATCATTGAATTTCCAATAATTTTATATTTATGGTCATGACTCATGATATGCATGAATGTGGTTCCCCACTAATTATCTCTGACTTTGGCAAAGGTTTGTTTGTCGGATAAAGTGAAGGTGACTTGAGAAAATCCTGATATATAATTTAGACTCTCAGACATTGATTCACAATCAAAATTAAACGTAATTCTTCTCCAAGAATTTCTTATACTGCTGGATTTATGAGTTAACATATTATTCTTTGCACTTCAATTAGAACAAACAGTATCACTTGACGATCATATGTGGACAACGTGAAAAAAGACAAATTAGTTGTACTTGTCATGATGACTACTTTGATAACTCAGCTAGTGTGTCCTACATCTTTATCATGCACTTCAACTTTATGAAAGAATTGATGGTTCTTGCATTTATATGATTGTAACCAAATCTAATACTATATATAATAGCAGAAGCCTTTAACCACGTGCTGACACATTAGCAAAAAAGCCTATCTAAAAAACTGACACGTATAGAGTTAAACTTAAAAAAACCCGGACGTTGCAATGTTTAACTTTAAAAAGTGGTACATTGCAATGTTTGGTAACGTTATAACACTGATTAAAAGCCCCTTGGTACAAAAGGAAACTAACCACTTTAAAAAAAAAAAATTGCTACAGGAGAAAGGAGAAAGCGAGGCGATAGATACAGTGATAGAAATAGAGAGGCGATGAGATTTGGAGAAAGAAATAGAGAAAGAGGCAGAGTCATCTCAGGTCAGTACCACCGTCGGACTCTGACCACCAAAATCCGTGCTTCCTTCAACCGGCAATGTACTGTTACAGAATGAGTTTTCTTTTTTTGGCTTTCTTTGTTTTTTGATTTTTTATAAATTTTTATAAGTAAAAACCTAAATCTTGTGATAGCTATGATTTCATGTTTACTGCAATTTGGGTCGCTCGCCAGACTTAAAACGTCGGAACTGCAAGCATACAGAAAAAAACCGTTACTTTAATTGAGTTTTTTTTTTTTGGTTTAATGGGTTTAGATTTAATTCATTTTTCTTTTGGGTTTTTGGGTTTTCTATCCAAATGTTTGTTTGCTCAATTTTAGATATTTGCTTTTGTTTTGTTCTTTGTTTAAAGATTACTGAAATAACTTCATTGAGATTAAATTAAGTGTAAGATTGAAATCATTGGTTATTTCCATTTCTAAAATTTATTTTCCCTTTTCAATCTTATTTGAAATGTGGTATCGTGATTAAATTTGGGCATATTGTTTTATTGTTGTTAATCTTGCTTTTTGGATGTATTTGGGATATCCTTGGTCTACGAAAACCAAATCCTTTGCCAACATCTTTTACTGTTATCCTTGATGATACTTTATCTTTCATTTCTAACATCTTTTTTCTAATTCTGCTAATAGAACAACTTAATTTTTCATATACAATTTGTTTGATAAAATTACTGATTTTTTGTTTTATTCTAGAACTCTTAATACATGGAGGTGGAAAGAAAATAAGGAGCATGATCTTGCAGGTTATAATGATATACCATTTTATGGTAGACACTGTACATGTTTGTATTTTAACAGAGAGAGTTTATTTCATTGTATTGTATTATGTTAGACACTATTTAACTAAACAAAAAAGGATTCATTGAGAAAAACAGAGATCAATGGAGAGAGAGAGAGAGCAATTTGCAGGCAGGCACTACCGTTGCTCTCCATACAACAAAAAAATGGCCTCCCTCCACTGTTTAACTACTACAGGTAAAGGTTTTTTTATTCATTTTTATATTACACCATAACTTGATTTTTATGTTTAGTCATTTGGTTGGATAGGTTTGGATTTATGTATTTGAGTTAGATTTGGATTTGGCTACGGTAATTGGGTTAGAATTGTTTTCTACTTAATTTAATTTTTTTAGATTGATTTTGGTAATTTTTCACAGGGAGTATTTTTGAATTCTTGCCTTTTGGAAATATGAATTCTAATTTGTGATTTCTTTTATTGATTTTTTTTTGGGCAGTAATGAGCATTTTTAAATTTGTGTCTTTGGTTTTTTGCTATATCCTAATTCGAAATCTTGGTTTCTCTATTTGTGTTTGCCTTTTGTTGGAGCCTTCGCACTTGTGGAATTATAAGGGTGTGGACATAAACCTATTAATGTTCCTTTAAAGTTTTTTTTTTGATACCTCATCAGTTCTTTCTTTGTTTTAGAGTTATGATTGAATTTCAACCTATGGTATCTACTGTTTATGTGTTATTAGACAACAAACTTTCTGTTTGTCTTATTAATATTTCATTCTACGCAGAGAGCAAAATACTTTATCGGGGGCAGAGGAACAAAAAAAGGTTTCAGAAATACCAGATTGTAACTGTTAAATGCTGATTGATTTTGAGTAACTTTTATGATATGGGTCTGAATGATTATTGTGTAGTAATTATTATTATTGTTATGGTATCCTTAGCTGTCCCAGTAGACATTCATGATAAAGAAGAAGCTGGCTAAGAAGATGAGGCAGAATAGGCCTATCCCTCACTAGATTCGCATGAGGACTGACAATACCATCAGGTTCTCTCTATTTCCTGCTTCTTCGTCTCTGATTCTTTGTTTAACTCTTACTCTTCCTATTGGTTATGTTTGTTTTTTGTTTCAGGTACAATGCAAAGCACAGGCACTGGCTCCGTATGAAGCTTGGATTCTGACTGAGGTGTTTTTGGTTGTTTTATTGTCATTGCTTCTTTAGCATACTTTCAAAAACAATGTGTTTGCAAACATGTTTATTTACTATTTATAGTGGGCTTTCATGTTTTCCATTTCCTTTGTATGGAATTCATAAGAGTCCCTTCCCTTCCCAGATCTTTATTTACTGTTTTTGACTAGATAGGAATAAGACTGAAACTGAATCAGTCACCATTTGCTGTTATGTAGTATTTTAGGATTATAAATGTTATTTTGAGCTATGAATCTAAATTTGTATGATGTTCAAAGGTATTTGTTTTTCCACTACTGTAAGTTTAATTTTTTCCCCTTATTTAAAGTGTGTTAGTATATGTAACTATGATGAAGTATGATTTGATTTACTTTTGATGATGTTAAATAAGAAAGAAAAATACTTTTGAGATGCTATAAAAATGCAACAAAAAAATTTTAAAAAAATATTTAAATAAAATTCCCGTGCATTTGCACGGGTTAAAAGCTAGTAAAAGATAAAAGACAAGGTATCCATGATGAAATTGGTCATAGGTCGGAGTACAGTTTATCATGAATTAGATTATGCTGATGTTGTGAGTCCATATGAACTCACCACAGTGATTATGTTATGTTACCAGTCAAGGTTGTAAATTTCTATCAATGACATCCAACTTTTTCAGTGGATAGCAAATACACAGTTATCTAGGTTTCCTATAGAACAAACTGCACTCCTTTTTTGAGAAACTATATTTTTCCTTACACCTTTTTGAAGATTTTGATCGTATAAAACTGTGGTTTAAAGCTAGCTAGTAAGGACATCATTCAAAATCTGCACACATAATAACATGAGAAATTTTCTTGAATTTAAATATGAGAGGAAGTCGTTTGAGATACTTTGATTATTTTAGAGGAAAATGATTAATGCACTAATTACAACAAGTGACTTGTTTGAAGTTGGGAAGTAAAAAAAGATAGAGGAAGACAAAAATGACATTAATAGAAGTTGTAAACTTTGATATGTCCATTAAGGAAGTAAGGTAACAAATAGTATGATTTCGATTCAATAAAATGACCAGCAAAAAAGAGTTCATATGGTCGACCTGACTAATTTGTTGAGTATATCTAGAACCGACCCAAAAATTTTGAAACTAATGCTTGATTGTTGTTTTTGTAAAAGGAAAAAGGATTAAAAAGGACTAGAACAGATTGATCTTGTTGAAACCACAAGCATTGAACAAATGAAAAGGGTGTTCTTAACTTCTTTTTGAAGTTATATTAGCAACAATTGCTGGTGGAAGGAAGAAAACACCAGTGGTTAGGAGGTGAGAAACTAAGTTGTCTTTAGAACCTTAATTAAGATTGGCAGTTAAGAAGATTCTGGTTACCAAATTAAGGATATGACTATATATAAATATATATACTAATAAATAGTTAGATCAAAATCACTTTTTCTTTTTCTCTTCCCATGCTTTCTTAGCTGCACCCAAATGTACTTTTCAAAAGGACCTAATGTTGAGACTTTATGATCCATTGCCCCACTAGATTATGTCATGACCTCATCAAAGAATCAAATTGTGTATTATTGAAGCCACTTCTTGACTGATTAACTGTATTTCAGTAATATGTTTAGAGGTTGCTGACGAATCAAGCTAATGCTATTCTCATGACAACTAGAAAAGGAGCACTGCTCACTGCTCTCTGATTGATGCTTTTAGCAGAGTCATCCTATCCAAAAAATTTTCTTTTCTGTTGGTTCACAAGACATGGGTAGTGGGTGTTTGGTTTCTGATGAGCAAAAGTTTTGAAGTTGTTAGGCTAACTATACAGCTATCCTGTCTTGTTCTTGATGAATTTAACTCGCTTTTTGTTCTGACTCATTTTCCTTTCTATCAAGTCAAGGTTCTGCAACTTGACCACCATGTTTGACTTGTTGAGGCAGTGTCGACATAAGCCTAGAGTTGCAGTAGCATTCAAAATTTTAATTGTTTCACAAAGGCTAGCTAATTCAGGATGCAGCTGTTTAATTAGTAGCAAATGATCATATGTTAAAGCATATTTGGGTGTGCCGACACTTTTTCTTAACAAGTGAAATACGTACTTATTTGTGTCAATCCTCAATGTGAGCACACATGTATAAGACCATTGAAGAACCACTTCACTAAAAATCGTAAGACATTCTTGACCTATTTCCCCCTCTTATTCTATTTCCCCCTATTATTGGATTTGACATGGTTAGATGCACCCGGATACTACTGGTTGCAGTAGCTAAAACCGAGGAAGAAAATTGAAGCGTACACAACTAAATATATGTGGAATCAAATTAGTGTAAAATTACTAATGAAGGTACTTTATAGTGATTGCCCACCTTCAAATATAATTCGTAACTAATGCCTTGTATATCTATGGTCTAATCGACCAAAGTTACATTATTAACTATACACATGCAGTAGTTGACAACCCTAGAAAGTCAAAACCAAAATAAAATAGAGAATTATATCCTTGTGACATGAAGCGGTAGAATACCTGGTGTGCCCGTATACTCGACAGTGACGCACGATACGCAACTAGCACATGTGTCGCATGCTCTGTCGTGCTCTTCGGCCCCTTCCATCTAGTAAACATATAATTTCAAACAGTGGTCATTAGTTATCATGCAAATAATATATTCCAAATAATTATCATGCAAATATTCGTGCCACTGTAGTACATTTTCAGTGTACTTGGGTTGGCTATTCTTTAATAAAAAGTTCTAACGTTATATATCAAAAAAATAAAAAATATCATGCTAAGTTTGGAACTTTTCTTCTCTACAATGAAAGACAGAAAAAGAGTGGCTCCTTTTTTCAATCTTGGATTCCCATTGGGTGCACCTATAACTTACCAGTTTAAAAAAATAAAAATAAAAACAAGTCAAAATCAATGAGGGACAAAACAGTTTTGTAAGAAAGACTTATTGAAAGTCCCAGATTGAAATGAAAGGGGATACTATACTTCCTCCTCAATAAATACCTCTCCATCAAGAATTTCAAACATGAATACATTGTTTAGTTTTTGCAAGGGCCTGACATTCTTTAGTTTTTAATGTTGGGCTAGCTTATGTGTAAACCTAACATATAAGGGTTATTTATTTATATATATATATATATATATTTGTTTTCATTAGATTGTTACTTATGAAAAAAATAATATACAAGGTTTTCTTTTGTAAGAGAATAAAAAAATTTAGTAATTAAAAAAGGGGCCAAAACTAATCAAACTGCTCAAAACCAAAACTAATCAACTCGTCACACTGGCCGCTCTGGTCTGCTTCAAAAATTTAAGCTCCTTCAACTTTGCAATGTTGGATAAGTGAATATGGTGTTTTACTCAGGGAAATGACCAATTGTGGAGATGCCTTCTGAGAATTAAATATGAGCAAGATTCCCAGTGGACTACAGACGGAGTAGAATTTCCACACGGAGTGGGACTGTGGAAAGGAATAAGAGCAGGTCTTGGGAGTCCTATAAATTTATTAGATTTAAAATTGGGGATGGCATGAGGGTGAGGGTATATGGCTTGATGCATGGTGTGGGAACAAGTCTTTTAATTGGTTAGCTTACGTTAGTTTATGATCCTTTCCAAATTGCAGCTAACAAACATGCTAGGGTTAGTGATTCTTTGGATGTTAGGGGTAAAGTAGTGCATTAGTACCCTATCTATGTTAGGCAATTGCAGGATTGGGAATTATTGTCTCCCTGCCCTGTTTGATTTACTGTATTCTCAATGGGTTCAGCTTTCGACAGAAGACAGCATATTGGAAACTAGATAGAAATGGTGACTAACTCCATGTGAATGTATTTTCAATTTCTTGAATTTTCTTTACCCTTTTCGTTTGTAACATTTTCATTCGACAATGGAACCCCACAATCACAAAACCAACTTGTGATTAGGGAATATGGGTCGTTCATGGTGGTGGATAAAGTTGGGATTTGGATAATTTGGTTGGGGTTGGTCTGGTATTTGTCCTTCACCGGGTAGTAGAGCAATTATAGAAATTGTGGATCATTATAGAGAAATTGGAGAAATTGTCATATTGAATAATATTTTATATTATTTATTGACAAAATATAAATTCTCCAATGACATAACCGTGCATAATTTCATTTAGTATAATTACTTTCTAGTAAGTGTTTTAGCATGATACCAAAATTTATTTCTCAAAAGAATATAGTCAAAAAAATTTATTTGGACTGAATTCATTCTACCAAAGTTTAAAATCTATTTGCAGTTGTCTCCTCAAATGCTGCATTAGAAGCTACAAAAGGTAGATTGAACCTATGGCATTAGTAAGCATCTCATGACCATGGACCCTTTTAGGACAAGAGGCCAGTCCCTAAGCTAATAGAGGCAATTTTGATTTGAAACAGGCCTATAGCTTCATTAACATATCAAAGTTACCATCAACCCCAAAAAAATCCAAGACTCTCAAACTTACCAGAACTTCCATTACCTTCATAACCATTTACCAGGCAATGTATGCAACTACCAATCCACATAAAATGTTTATGCTACACATCAAAAGTGATACCAAATAATTCATGAGGTCTTTAACCTTAGACTAAACAACAATGACATACGGCAGAAAAATATTCTACCACCCAATCTAGAGACTGAGATAAAGGAATTCCAAGAATAAGAATCATCGATGGAAAAGCTAAGAGGATTTAAATTAATTTCTAAGCTCTTACTAACCCACCGTGATGTATATTGGTTAGCCAAGTCCTACAATTAGTGCCAAGGAGCTCTTGACTCATGTACATCTCATATATCAATTTATGTATATTCTATGATGAATGATTTTTGAAAACCAAAAAACCAATACTTCATTTCTATACACAATTATCAAAAACACATTAGATTGAAATTTGAAGGAAGAATATTAAACCCAAACCATCTGAGAAGTGAAAACCCAAGGTTATCTATGATATCGAACACAAGTCATTATGGGTTTCCACCACTTATTTTACTAAAAATTAGAAAGATCTAGAGATAGAGAGATTCTTGACTTGGCGATTTGTTGAAAGTATATGATTTAATCTCTTCTTTCTTCTTCTGTATTAGAGGTGTTATATACATGTAATATATACTTATTTGTCTTACCATATAAAAATAGTTAAGCATAGGGTAAAGTTAAGTTATGGCCCTGATTCTATTTTTTATTTTTTCATAATTTGATAGTTGGAGTGGGGGATTTGAACCCTGCATGTCTACGTCAAAAACACTAGGAGGTGCCAATTAAACTACAAGGCTCTTGGCTAGGTTATGGCCCTAATTATCTTGCAAATTCAGAACTACTACCAGGCAGAAAAGGACATTGGCCAAAACAACAATGCTTTAGCATTGCCAATACATTTTAGCATTTCTAATATTAACTAAATGCAGTAAGATATTGGAATTTAAATTGGAATCAGACTAACCAAAATAATAATCATGCAAATATAATGATTGACATAAGGTGAAGAAATTTGTCTTTCGCAAAATAGCATGCTTTAATCATAAAAGCAAGACAGTCTTACAAATATATGTAGGCACCACAAATCATACCAAACATTTATTGAAAAAAAATAATAGTACTTGACAATTGTATCAAACTACTCAAATAACATACCGATTGGCAAAGGGACCTGCCTCCACTGGCGGTAGTGGCAACCTCATAACAGGGCATATCAGTGGGAACCTCGAATACGCCCACAGCTGCACCAACATCACTGCTCCTCTAATCTGCTTCGCCTTCGACTCCAATGCCTTGCATAAGTGCCTGTACAACCAGGCTAATGCCTCACTACCCCAACTGTACCTCTTCGCGTTGCTGATTGGGTTTAGGAACTGTAGAGGCAGCACTGACACCCGGTCTGCCGACTTATCCATAAACAAAATCGTCCCCAACCGATCGAGTATGTGATAGCGCGCATGTTGCTGCACTACCTCATCAGTAGCATCCGCAGCTAGGGGACCACTAAATAGTGCATCCAGCCACGTGAATCTGAGCCTCGCCCCAGCAAGGATAGAGGTGTTCTCATGGGGATGCGGTATCGGGTCTGGTGGACGATGACCCAATAACTCAAGACACAACGTAGGTCACTCCATCTTCACAGCCCCAGTAATTGGCAACCCATCAACAGGAACCCCTAGCATCACCTCAATATCTTGTAAGGTGATGCTCATCTCTCCATGCGGTAGGTGGAATGTGTGCGTCTCCGGACGCCAACGCTCAACTAGTGCTGTGATCAACGCATAATCCACTTCCAAGTTTAGAACCTTGAATAACCCTTCAAAACCCGCCTCATTTATGTACCGAGCAATCCGTGGGTCAAGCCCATGCTCGGGTAACTTGCAACTTCGGCGTCTGCAGTTTAGCACGCCTGGCACTACCTGCACACGAAAGAGCATTGTCTTAGGATAGTGCACACGAAATTACTATAACAATGCTACATAATAATAATATGCAAGAAACAGTAGGCTAACTAGTTAGTCCCGAACATTTTGCAAAACGTTAGTTACAATGTTAATTGCTTATTCGCTCTACCTCAATAGCAGATAGGATCAAATTCAACATGAATGACATTGTTTAAAATTAGCACTAAGGTGATGGGCATCATGTTTTGAAATGAATGAGCAAAGTGCCTCACTATGTCAAATGGAGTAGGGAATTAGGAATCAAGGTCGTTAGTTGTCTTATGTGTAGCCACGCGTAATTCTGTGCGCATGTTTGGAAAAAAGAATAGTAGCGGATTCAATTTTTTATTGATTACTATAGCTTCTAAATGACATGTACTGACTTTGAACATTTCTGCTCCATACAATGTTCTTGATTATTTATGCTTCATGCTATTTTCTCTTTGGATTAAATACAATTCTGCGTAAACCAAAACATTCTACCATGTCCAACGTCTATTTGCAAAGAATCAAAGAACCGTACAGAAATAAAATTAAATGATTTCGACATGTCAAAAGTTCAGTACAACTACACACCTGACCGGCTGGCGTCTCCCAAAGCAGCGTGGATCGATGAACCGGCTGCCGCGTCAACTGTGTACCAACCGTCGGTCCAGGATCCACATTTCCCACTTGCTGCATATCTAACACGCATGCAATCATGTTAGACACGTAAACACAGGCAAGTAATAGTGAAGAAAAGCTTGGCTTTTGCAAGTAAACACAGGCAAGTAATTGAATGTTCTACAACAAACTCACAAAAACAAATACAGAGAGACAGAGTGAAAGAGAGATTTGACAGAAAATTGAAAACATATAATTGCTAAACTGAATTATACATCATGCATCTATATACACTGATTTTCAATCGATTTAATCATATTAAGGAAGAGTTAAAGTAAAACACTAAAATATAAACAAGGAATAGTTCGTGAAGCCTAATATGTTGACAGTAACGCAAAAGATTGTCGCTTTCCAAAAATGTTTTCATTGTTTTTATGTGTTTCGTGCAGGTGAATCCTAGTTTTCCTGAAAATATTTTAGGTTGGGTGGGAAAACACAATTAAGAGAGGCCTAAAAGGTTTTAGGCCTGGCCTTAAAACACATAAAACATTTTCAGAGAGCACAACAGAACACCTCCAACCCCCGAGTAAGTAGCCAACTCCCTCCCCCAAGCTAACCACTCCAAACCACAAGAGAAAGCATTGCACGAGCCCACCAATAAAGCTCTTCCAACACAAAAGATTAGACCAGCAATCCACCAGTTATAGCCAAGATAACTCACAGTGAACATTTTTTTTTGTAATTATTTTTGCTGTTTTTCGTTCCCAATCCATTGACCACCCCCATCCCCCCACAGCAACCAACCCACCCTGCCCCACTATCACTGCCAACCTACATGACCTCTCTCTCTCTCAAATCTCAATTTAATTCCTACTTTTGTTTCTTTATTGCAATTTTCCATCTGCATCAAAAGCCTAGTGGCAATTCATATTCCATTCTTTTCCATTAATTAAATTACATATCAAACCCCATTCAAAAGCCTACACTTTATAGAGTCAAAAATTAATTCTGACACACAGAAATCAATACCCTAGGGAAATAAGTATAGTAGGCCAAACCACCAAAAAAATAAATAAATAAACAAAGCCCTAGGTCCGTCAGAAGCACCCTAGAGGATGTACTATTTCCATTCCCAAAAGCCACCACAAATCTCAATGCTCCCTAACCTAACCCAACCTATTATGAAAGGATTGGGTGACCCTAAAAGGCCACTAAGGCCACTAAGTTCCCTTTTCAACCTCAAATGTAATAGATGATAATAATAATAATTCGATGTACTTAGTCACCAAACATAACCCACAGAAGCTGCTAATCTGACACAAGACAGGAGCTTAAACGGGCTTTAATACCAAATTTGATGTAGCCTTTTTAGGAATTTCAACACTAAACTAGATTCTTGATAACATATTGATTGTGTTGATGGCTGTTTGGTATTTAAACAATAAAAAGAACATCAAATAAACAAAGATAAAACATTGGGCAATCACACCTAGGCCTAGGCTTTCCTAAGCACTCACATTTAGGTACGAGATAGCAATTGCGATTGAAAAAAGTTGGAATGTTCATTATATAGGCTACTTCTAAATCCTTTCTTACAAAGGCTAGGAATACTAATAACCAAAAAAAAAAAGTACTTTAAGAACTTCTAAGACAATTCTAGTCTCTTAAGACAATCAATTATGCATCTGTACACAAAATGTAAGTGACTTTCAATTGATGTGGTAAGTAAGTTTATATGTTCCCGTATGATATTACAAGGATAATGACATGAAACAAAAAATTACAAACCAAAACTTAGATGTTGAATAAAAACAATATGGCACAGTTAGAGCCGTAAGCAGAGTAAATGGCAGCAAAGGTTTTAGGATGTCCATGGTCTGTGTGTACATATATGCATGCATATCCATTATACACACATTATATCTATTATAATAAAAACTAAACAGAGTGGAAGCTTGTAAAAGCCAGTAACTTTGAAGCTTGTAAAACCAATAGCTTCCCAATTCAACATCATTCAGCATTGAATTAAAAAGAAATTTTCCCTAATTCAAAATCATGACATAACTTGTGACATAATTTCTGGAAAAAATAGAGATTGATTTGATACACTTTCAAACTATATGAATTACAAACCAATTTCCCCTAACAATGAACACCGTTATCATGCTAACTGTATTTTACATGAATTCCTGCCCTAGATGTGCGTCATAAAACACTTCAAAACCAAACCCACTTCAAAACCAAACCCAACAAAGCTAAAACAGAAACAATAATTATGAATACAGATAGACAACAATCTAACAGCGAAAAACTTAGGAAGTGACACTCAAATCAGATTACATGCAAAGGGAAAAAATTAAAATTTGAACTCAGCATTTACAAATTACCTTAATACGTTTGCAATCCTTTAACTCCGAAGACAGATTGGGTTGAGCTTCGGCCGTGCTGAGATTGAAAAAGTGTGGGTATGGGTATGGGTTTCGATTTAACTTCGGAAAAGGTCTACTGAACGATTTGGTTTGGGTGCGGGTAGAAATAGGAGAATCTGACGGTGGCTATTGACGGTGGCTACTGAACAGACTGGCGGTGGCTACAACTCGGACTGAGGAAGGGAGAGAGACTGTAGACTGCAGAGGAAGGAAGACAAACAGTTTTAGAGACGTTACATTCAAAAACTGGATCATATTCTGCATATAACTCGTTTTCCCCATTGACGAGTTCCAAATAGTAACGCGGGAATATTTTATTGCCCAAAAGCCAAGCTAGAACACCAGCGTGGCAAGAACCAGCCTACAACTCGGTTTCTTCATAATCGAGTTACTTAAGTAACTCGCCTTTACGAAGATCGAGTTTCAAAACAGGGGCACGCCCCTATATAATTTCGAAACAAGGGCATTATGCCAAATATGTTTCGCAAAAAGGGCAAAAGGCCAGAATCCTCTATTTTTAAAAAAAAAATGATGTGACCTCATAATTAATTAGTCCAAGAATTAAATCAAATAGGTTGATTTATAAAAATTAGCAATAACATTTTACAAAAGGCACAAGGATTCGGCCAAAATCTGAGACTTGTGATTGAGACATTCAAAATTTCAAATAGCCCACTCCCAATTGAATGTATAAAAGAAAAAAAAAGAAAAAAAAATTATGGGGTCCAGCAGGTAGACCCACGTGTTATGATCATAGTGGCATGAGGAAACATTCATGGAAGATCAAGCAACGCAGAGCAGCTTATCCTAATTCCCACTTTTTTATCTCTGAAGTCTAATCCCAAACTCAAATTTTTTTTTTTTTGCGGGCGATTGTAGTTCATAGTTCATACTTCACACACTCAAAGCTTTGCCGAAATCAGGTTAGAGAAAATAAACTCTCTCTCTCTCAAAATTTGATTTTTCACTTTTTCTCCGTTTGGTTACCGAGAAAATAACATAGAAAACAACATTAGGGTTTTCTGCTGTTTTTTGACTCCAGAAAACAAACCCTAAGAATTTCACTCACTCAGTGGCTGTTACAAACTTCTGGCTTACTTTTTGGTAGGGATTTCCGCCAGCACACAATTGAAAAATATTAATGTTCTAATTTTCCCTCAGTTTCTCGGCAACCAAACTGCAGGTTTCAGTTAAACCACTAAAGAGGATTGTTTAAGAAATGTACCAGATTTTATATGTTAGGTAGTTGAGTGAATGTTGGAACTTTTGTAAGAAATTGCTTAGTTATGAACATATAGAGCCAATTTTCGACATGTAGGTTTGGGTTAATTATGCCTTTTTTTTAAAAAAAATATTCACGAAAACGAGACTTTGATTTGACTTGGAAAAAAATTGTTTTTTTTCATTGGTGGAGTTTTTTGGTTTAATTTTCATTTTTACGCTATGTTTGGTTGCCTAGAACCCACAGGAAAAGAAAAGAAAATGTATTTTAAGACCTCATATTATTATTGTTTTGGTTCTTGAGAAAGTATAGTACTTTAGGTAACTGAATATCTTATAGGAAATAATTAATTTTTAAAAATTGTTATTTTAGTAGGGGTTTTTTTTTTTTTTTCATCATGTATTATTCCATTGTTTTTGGTCATTTTATCGTGCATGTAATTCTGATATGGTCAAAATCATTGGAATTTCAAGGCATTGCAAACATTAGAGCATTAGCATTGGAAAATGCTAATGCTATCCTATTTTATCATTCTAAAACACTACTTTATCATTATGCCATACCATTTTACTTTTCTCCTACATTCCAAAATTCTATTTTTATTAAAATATTATTTTTTAACCATTTTTTATTATTTATTTCCAACCGCTATATATTTTCAGATTGCTGGAAGCTTCTTCATTTTTTCATCCTTTTTTCACTCTATCTCCCACGCTCTCTGTCTCTTTCTCGCTATATATTTTCAGATTGCTGGAAGTTTCTTCATTTCTTCATCTTTTTTTCACTCTCTCTCCCATGCTCTCTGTCTCTTTCTCGCTATATATTTTCAAATTGCTGGAACTTCTTCATTTTTTTCATCTTTTTTTCACTCTCTCCCATGCTCTCTGTCACTTTCTCTCTGCCCCTCCATTTCCCTTTCTCTATGCCTGACTGCCTCTCGAGTTTGTGGGTCTCTCTGGTGCTGGGTGTGGCTGGGCGGTGGATCGCGGATCGTGGGTCTCTGCGGTGGATCGTGGATCGTTTTTTGGTGAGTTTTAATTTTGTTGGGTTTTGATTGATTTTGGTGGGATTTGATTTTTGTGGTTGGGTTTGTGGGTTGATCGGAGTGGCTTTGGGTGCTGGTTGTGGGTTGATCGGAGTGATTTTGGGTTGGGGTTGTGGATGGGTATGGGTTACGGTATTGGTGGCGAATTGATTTTGGGTTGGGGTTTGATTTTTGTGGTTGGGTTCGTGGGTTGATCGGAGTGATTTTGGGTTGGGGTTGTGGATGGGTATGGGTTACGGTGTTGGTGGCGGATTGATTTTGGGTTGGGGTTCACGGTGATGGAAGGTAGGTGGGTAAATGGGTTTTGGTTGATGGTGGGTATGGTTTGTGGTGGTGGTGACTAGTGGTGGGTTGATTTTTGGTTGGGGTTTACGGTGGTGGCAGGTGGGTGGGTGAGTGGGTTTTGGTTTATGGTGGTTGATGGTGGTTGGGGTTGAGGTTGTGGGTGGTGGTGGTGGTTGTGGCGGCTATGGCTGTGGTCGTGCCTGTGGTTGTGGTGACAGTGAGTGTGGGTAGTGATGCTTCAGCAGTGGAGATGGGTGAGAGGCTTGGTGAAGCTTCAGCGATGGTGTTTGGGTCTGAAGAGAGGAGAGCAACAAACGGAGAAACAGAGAAGGAAGAGAGAAGATTTCGCGGGGAAAAGCATAATAAAATATTACTATTTTTTTACAATACTATGAACAGTACAATTCTATGTTTAGAATTGTACTGTAGCAGTATTGCAAAAAAATTTGCAATAGTGCTGTATACCATTCTCTGATGCAGATGGGTTTGGGGATAAAAATGTTAAATTTCCTTTAGATTTGGCATTAGCATTTCCCAATGCTAATGCTCTTACAATGTAAGAGCAATTACATCAGTGGGTGGAAAATTTTTTCCATTTTACACGTGTAAAACCTACTTTTTCTATTTTACACTTCTATTTTTACAAAATGCCTACATCAGTTTATTTATTATACACCTTTATTCAAATAAAATATTCATTTTTTTACCATTTTTTATTATTTTCTTCACTGCCTCTCTCTCCCTCTCAAACCCAACCACCATCATCTTCACTACCCAATCAGCGAACCACTTAAGATCAAACCAACCCAAGATCAGAAACCCATTTAGGCCGAAACCCGCTCAATCCAAGTCAAATCATCACCCACTAACCCGAAACCCACTGATCAAACAACGAGAAATTAGTGAGTTGACCGACGGCGATTTGATTAGGCTTTGTGCGGCAGTGTTTTGATGTTGATCAACGATAGTCGTTTGATCTTGATCAACGAGTTGATTGGTGGCAATGGTTTGATTTTGATCAAATGAGAAAAACGAAGAGTGAGGGGAGAGTGATCGGCAACGATTTGATCAGGCGGCGTGTGGTGTGATGTTGATCAAAGGCAGTGGTGTGTTGATCAGGCGAGTTCTTCGTGCAGCAGTGGTGTGATGTTGATCACGGAGAGTGAGGTGAGAGCAACAGAGACAAAGAGAGAGAAAAAATTAATAAAATATTTATGCAAGTGTTACAATAACCGTGTATAAATGCACAATTTTACACCCACTGATGTGGGTGTTTTTTGGCCAAAATGTGTAAAAGGACTACCTTTTTCTATTTTGCAAAACTTTCCACCATCTGATGTAATTGCTCTAAGGTTTGCTGCCATGAATTCATGGCATCCTATCAATCTTCGCTTGTCCACATTCATTCCTTCTGGAGCAGCTATGAATCACGGGTGCATTTTCAGATTCAGATGCAGGTACGGGTGTGGGTGCAGGACTCAACAATTTTTTTAAAAATAGGGTGCGGGTGCGGCGGGATGCAACGATTAAAAAATTATTAAAAATATTTTTATTTATATATTTTATATATTGCTAAGCATGCTTTTTTTTATATAATAATAATAGAAAACTCATAATATAATAATAATAAATAAATAGATAGTAATAAATCCATAAAAGTTTTTGACACTTGAATTATTGACAGAAATATTAAAATAAATGAAGTTTTCTATAAATAAATAAATAAAAAAAGACGTGCAGCCCAAAAACAAAATAAAGGATATATGTGGTAGGTATTAAAATAGGTGTAGTTTTCCATAAAAGAAAAATAATAATAAAAAAATAAAAAATAAAATAAAAAAAGGGAAGATGTGGCTCACATGTTTGGTCAATGGTCAGGCACAAAAAAACAACATAATGCCTTTTAAGAAACAGAACAAAGGCATTAAGAAACAAAACTAGGGGATATTTGCAGATTAACATTGTGAAGGATTAGAATATAGTAAGTTAATACGGTTTGAAAGATTAATGGAAACTAGCATCTCAAGTTTTTTACACTCGATTTCAAACAGTATATACCCAGAAAAAGAAGGAAGAACCCGACCGAAGAAAGAAGAACCCAAAAAAAAAAAAAAAAAAAAAAAAAAACATATTCATCAACAAACCCAGAGAACAACAGACCTGAAGAAGAACAGGAAGAACAATCTGACGATGAAGAACAGAGGAACGATCTGACGACGAATAGAGATGAAGTCACTCTATGTCGCTTGCGGCAGCAACGTCGGCTACCGGATCGAGAAGCGGCTCGGATCGTGGCTGATGCTCTTGTGCTTTCAGACGTCGGCGATGTTCTTGGGTCTCTGCTTGGGTCTCGGCGATGTTCTAATGGAAGAGTTGGTGGGGGATATTTGCAGACTAACATTGTGAAGGGTTAGAATATAGTAAGTTAATACGGGTTTGAAAGATTAATGGAAACTAGCATTTCAAGTTTCTAAAACTCGAGTTCCATATCAATCTCGAGCCTCAAAGACTCGCTTTCTACTTGCTGAGTTTGCTGAGTTGGACACAGTTATGCCACATAGATCTCGAGTTTCTAACAGTCGAGATTAAAAAAATGAATCTTGAGTTTTTTAAACTCGATTTCAAATAGTATATACCCAGAAAAAAAAAGGAAGAACCCGACCGAAGAGAGAAGAACCCCAAAAAAAAAAAAAAAAAAACCGAATTCATCAACAAACCCAGAGAACAATAGACCTGAAGAAGAACAGGAAGAATGATCTGACGATGAAGAACAGATGAACAATCTGACAACGAACAGAGACGAAGTCACTCTGCGTCACTCTGCGTCGCTTGCGGCAGCAACATTGGTGACCGGACCGAGGGGCGGCTCTGATCGTGGCTAATGCTCTCGTGCTTTCAGACGTCGGTGATGTTCTTGGGTCTCCGCTTGGGTCTTGGCGATGTTCTAATGGAAGAGTTGGTGGGTGTCACTGCTTGTGTTCTTGGAGACAGGTTGCCTCCATTTTTGTTTGAGGGTTTAAGATACATTGAAAGAAGAAGACGAAGGCTGATCTGAAAAAAAAAAATGGTGGAACTCGAGTTTCTAAAACTCGAGTTCTACATGGAATTTTTTTCCCACATCGGATGTCACCACTTGGGTCTCTGCTTGGGTCTCGAGTTTTAAAAACTAGAGATGCTAGTTTTCCAGTTTGTTTTGCAACCTGACAATTAATAATATTCTTAGAAAATTAATGCTAAATGGAAAAAAAATTCAACAGAACTAAGTTTTGTTAAAAGCAAAACTTATCAGTTATCAAACAGTGGAGGCGTGGAGCTGGAGGCGCACAGAGAGATGAGAGTAAGAGGAGTTGAGCTGAGACGTGAGACGAGAATGAATCGGAGAGAGTGAGACGTGAGACGGTGCGTTTCTCACCTTCTTTTTTTTTTTTTTGAACTTCGACCTGAATAGGCGGTTTCAGCGTCCATGCATCCCAGGCTTTACATGCTTAGGGAGAAATTCATTAAGGACGCTGACCATTGGAAATTATTTATGCAATCTAAAGAGATCATATGTGATTCTTCCTTCCTACAAGCTATCGAGAAAGGTATACTTAATTATATGTATCTATTATCTAATGATTATTACTTATTAGATTCTCTGAAATATAACAAGCTTTCTTCCTTAGGATTGGCAGTTTCAACAATGGATATGACATTACAAATTTTAGGGAAATTTTCATTTTTAGAGAACAGACAAGTGATTTTAAATGTTGTGTTTGCCATTCATTCATCTTATTTTGGTACCCAATTCTTGTGTTTTCAGGGCTATTGTAATTTATCCAATAATGCTTAGTCGTCTTTAACTGGTGTTGCAAATGCAACTTCTCTTAATAATGTAATCATTCCTTCTGATATCTGCGTCAAGATGCACAGCTTAATTTAGCCAAGTGTGAAGAAAGGGCACTGAATACTAATCCTTCAGATGGTAGAGTAATGCTCATTGATGGCACATCAATCATCTACCGGGCTTACCACAAGCTTTTAGGTATGTTACGAAATTTTCCTCTTGGCTTATATATCAAATGATTTTTATATAGGACAAAGTCTGAACCTTTTATTTTTTATTATTAGTAATTACACACATTCAGTGCGTCTTGAACCGATGACGTTGCTCTCCACCTTGCTCTTACAAGGGGAGGAGGTGTTATTTGAGCTAGATTTCATTGGCTTAAGACAAAGTTGAAACTTTTGTCTTGCTTCTTATGTCTTTTGGACTAGATTTAGCATACTTGTGCGGGATGATGGGTTCTTATATTTAGTAATTTTATTTTACTGCATGAACTAGGATTATTTGAAGCATGGTTACTTTGTGCTTAAAGTGGACTGTTTGGAAGGAATGTAACCGGTGCATATTTGAAAATGTGGAGTGTATGGGGAGTAAGTTGCTAGCAGCTTTTTCTAACTCCTTATTTGATTGGTTTCATACATGGGGGCTTTATGAATTGTGATTCCATTGCGGTGTCTTTAGAGGTCTTTTTGTACATAATTTTTCTTTGTAAATCTTTAGGCTTCTTCATACTTATTGTTTTTGAAGTAGTCTTTTTTTAATAAATTTTTTCTTACCTATATAAAAAATAAGGAACTTGGATATAAATTCTTAGGATGACTTCTCTGCCTCCTCGCCCTACATCACTACCACCACCATCACCATCACCATCACCACATACACAACCCCGTCCACCACAACCTGTCCAACTTCATTCTCCATATACACAACCACTACCACCACCACCACCACCAACTTTCCATCCTTACCATCCATATCACCCTCCTCTACCTTTTGGCCCTTTTTTACCTTTTACACCATCACAATTCTTTTGGCCGACATTTGGTCTGGTACCTCAACCACCACTCCCTGCAATACCTATACCTAAAGTTTCCTATCCTCAACACCTTTCACACCCCTCAACCCTTCAGCCTAAACCTACCCCACACAGCCACCCAAACCTCTATCCTCACAGCCCAAGCCTAAATCACAATCAGGGGAGTTAGAGAGGTCTTCAGCAGTCTTTCGAATTGATTCAAAGGCTTTTTCTTTAGCTTTCTATGGTGGTAGAATAGGTTCTTATGCTATTCATGAACGTCGGGGTAAGTTCCACGGCTCAATTAGGGTGGTTCGTTTGGGTTTCGATTGGATTATTGCTTGTTTGGCAGATCTTTATCATTGGAATTTTCAAAAACACTTTTTCAAACGTGAGAATTCTAAACTTTTGGAGATTACGAGTAGATCAAACAAGGGTGGCTTATTTGTGGAAATCTCTGAGTACCACAATGGTGCAAGACGGGGTTGCCTACAGGTTCCAGAGGGGACCAAGATAGGTGGTTGGGCTTTGTTTGGAACGAGATTACGTGACCATTTTTTGGGAAAGACCACCTCTGGGCTAGAGAAAAAGGTGGTGGCCGTAGATGGTGAGTTTGAAAAAGCAGTTGACATGCAAAAGTCTCGAGTTTGGAAAAAATTAAAAGGCCATGAAAATAAAGGGAGTGATTAATGTTTTGTGAAGCAGTTTCCAAATAATTAACCAAAAAAAAAAGAAGTAGTTTCCAAATATAACTGATCAGATTAATCAGACTGAGACGTTGGGGGGATTTGATTTTACCAAAAGTCAGCTAGTGCTAGTGTGTCAACAACTGGCAGACCTGTACATGCAAATCACCCGAAATGGACCCAGGCCCATTTTAATTTAAAAATATCGGTTGATTTGGTGGGTGAGGGTAAGCGGGCTGAATTTTTAGTCTCTATTTCCTTTAGTTCTTGATTATATTGTATCTGCCTCTTGTTCAGAGTGTTCACCATTGTGAACATAATGTTCAATTTTTTTTCAATAAAAGTCTTATTACCTATCATAAATAAATAAAGAACTTGGACAACTTCATCCAAAATATTGAAAAGACTGCTTGAGTTTCAGGCTATGGGTTTATGGTTATGTAGCTAAGCTAATTTATAGTATATGTTTTACAGTGCATATGAAATGGGGGTGTATTTTTTTTTTTTTTTTTATTGATAGGTAATAAGAAGTATATTAATCAAGATGAAAAAAATGAAGAAAGCAAATACAAGGTGTTCATGATGGTGAACACAAGAAAAAAGCAAAAAAACAAAAAGGAAAAAAAACTTAAGGTGCAATACTAAGACAAGAAAGAAACTGAATGATAGAAGAACAATTTGAGGAGCCCCAACACCTAGACCAATCACATAGAGTCCTCTGCATAGAGCTTGTAATTGAACTAGTGATTTCTCAGTATTCTCAAAAGAGCGCTAATTTCTTTCCGTCCAAACAATCCACATCAAACAGCCAAGAACCAACTTCCAAATGTCTGAATTAAATTTTCCCAGCCAATAGTTCCAACAAAACACCAAGCTTTCCACGAATCCTGGCATGACCTTTTGGATCCCCAAAAAATGAAGCATATGCACCCACAGCGAGTGAGCTGCAGGACAATGGAGGAAGAGATGATCCACAGATTCCTCATTACAATAGCACATACAACACTGATTCGCCAAAGAGCCCTCCCCAAAGTATAAGATTATCCAAGGTAAGGACTTGCCCATGAATTGCTGTCCGCAAAAAAAAATGCCACCCTCTTAGAAATCTTAACTTTCCAAACATCCTTCCAAGGAAAATTGGAGATAGATGCACCCCGAATCTTATTGTAATAGGACTGAATATCAAACTTGTCATTCCCATTGAGGCGCCAATAGGAAATATCACACCCAACACCCCTAGGAATCCAAGATTGAATGAACTCAAGGAAAGAGAAGACAGCCTCTAATTCTCTTTCATGAAAATCCCTATAAAATCTCAAATTCCAAATTCTATCATTTCCACCCTCCTGATAGCATAGAACATCAAAAATGCAAGCTTCCTTGTCATTTGAACACGCATACAACTGAGGATAGAACATTTTAAGTGAGTTATCCCCAACTCACTTATCATGCCAAAAAAGAATACGAGAGCCATCACCTACCACTAGGGCCACATGTTTGGAGAAACTCTCCCATCCATCGTGAATACCACACCTGTGGGCCCTTCTACAGACTTTAGTATTCCACCCCCCTTGACACTCTCCATATTTAGTTGCAACAACCCTCTGCCAAAGATGGGTGCCTTCTTGTCCAAACCTCCATAACCATTTTCCTAACAAGGCTTGATTGAAACACTCCTCTGAAGACCCCATAAAAAGTTTCTTTGAATACGCTCCAACCTATCAGCCACAGTTATAGGGATGGTAAATAAGGATAGGTAGTATGTAGGAAGACTTGAAAGAGTACTCTTCAACAGAGTGAGTCTACCACTCTTCGACAAATAAAGACGCTTCCAACCTGAGAGTTTCTTCTCCATCCTCTCCAAAATAGGATTCCAAACAAATGCTGTTTTATATGGAGTACCCAACAGTGTTCCCAAGTATTTCTTAGGTAGACTACCCACCCTACATCGAAGTATGGTAGCCAAAGCACCTATATTTCCAAACTCCCAATTGGAACAATCTCACTCTTCTCCACATTTACTTTCCAACCAGTAAACACTTGAAAGCAAGTCAAAGCCAGCCTAATGACAACAACTGATCTTTAGAAGCATCACAAAACAAGATGGTATCATCTGCAAACACCAAGTGTGAAATGCATACCCCAATAGAGTTAACTGGCCCCACATGAAAACCACGAAGAAGACCACAATTAGGTAATTGACTGCATATATGGTATCCTGACAGTGGTTATATCTAACAATTAGGTAATTGACTGCATATATGGTTCATAAATGATGATGGTGTTATCTGCTGTCAGGATAAAGTTATTAGAATATTTGGGGCTTTAAAGAGAACTATTCTGTTTGGACTGGTTGTCCAGTCACCATAATTGTCTCAAATATCATGTGAAATAGCCAATGGACCATTCGAAATTTACAGTAATGGCCATTGGTAATCTTCACTTATTTTTATCTGAAGTTACTTCCTTAATCCATTAATTAAAAAAAAGGGGAAATTGCTCAGTGTTCCTAGCACTTATTTGAGTTATTTCATCAGAAAATAGAAAGGTTTGAGCTATTATTTTTCCTTTACTTTGGTGGAAACTAAGTTATTTAGAAGTTGAATAAGTTTTTAACCTTTGATTGCATAGGCCAATTTTGAACCTTCATAAGACAGTAGTGAAATTCATCTTGTTCCAATTTGGTAGAGCTGAAGTGTTGTCCCAGCCTGAAGCTGGACTAGTTTTTCCATTCATTTGCACAAAGGGAGAAACTTCACCATTTGACTTGTCCTGTTTTCTGAAGTCTTAGAGATTTCCTTTTGGGGGAGGTCATGGGTTCAGGACCCATTGGGTGCATGTATGTGTAACTTAGCAATTTTTTTTTAAAAAAAGCTTCCTATGTAACAGCAACTTTTAGCTTCAGGGTGCAACTAATGTTAGCATAGTATAATGAAAATGTGTTTTCTTCCTTTTTATTATTGACTATAATATAATTATACTTACCATTATTTCATTTTCTTAAATTTCTTTTGATTGAGAGTAGCAAAATTGCACCATGGCCATCTATTACATGCTGATAGAAATGGAGATTGGGTTTTAACTATATTTTCAGCTTTATCTCTTGTAAGTAATGTTTATGCTGGGTTTATAGATTTTCTTTCAGTTTGTTTCTTCTACTGTGCTTGAAATGACTTTATTAAAGCATTGACCTGGTGTAACTCCTTTTCTTTCAAATCCTTGTTAGAGTTATATTTTCTCTTAATATGAAATCTAGTGGCAAACACATAATTTTGTTATTTTCTCTTTCCTATTAGAAATTTGAGTATCCAATATGCGCTGTGTTACCCTGAATATCTTCTGCTGAGCCTGAATATGTATGTGTTTCTTTATATATTTATATATATATATATATATATATTTGATAAGTAATAAACTTTTATTGAAAATGAGGATTTACCTCATGTACACAGCATGTATACATAAGGTATCCTAAAGAATTACAAATGAAATGGAAGAGAATTAGTTTAATCTACAAAAAGAAAAAGAAAATAGAGAGTAGCTCTAGAACTTAAAGCGGAAGACTGCTTATATAATGATGTAGTGAAACACGTTATCAATTGAATTGCCAAGTTTTCCTCATCATCAAAGTGCAATGATTCCTCTTCCTCTATGATGTCCTAGAATGGCTACATTCCAAACAAAAGAAGCATTCTTGCCAAGCCAACTCCTCCAACTAAACAAAAGATCACCAACACTTCTTGGCAAGACCCACTGGACTCCTAATACGAAAGAAAATACAAGTCTGCAGAGCATATGCAGTATCACAGTGCAAAAACAAATATGTCCACAGACTCACCACCACGCCTACGCATGCAACGCCAATTTACTTCATCAATCCTCTTCAATGACCTACCTCCACAATTCATTTTCCCAACAGGGCTTGGTTGAAGGTGCCCAATTTTCTTATCCTGAAGCCTCCATTTCTTATTGGAGAGCACATAACATTCCAATCCACAAGATGGAATTTAACTCATCACGCTGCCCTCTCTAAAAGAAATTAGGCTGTAACCCTTTTATTCTATTAGTCACAAAAGATGGTATGGTAAATGGAGATATGTAGATGTTGGGTGACTCAACTTATTTTTTTTCAAGTATTGTACCAAGTATGTTTAGTTGAAGGATTATGGAGCCCAAGAAATACAATTGCAGCATTTTCATTTGTTTTGCTGATGAACCGTATTATCTTTTCAAATTTTATTGAATAGTAGGTCTAGGACATTTCTCATTGTTCTTGTTCTTGCAGATAATTGATGTCTTGGAATTTATTCCTTCCCATGTGGCGGCATGATTTCTTTCTATTGTGTGCGTGTGTGTGTGTGCGCGCTCACTCACAAGTTGATGCATGGTTGCATTAACATGTAGTTGTTTATCTCCCAAAGAGTTGCTTTATTAGAATGTTTGTTCTGTTAAAGGATTCCTGTTTTGCGTACAGTTTTTTTATTTTTTTATTTTTAACCTATAAATAAATAAATAAAAAAGATATCTTTTTATCATTTTCACCTTCTGTCAGACTTTGCTTATATTATCTTAATTTTGGATTTCCTTTTAATATCCTTTTTCTTTTTTAATTATAAAAGTTGGCTCATCATTTTTCTTTTCCTATGCAGGTGGTATTTGACAATGATGGTGAGATATTTGGCCGCATTTTTCTATTCTCTATATTTTATAACTATGTTAGCTGTTATGCATGCCATGCAGGATCTCTTTCTGCATAAATTAAACCTTTTAAAATTGCTCATTTTTGTTCTGGAGTTCATCTTCAATGTATACATAATTTGATAGTGATGTGACTCCAGATGTTCTTGGGTTACCTCAATCTTGTCCATCCATCTTGACAAATTATATCTGCCTTTGGTTCTGGGTTTGGTATCAACCTTTGGGATGGTTGTGGTTAGACAGAGAAATGAGGCTACCCAACTGGTGTAGTGCCTGTAGGATTCTCAAGAAGGGAGAAAAAAATTGGATAGCTTTTTATATTCTACCTTAGTGGAGTTCCTAGATTTATTCACTTTTAGTTGAAACTTTGTTGCCTCCTTTAGTACACTGCCTGTGTACCTGGGGAGCACTTTAGTTGCTTTTTTAGTAAAGCATTATTGCTTATATAAAAAATAAAAAATAAAAATAAAAATTCCATCTCCTGTGATTCTTCTAGTCATTGTTGCAAACATTTTTTCCAGTTGTCTCCTGTGATTTTACTTTTAAAATAAAAGTTTTCTCTGGTGATTTCCTCTTCTGTCTTAAGTACTGAGATAGTAAATGTGACTAGACTGGGGAATGCATTATAGAGTTCCAGACTGGGGAATGCATTATAGAGTTCCTCCAAGTACGCAATCTTTACCAATATACTCTGAAATAAGAGTGGAAGCCACTCAACCATTAGGGATTTGGACACCTATGTGGCAAGCTTCCGGGTGTGGGATGCTTATTTAATATTTTTATTCATCTCATTTCATATATACTTGGGTGCATAGTGTTGTGTTCATATAAAGTCTGGTCTTAGGTGTATCAAAAAACCAATCATGAACAACCTTGGACCATGTCTACCCAGAAGAGCTTCATATCCTTCTTGCTCTTTGTCTAAGATTGGACAGGTATTCTTTTCATAGGTTTCTTTTATCTAAAAAACCTTAGGTTGCATGCTAGCCTCAATATTAGCTGAGACCATGTCAAGAGAAAATTTTGGGGTTGTGTTTGTTACCATTTGGGATGATTTGAAATCAATTTTCGCAAATTAAGGCTCTAATCAAATCTGATTGTACTCACTGGAGATCAAAAAGAAAATAAGATAATAATTATTAGCATCATGCCAGTAGGTTCCTAGGAATCACTCCAAAGAAGAAACCATCATGCTTTCTAGGTTTAAGAGAAACTATAAACTGATAGCAAACTCCAATAAATACTAATAGTAGTAATAATACTGTTCTTAAACTCAATTAGGCTTCATGATGACCTAAAAATCTAATTCTTGACTTAAATAGGCAAATTTGGAGAATGTATTATTGCTAAAGAGAATACATATGAAAGACCAGAAACCCTTGCTAACTGGACCCACAAATAAATAAAAATTAGACTTGTAGCAAACAAAAGTTGATTAACCTTCTGTATAAGATGCACATTATAATCATCTCACTAGATCTTACTTAAGATTGATAAATATTTCCCTTCTTATTTCTCCTTTAAACTTTAGACGTGGGAATTTTCTCCTAAAGATCATTTCCCAGATTTGTTCAGTTTAGCAGTGGATAAAGAAGCCTCAGTGGCATCCAATTTGGGTATTGTATATGATCGAAATTCATGGAGTTGGTATCGTGAATTTATTCACCCCTTCCATGATTGGGAACCATAGTCTGTGGCTAAGTTTTTTAGATTGTTGTATTCAAACCTTTTGGCTATTATGAGTTTTTGAAAGGGTATGAAGGAGAGTTCTTCCCTTTGGGGATTTATATGGGGTGCCAAGGTGCCTCACAATGTATATGGACTGTGGCATTGGGTGAAATCATCTTGACAATAGATAATCTTTGGAAAAGAATTCATGATTATTGACTGGTGTTGTACGTGTAAGAATAGCAGAGAGTCAATCTAGCATCTTCTCCTCAATTGTTAAGTGGCAATAGAAAAATAGTTGTTTGTGTTTCCATTAGATTGTGCTCTAGTTGCTGTAGTGTTGGCCAAATGGATAACCTTGCCATTTTGGGTTAAAGGTTTGGAAAGCAACTTGTATGTGTGTTTTGTGGACAATTTGGCGAGAGAGGAATAGAAGAATTTCTTATGGTGTTGAATACCCAAATCATATTATCAAACAACTTTTGCTTAGATCTTATTACGAGACTACGAGTGGATGGCTACTTTGGGTAGCATCACTTCATTGTGTTATTCTGATTTCATAGATCTTTTGAATCCGACTTTGAAATTCTTTAGGAGTGGTTCAAGTGCACATTTTGTACATTTGACAAGACTCCTCTTTTGAATAAAATTATTTTTACTTATTAAAAAAAAAAAAAAAAAAAAACCTTTAGGTGGCTAATTTCTATCAACATGTCACCATCGTACCCCTTGATGTGAGGCTTGAGTGAATGATCATATTGGTCAACTTTTATGTATGATTATCCATTTCTCTCTCCCTGTCCCTGTTATGCGCATGTGTGTGCAAGTGCTTGTGCTTGTGCTTGTGCTTATTAATTCAATCTTTGTTCACATTGTTCTTGCAGAAACATATTGGTGTTCAAGCTTGTTCTCAGTCAAGGCACTTTCTTAAAATGACGAAGACAGAGTATATAATTAAACTTATTGGAAAAAATAGACGAGTATATGTTTAATCTCTTTATGCATATGGCTGACTGACTAATCAAATAAGGATCCATTGCCGACCAAAAAAATTTGGGACTAAAGTTTAGTTGTTATTGTTGTATGTCTAACCTCTTGGATGGGAATGGAAGTGAACATTTATTGCCAAATTTGTATGTGCAAAGCTGAAAATAGTCTCATAGCTCTCATTTTGGGATGTAAGATATTAGCTGTACTCTCATGTTAACATGTTGAAAGTGGGTAGTGTCTCATGGTAACATGTAAGATATTAGTACTAGTTAATATCTAGGTAGTATCTTATGTTAATATGTTGAAATAGGATTTTTAGTCTTGCAAACCTTTTACACCAAACAGTGACTACTTTCTATGGGTTTTCGGAAACTTTTGTTTGTGAAGATGTTCCTTCAATCAAAATTTTTGATTTTCAGGATTTCCATTTGGTCATACTTGTAATTCATCCAAAGAAAGTGTTAGAGCGAAAGGTATGTATTTTTCTTTTCTTGTCTTTTCTTTTTTTCCCAAATAAAATTTTCGTTTACATGATAGAGTTGATAATATAAGTTAATTTGTAAGAGACTAGGAGATCACAATCTCTCTTAGAAAAAAAGAGAAAAAAGACCAGAATTTCAGAGGTAGATGCGGGTGATTATGGGTGACCCTTATGCAAATGATTAGAGAATACAATATTAAAATATAGGGTGAACTAAATTTTCGTACCTCAAACTCAATGAAGCATTAGTTCTAGAACTTTTGATTTTGGAAATTTAATCTTAAGCTTGTGCATTTTAAAGTGAACCTTCTATTGGCCCTATTTTGATTTTGACCAATGTTATGAGCATGTGACCAGATATATAACTTATGTTTTCCTAATTGCTTACTGGTGAAGCTGTATTTTGCCATGTGGGCTAATTCTACACTATAAATGAGAGATTTAATGTTCAGAGAGAGAGAGAGAGAACTAATGGCAGTTCGCCATGGAAACTAAGTCATATGTTGAGTCAGGTGCTCATAATGTTAATCAAAATTGAAAGAAAGCTAATGGAAGTTCCTCGCCGAAAATAAGTCATACGTTGAGTCAGGTGCTCACAATGTTAGTCAAAATTGAAAGAAAGCTAATGGAAGTTCCTCGTTGAAAATAAGTCATATGTTGAGTCAGGTGCTCACAATGTTTAGTCAACATTGAAAGTTCTTTTTTTTTTTTTTTTTTTAACAAGAAGTAATGATCTTATTAACAAGAAATAAACATCAAGTACATGGGTGGTATACTAGATTTACATACAACTATGATTTAAAAGAACAATAATCAATTAGTTCCATCTAGTTTGAGAAAGAAAACTTCCCTGAGGTTGATAACCACTAGAACAAAGTCCTCAGAAACTGCGACTTCAGATCTAAAATTGACATCTCACACCCGTCAAAATGTCTTGCACTTTGCTCCCTCCAAATACACCACATCAATCAATGAGGAATGGCCTTCCTAATCTCCCTATTGTGATGCCGCCCAAAATGGCCTTGCCAACTTGCTAGTAGATCAACAACCCTCCCAGGCATCACCCGCTATACCCCAAATTTATAGTGCATAAACCTTTTCCCATAACTCCTTGACAATAGGGCAGTGCAATAATAAACGATCCACTGCTTCCCTATCTCCCTGACACATACAACACCAACTCATGAGAACAATATGACGCATACTTAAGTTTTCTACTGTTAGAATTTTCCCCATTGAAGCTGCCCAAAGGAAGAATGCTACTTTTGTCAGTGCTATTGGCTTCCTGATGCTTTTCCATGGGAACATTTCATCACCCTTACAAGCTAAAGCTCTATAATAAGTTTGAACCTCAAAACCCTTCTGAATAAATGACCTCCAACATAGCGGAGGTCTTTTTATTCCTTTTCTTGAACATATATGTTTATATATGGTGAAGAAGAGTCATTTGAGATGGTTTGGTCATGTGCAAAGGAAAGCGCTTGATGCACTGGTGAAATAGTTATTTTATTCAAGTTATAGGGAACAAAAGGAGATATAGGAAGACCTAAAATAACTTCAGTAGAAATTGTAAAAAATAGCACCTTAATTGAAGAGGTGATAGAGAGAATGATTTTGTATAGGATAGAATAGTGGTGAAAAGTACATGCAGCCAACCTAATCCGTAGTTGACCCCAAATTTTTTGGACTATGGCTTTGTTGTAGTTTTGATATGGTATGTATATTGTGTGTCTATGTGCTTTCTTGAATTACTGGTGCATCCAATGACGAGAGAGGTTGTTTGCAACTAGTAATACTAGAATTGCAGGATGGTACAAATGACTCCCTAGTATAAAAATTATTAGCAAATGACTTTGTACCTGATATGCATGATAAACCTCATTTATTACATTTTATTGAATTTCTGTGTGTGCATGTTGGAAGGCATGGCCTCATGTCTTGCCACTTGTCATTTTCACTGAATGCATTTGATTTAGGTTATATATTTTTTATATTATGATAGGCTGCCAATTCTCTTCACTCTTCCTCTCATAAGACAACATTCTTTGAAGAATGTTTCTCTCAAAGTAGATTTTATGGATCTCTATCTCTCTCTCTCTCTCTCTCTCTCTCTCTCTCTTACTTATTAGTAAGTTACACGTACCGTTTAGATCTTGAACCCACAACCTCCGCCTGTATCCATTATTATGGGAGAAGAAAGTACTAGTTGAGCTATAACTCATTGGCTAGATTTTACGGATCTCTTATATTTCAAAACTCTTTTGGAGTCATTATTACTTACCTAAATGAGGTTGAGCCTGAGCGTGTTTGTCCTTTTAGTTCCCTTTTTTTTAATAATGATCTAATCATTAATTTAGCTAAATTACCAAATCAGCCATTTTCAGATCCAGCCAACTTGGCTTTTCACCTCTTGCCATAAGTTGTTTTACTTGTGTACATGCCACTTTTCTTTATTTTTACATGGATTGTTACCTTGACTTTCCATGTTGACAAAATGTCATAGACACTAGTAGGGGTTACAGCTACCATTCCCCCAGTTATGGAAAGGATGACAATAAATGGATAGGTAAAAAGATGTCTTTTTTCCAATTTTGTTGTTGGCCAAGGGTTGTTGTGGGAACAACTAGCTGGAATGGTTAATTTTTCTCATAATTTGTGAGAAAGGATGGTTGGCAATGATCTTGATAGGATGAAAATAATATGTATCATATATCCTTTTATGCTTTAGCAGTATTTAAAAATCTACAACATACAATTTTTTAATATTATTTTAGTTAGCCTCTAATCATCTGTTCTTTTGGCATCTTAAACATTTCTAAAGTTACAATATAAAGCGTCTCTAATTGATTCGTAGACAAGGGGCACATGCGTGCCCCATGTCCATGTGGCTTGGCTTTCTAGTTAGTGCTATTGCTAATTTCCTTTGTGTTTGTGGTACCTAATAATTATGACCAGTGTCGATACTTGAAATCAGTGGGTGCTATTGTATAGAATTTCGAGACATATCCTGAACAATATAAGGAGTTAGTGATGTTAAAGTCAATGTTCAAATTGCATTTTTCTGTTGAACCTAATGGGGTCCTGTGTCCCAACCACTTGGGGTTGGCTTTGGCTTCAAAGACATTTTTTCCCATTCTGCTCTTTTGAGGGTCTTTGATGCAGGGCATTTCAAGCAGCTACATCCTAATCTTCTAGAAACTAATTACTTACTTAGATGATTATTTAAACATTGGCCAATAGGTTTTAGACATTTGTCAATCATCTAGAGGTTGCTACTAGTATAAGTACCATAATATAAGCACTTTGTAAATCAGTCTGCTTATGTGAATGAAAATAAGCCTTGAGAGCTTTTATTTCAGAACTTTGTGTTCTTTGCAGAGGTGCCTAACCCCTATCAGTGTGTTCTGAGCAACTCACTTTCCATCTAATTTTAAATCATATCACAGTCCCACCACTTTCCCTGCATCAGTCTTATATTTTGTTAATTGATGGTTTCTTAACAGCCTGACACTTGTTTATCTGTTTGTATGTAGTTTTTTCTCTCCTTCTCTTTCTTGCTCCTTCAGTTGACTTAAATATTTCTTAATGTAAGGATAATTATTTTTACATTTGTATAATTATAGACATATCTTTTATCGCCTTGTATTGTCAAGGCAATACATCTAGGTAGGTTAGCTCCCTTGGAAGTTAGAACTGACGTGCCTTATTTCATGTGCTTTATTATATTCACTTTTGTTTCTTCTTTGTTTGAAGGCCTGAATGTTCGTCACCTTATATCCTGCACACAAGAGCAACCGCCCTTTTACACCTGACACTATTTTTCAGGGACTGCATTACTTGAAAGCATCCGTCAAGGCAATGTCAGTAAAGGTGATCGAGGTAATAGCTTTTTATTGCAAATTTTATGGCTACTAGACCCTAGTCCAATTTGGTTGTTGATCGTGAGTATACTCCAAGGCAGGTAGCGGGTGTAGAAGCTGATGATGTGATTGGAACATTGGCAGCACAGAGTGTTGATGCTGGGTACGAGATGATGTTCTGAATCCTTATTTGAGAAAATGGAAAAATGTCCTTGGAACATAACCAATATTCTTCCAGTAGGGATTGTTGTCTCCATGGTTGTCACATTTGAGTATCCTATGAGTTAGATTGGATACTTCAGACTGTTTTGGAAGCAAAAAATACAGCTTTGTGAATAAAAGGCTACTCTTGCTGTAAGGATGACTATTGGTTAACTTTTTAGAACTCTAAAGTGGTGTTGATGAGTGAAACAAATGGCTAGTGACAGATGAGCAAATGTTTAAAATCAATAATCGTGTCTGCAATAATGGTTTTTTTATCTGTAATTTATACACGCATTCAACGGGCCATGATCCAACAATCTCAAACTCCTCATTTTTGTGGGAGAGGAAGTTTCATTGAGCCAAAGCTCATTAAGCGGTTTTCAATAATTTATTGACACAAAAAATGAGTGAAATTACTTTTCAAAGAAATGAGGGAAAATAGACATGTTGAAGAGGCTTGAATAGCTATGTCATTGTTAAGTAGTCAGTTATGAGTGTCTGCTTTTCAGTAGTTCTAGCTAAATGCATTATTATGTTCAATTAGGGTCATTTTGAGTTTTCGTTAATGGTCAATTGCTATTATAGTGTAACATAAGTGCAGGTCTACCCATAGCGTTCAGCATTAAAAATTTTCTCAATTTTAGGATAACTTGAAATTTGAAAGCCAATGAGCTTTAGCTCAAATAGCACTAACTCCTCTCACAAGATTGGGTGGATGGAGGGTGAGATCGTGGGTTCAAAATCTACTTGGTGCATGTGTAACATCCCTGCAAAAAAATTTATAGTCGGTTCTGTGGATGAATTTTCCATGCAAAATATGTACTCTTGTTTTATTCCTTATTCATACAGGTCAATGACTAGCATTCAGCATATAAATTCTTTCTTTATTTATTATGCCTTGAAATTTGAAAGTCATTTCTTTGGATGAGTTTTCCATGCAAAAGATATATATATATATATATATAAATGGGTTCAAGTTACACATGGTGTAACTCTAAACGATATTACATCACTTAATAACATATTATTAGATATGAATTTTAACAAATCTATCGTTGGATTATATTATATTCATGTACTCTCCATGTTTGCAAAATTTAACGGTGATCAAAGATTAATAATCATATTATCAATCAATTGTTTGAATTTAAGTTTTTGTAGTTTAAAATAATTTATAAGAGATGAGTTTATGGATCACATGGTAAATATCCAATTAGCATGAAAATTGACACGCATGTTAAGCACTTTTTTTTTAAAAAGAAGAAATATAGAACCACTTTATTAATCAATGAAAAATTATAGTGTTACATCAACATAGACCAGGTAGGAAATGTATGGTGGAACAGATTCTATCCATATAGATAAAGGGGAAGAATTCCTTGCTTTCCGGACTAAAGCATAAGCAACACCATTGCTCTACCGCCTAACATGAGTGAAAGAACAGGTTTGAAACAAACCCATTAAAGACTTACAGTCTTTTACAATGTGTCCAATACTAGACCGGACTGGACAGTCACCCACTAAGGCTTTGACAACAATCTCCGAATCTCCTTCAAATTTAGCTTTTCTCAAGCCCAGCTCCTCAGTAAAAATCATTGCTCTCCTTGCAGCCAACGCCTCAAGCACTTCCACTATTGAAGGCATTTCTATTTTTTCTACTAATGAGCCCATTACCTGCCCCAAGTCATTTCTTACCACAACTCTGATCCCAACTTTTTCCTCCTCCACAAAATATGTTTCGTCGTAGTTCACCTTGTAAACTCCTTGTTCTAGTGGTGTCCAACATTGAGTTGAGGCTGTATTTTTTTCCTCTCGGGTTTTGCTTCAGCTTTCCCTTGAAATTCCGTTAGTAATGCTACTGCTGCTTCATGGAGCTTCTCAGGTGGCAAACTTGGCTCCTTGTAGTCAACGGTGGGATTGTTAAAATATGAATTTGATAACAAGTTATTGGGTGATATAACATTGGTTAAAGTTACACCAAATGTAACTTAAACCTAACTCATATATATATATATATATATACTCATATATATATATATATATATATATTTATATATTTTTTTTTTTTCGGTTGGTTTTGGGTATCTTCCAATTAGTGTTTTGGCGATTTGTTAGATTTGAGCTCAAGTTTATTTGTGGACTTTTAAGACTTTGCTTGCTATCTAACCCCTCTGATAATGATAATGGTTATAGAGGAAAGAAACTCTACATGAGTTCTAGGACTGCATTTTATCCTAGAAGGCTAGCTATGCTTTATTGTATGGGATGTTGGTGATTAAGAGATAATATATCCATCACATGACTAGTTGAGATAAGTATATTAAGATGGAAAAACACACACACACACACACAAACAAAAAAGATTAAGGGAGGAAGATTTGAAATTTAAAAAAATATTTTGGTCATTTTTGAGTTCTAGAGGTATTTGTCTCATTTTAAGCATCTTAAGGGTATTTTTGGCCATTAGGGGGTTAGTTTTATACATTGGAGTATAAAAAAACATGAAGGACTAAATTACGTGGTTTTCTTTTTAGAAAACACCTATAGAAGCAATTTAAAATAACACTTCAAAATAAACCATTTATAGCAGCAGTATTACTTTATAGCAGTGATTGGGCCAAAATGGCTAAATGGCCATAAAATCATAAGTATATAGTTAGTAGACTCAGTTTGCAAACATTATAATTTACTAGCATCTCGAGTCTCAAAAACTCGATTTTGGCCTATAAATCGAGCATCATAGACTCGATTTTCATGCTCTAATTACATCTAATGTGGCATATTTTTCCACGTGGACCACATAGAAATCGAGTCTCTAAGACTCGATTTCTAACCCCTATAAATTGGACCAACTCAGAGCAAACACCAGAACATCAAAGAAAAAAATAAAAATAAAAATAAAAAAACCAGAAACAGAAAGAGAGAGAAGATCGAGATCGGAGACCCAGGCGCGCGCGGCATGACCAGAAACTGACTAGAGCCTCTGGCCGCGCGCGACACTGGCCGGCGCAAGCCCCAGGCCGCACTAGTGAGGTTTAGCGGTGAGGTTCTCTCCCTCTGAGCTCTTTCTCTCCCTCTGATCTGATCTGAGTAGCGGTGAGGTTTCTTAAATTTGTTTTGGGTATTTCAACATGTACAGACTTAAAATTTTTAAAAAAAAAGGTTAGAAATCGAGTCTTAAATACTCGATTTCCAGGTACAAACCACGTGGAAAAAAATACCACATCAGATCTGATCCAAACATACAAATCGAGCCTCAAAGACTCGATTTATAGTCCTAAAATCGAGTTTTTGAGACTCGAGATGCTAGTAAATTATGATGTTTGCAAATTGAGTCTACTAACTATATACTTACGATTTTATGATCATTTGGCCATTTTGGCCCAATTATTGTTATAGGGGTGATTGGAAAACCGCAAAAAATAAAATAAAATAAATAATAAAGAAGAGTTTATTTTTGCGGTCACAGAAAAAGCGCTACTTCAAAGAGACCTATAATAGCATTCGAAAATCTGCTGCAAAACCTTCTCTAGTAGCATTTTTTCTAGCAGTTGCTAAAAAGAAGGCTGACATCTTGTTTTAGTGAAGTAAGCTCACCATAATATAACATACTGAATTTAAATTGTTCAGCAAAAAAAGATATATAAATAAAACATACCGAATTTAAATTTTTTTTTTTTTTTAAAAAAAACACTGTATTATTATTACTGAGAAGTAAAATATTTTTTCATTGGTAAACTCTTGGCTGGAAAATGCTGTCTTTCAGCGACGCACCAGCCCAAGGCAACCGCAAACACAAATTATCACTAAACAAACACACGCCTCATTTCACGGAAATCGACAGTTGTTCATGGAATGAATGATGCCAACAAAGCCATAGTTATCATTGAAATGAAGCCCAGAAGAGTTGCAACATATCCAATCCAGCTCAAAACGCTGGCTAGCCTTGGGTTCGTACCGCGTTGCCGGATACAAGCAGACAAACAAACGAGAGCCACTGAAGTAAAACCCAAGGAAACAACTCGTACAGACCTGACTCTAACAGAAAGCCCGGTGATATCGAAGGACTCGACAGTAGCAAATACTTGGAAATTGAATGAAAGTAGTATCTCTGCCATTCTGACCGGTCCTTGTCTCCCTTCATTTAATATGTAACCAAACTGGCCTCCATGGTCATTGTCATCGTCGTCTCCGCTACCCCCTCCATGACTACGTCCACGGCTGCCTCTCTGTTCAGTTCCACTACCCTCTCTATGCCCACCTCCTCCTACACCGCCTCCTATTCCTTGATTTCCATCCCCTCCTCCACCGTTTCTTTCTTCCCCGGCTCCACCTCCCGAACCCGAGCTCTCACCTTGATTTGATAGTGTTGTGGCCAACAGGGGTCCGGCCCTCAGAGAGGCTTTGGCCAGCAGCTCAGGAAAGAGTGGGGCCCACAGAGAGGCACTATGGGCTTGGACCAGCCAATCACCAAGGGGTGGGGTCCACAGAGAGATGCTAAAGTCACCAAGAAAGGGTAGGGCCCACACAGAGTCTCCATGGGCTTTGGCCAGCAGATCACCATCGTGGACGCCACTACCACTAAGGGCTTCGGCCGGCGGATGAGCATGATGGATGGCCCACACAGAGTCTCCATGGGCTTTGGCCAGCAGATCACCATCGTGGACGCCACTACCACTAAGGGCTTTGGCCAGCGGATGAGCATGATGGAAGGGAAAGGTAAGGGCTTTGGCCAGCGGATGAGCATGATGGAAGGAAAAGGGTAGGGCCCACACAGAGTCTCCATGGGCTTTGGCCAGCAGATCACCATCGTGGACGCCACTACCACTAAGGGCTTCGGCCACCTCCCACAGATAACCCGAAGAGACAACTTGTGGGTGAGGAATAGAAGCATTAGAAAACAGTGGTATAAGTGTTTTGGAAAATTTCGCGGACTTCAAATCCGCCATGACTCGGAGAATTTCTGTTGTTTTTTCTCACAGAAGGTTTCTGTTGTTTTTCCTCACAGAAGGAAAACGGCACAGAAAAAACCGAACCAAAACCACATCCAAAGAACAAGAAAGTATTTGAGGAACCGAAAAAAAGAAAAGAAAAAGTAATTCACTATCAGTGGTGGGGTGGGCCCATAAAAGATGACTCTTTTTCTCTCTTTCTTTTCTTTGTTACTAAGTAATTGATTTGAGTGGGTTGAATTGATAAAATTTTGAGGGTAGTATAAAAGATTTTAGGGCGAAAAACTACTTAGTATTTTAGTCTGATAATATCATCAGACATTATAAATTTATAAATTGAAATCCTAAGAATAAAAAAATAAAATAAAATAAAATAAAAAAAGAAAAGAAAAGGGTAATGGATTCGATGACTTGTCTCTTGCTTTTCTGTTCGCTAAGCCATACTTTTGTTTCAGACACCGTAGAGCTCCTTCTACTGATCTACAAGCAAAAGAGAAAACCGATGAGCTCAGTTTCTTCTAAACCATGGCTTCAAGAAAGCCTTCTTACCTGAACAAAGTTGGGCTTCCAAAATCCATTACCGCTCATGAAATTAATATTTTGAATATGTATTTTGTTTTAAAATTAAAAAAAAAAAAAAAGATATATTCTATATTAATTTTATTTTATAATATTTTTTAAATTTTTCTTATTTTTTTATTATTTTAATGAAATAATTATAATAAATATATGTGTATAATTTATAATTATTATTTTTTATAATAAATATATTTTTAATAAAACTCTATAATAATTATATATATTATATTAATACATATATAAAATATTCTCTAAAATTATCTTACATAAAATATTATAATTAAATGATAGGATGAGTCTCTATACTCATAACTATTTTCTCTTTTTTTTTAACCATTTCTTCGTTGCTAATTAATGGGCCACTTGTTTCTCTTTAATTAAATACATTATTTACGCATCATCATATTGTCTTGCTTGATTTTTTTTTTCTCAAAATATATAAATATATATATATATATATATATATATATATATATATATTTGTATGATGGGTTGGTGTGCCGGTGATGGAATGACTCCGTAGATTCATGACTATTTTGTATTTTCCTTATATTTTTAGAGTCTTTTAATGGACCACTTGTTTACACGTCATCATTTGTCTTTTCTCTTTCAATTAAATATGGTATTTACGCATCATCATTTTATCTGTTTTTATTTTTTTCTAAAAAGATATGAACAAAGTTTCTCTCCAAACTAATTTGAAGAGAAACTCTTCAAATTTATCATATATTTTTACATTGAGTGAGAAATTTGAAAATCTAACCGCTGGATTGCATGTTCTTATTATATCCTCCATGCTTGAAAAATTTCAAGAAGATCAAAGATCAATTGCTATGTTATCAAATAAATGTTAAAATTTCAATTTTTTGTAATCTAAAATTGTGTATAAAAAATAAGTTCATTGATCGAATAATAAATAACATCTGAATTAAACGAAATTTGACATACATATTAAGAACATAAGGAATATAAAATTCAATGGTTAGATTTTCAAAATTTACACCCAAAAAAGAGATATATGATAAGTTTAAAGAGTTTCTCTCCAAACTAGTTTAGAGAAAAACTTTATTCAAAATATATAGATCCTTTTGTTTGATGGGTTGCTGTGTCGGTGACTGGTGGGGTGGGTCGGATGACTTTTTTTTATTATTCTTGTGTTAAAATGCGAATAAGTCCTCTAAATTTTAGATTTATTCAATTAAAATCTTTTCGTTAACTTTTGTTAAAAAATTTGAAAAAAAAAGTTAGAAAATATTTTTCAATCATTAATTAAAATTTTTAATTTAAAAAATTAAAAAAATATTAATTAATTAAAAAATTAGCCACAACATATAAAAAAATTAATTGAAAAACTTTAGTTAAATAAACTTAAAAATTAAAGAGCTGAAATGAACTAAAATAAAATTAAAGAATTGAGATAAAATTTTAAAAAACTTAAAGAACCAATTTTACATTCTAACATAAGAAGAATAATAAATAAATAAAAGTCATCCGGCCCACCCCACCAGTTATCACCGACACAGCAACCCATCAAACAAAAGAATATAAATATATATATATATATATATATTTTAGGAAAAAACCAAACCAGACAAATGATGACGCGTAAATACCATTTTAATTAAAAGAGAAAAGACATATAATGACGCGTAAACAAGTGGTCCATTAAAAATTTAAAAGACTCTAAAAAAATTAAGGAAAATACAAAATAGTCATGAATCTACGGAGCCACAAAACAAAATATTTATATATATATATATTTTTTTTTTTTTTGAGAAAAAAAAATCGAGCGAGACAGTATAATGATGCGTAAATAATGTATTTAATTAAAGAGAAAAAAGTGGTCCATTAATTAGTAACTGAAATGAAATTTAAAAAACTTAAAATGTGTAAGCAAAAAAAAAAAAAAAAAATTTAAATGTGTATATTAACTTTTATTTATTTATTTATTAATCTTTTCTTTTCTTTTCTTCGTTGCGAAGTAATGGAGCGATGACTTATCGCACTTACACTGTCATCATATTGTTTGATTTGATGGGTTGGTGGTGGGTGGGCCATACCTTAATGGACGGATCACGTTGTTCAGCTTTAGCTTTACTTTCTACATCTTCAAAGCAACGAAATTTCCTGAAATTATCGTCTTATTAAAAATATAGCCATTGTTACAAACGATCAGGCCACTTCTGTTCCTAACCCCTCCGTGCAAAAGAAAAGCGATGAGCTCAGTTTTCTCTAAACCATGGCTTCAAGAAAGCCTTCTTACCTGTTCGAACAAAGTTGGGCTTCCAAAATCCATTACCTCATGGCTCATGATATTAATCCTTTACATCTCCAGCACTACAGCTACAATTTTAATTGTTCTTCCGCAAGTAAACGTGGACGGAAATCGAGTTCCAGTCTTCTTCAGAGGCCGGCCGACATACTACCGTAAGTTTCTAGTCTCCACTCTGTTCGCTTTTATGGGTGCCTTTATTGCCCTGATAATCCAAGACAAGCCAAGAGTTGAAAGACTTTGCAGGATTACTGCTATGGCTTTCATGTTGTCATCAGTAGCAATAGTTTCAATTCCCCTCCTCTCGTTAATGTAGAAAAAAAAAAAAAAAAAATTCCAATGAGGCTTATCTTTGTTTAGCGAAGATTTCAGGCCCATTTCTGGAAGCTATGTTTGCTTGTTCTTTTTTCATTTTGTTATCAATCTTGCCATCTGCTGTTGGATTTGAAAGACAGTACTGAACGAATTTCAGATTTGTGTAAATAAATGCTATTGTTGTTTGGAAGATTACGTAAGAAATGCCGATAATTCATCACATTTACAATTTCAAATGCAATTTGAGTCATTGACAACACTTAAATAATTATGCAAATTATTTGAAGCCTTGGGAATTATTAAACTAGTTTGATATATATGTCATATCAAAATTTGGATCGGAGAAACAAACATGATACATGATCCAACAAGCACTATGCAATTGACAAAGTCGAAAAACTGAAACAAAGAAACAGTAACTAGTTCTTGAATCTAACACTCCGACTGGTTGCTAGATTAATTCCAGATGCTTCTCCAACATAAGGACCAACAGGTTTCTTGATCTCCTGCACCTGCCTGATCCGCCTATTCAACTTTTTCTTGTGTTGTTCCTTGCATAAGAGAGAGATTATTTACTAAGAGTACTCGCATCAATTTTTTCTTGTGTTGTTCCTTGCAAAAGAGAGATTTTTTACTGAGTACTAACATCAGTCTTTATATGAAAGAAAAATGCTTATAATTTACACCATTTTACCTAAAAATAACTTACATTAGTTCATGTATAATTATATAAATTTGCATATTTGCTACATTAACCATGAAAATTTACTTAAAAGACAATTTTTTTTTCCAAACTCTAATTCAACGTTAAAATCTAAGAAAGTTTTTTTTTTTTTCCCTAAGGTGAGGGGAAAAAGGGGGGTAAGTTACTGTGTTTTGGGAGGTTTCTATTTCAGTATTTTGTAGGAGTGGAGTGGTTTTTACAGTTTGGTGGATGATGAGTTTTTGTTTTTATTTTTTGAAGAGAGAGAGAAGAAGAAACAAGTCTTGTAAAACAATTTAAAATATATATATATATATATATCCGATTTGATGGGATTGCACGTTTATTTGTTGTCGGGATGAGGCTGGTAGTTTTCCTTCCGAAAAACTAAAATTTAGGACCAAATAGTTGGGAAAAAAAATTTACGTATTACAAATGCAGGTGTAATTCTTTTTTTCTTTTATTTTGGAGGGGGGTGTTAAGCAAGAATTTCCTCTAATTCAACTTCACATTTTTTCAATTGGAGCATCTCTCTTTATGTAGATGTAGTTATGCAGTTGTTTTTGGTCAAAAAAAGAACACAAAAATCAAAACAAACAGGCTTGAGATTTCCTTTCAAAGAACAAAACTGATTAAATGCAATGCACGAAATTGCAAACCAATTTCCTTACTTTTTGCAATTCATCATCTTCATCCTCGTAATCATTAATACCCTGTAAGCAACATTAGGACTACCAAGTGGGAGAGAATAAAGATGCAAACAAAAATGCCACTGCTTGCTACATGCTTATACAGAAGAGAACATATTTACAAAATAAGAATTCTGCCTTAACATGTTTGTTTCAGTTATGCAGAGAGATCTATTTAGTTTTTTTTTTTTTTTTTTTTTGATAGGTAAAAACAGTATAGAAGAGATTTTGCATAGTTTTCACCTATAGAAGGCTCTCTTAAAATTCACAATTCTTTTTATCAATCTTTTCCAAGATCCTTTTAATGTTAACAACAATTATATGCTTTCACAAAACTAAACAAAATGTAAACTTAATCCTAATGCACACATGACAAGGATTTTTATTCAACTAAAGTTTTTTTTAAAAAAAATATAAGTAACAACATTTAATTGAAAAAAAAAATTAAAGTAAATCCTACATTACTCTTAACTAGAAGAATCTATTTAAATTTACAAAGCAACTATTACAACTTGATATATAAGGGGGAGATAAAACCTTGAGAACAAAGGTATCCCATCATCTGAATCCACAATATTACCATTCGCATCTAGCGGAATAATATCCCTCTGCCTGTGAACTGCAAACACAAATAAACATTAGAAAACCCATCAATGTTTCCCAAAAACTAAAACAATAGCACGAATGCAAAATAAGTTTGTCACTAACTCCATAACATCGAAACTGTAAGCAACAGAAAAACAATAAATCAGAGGGCTTAAATATGAAATTTAAATAAATAAAAATAATAAAAAATAAAAAACATCAAGCTGAGTGTACTAAAATGCTCTCAGTCACATTGAAAAAATATACGCCAAAATATATTGTTTGTCTCTGAACTTTAACCCTTGAAGTTTAAAGTGATCACATTAGTCCCCAACAAACTGGAAGTGATTGCTTTAATCCCCAACAAATTGAAAGTATTGGCTTTTAATCCCTAAAATGCTAAAAGTGATCAATTTTAGTCCTTGAAAACAGAGTGATCACTTTTAGTCCTTAAAAAACATAAAGTAATCGCTTTTATGAATTGATGATGAATTATTTTTAGTTTGGCCAGGGACTAAATGCGATCACAAGACTAAACTTGCTAGTGAACTAAGCTTCACTGTGTGTTTAAGCCAAAAATATAAATAAAATACTAACTGCACAAATTATTCAAACCCATCAACTTTTTTCTCTCTTTCTCAACTAAGAATACTACAAACACAAAAAATAAGTGAAGCATCGATTTCCACAACATCCAAATTGTGAACAGCAGCACAAAAACAATGAATAAAGATTCTCAAATTCCTGTCTCCAAGTTCAAGTCTTTATCAATTACATAAAGAATTGGAAAAAAGAAAAAGCAAATGAGCTTGCTTACAGGCATCAATTTCATCTTCCATGTCATCCAAGGCAACACCACGGTTGTGTGAAAAAACTCTTAGGATTTACGATCTTTCCTCTCATACCCATTGCTGCAAAAATTCAATGAAGTAAAATTAATAAAATTAAATTAACAAAACCCCTACATCATAAATTCCTAGTTCTATTTATTTACATAGCTTAAAGGGGTTATTAAAAATAAGGTAATATGAATACAAGAAAAGTATTACCTGAAGTGAAAGGTGGTGGAGAGAGTAACAGAGAGTTTTATGGTTTGAAATTATAGAGTTGGTCGAAAGCAGAGGTTGGTAATGGGTAGAGCGTGGGCTGGGGGTGTTGGTGGTGGGAGTGATTTGCTGAATGAAGGAGAGACTGGGCGGCAGCAACAGTATGAAGGTGAGGGGTGAGGTGAGTGAAAAACAAATGAAAACAGAGAACAAGAGTGGCCTGGCTTAATACAGGAAAACCAAAACCAAAAACCTAAAAAAGTGTTCAAAGACCTGACCAATTGGTCGGTTTGGCTGGGTTCAGATTCAGGCTCGACCCAAGTCAGAGGAAGCATATCACCTGCAATTAGGTCAATAAGTCCTATGCAATCCCTGCAATATAACAGCTGGTCAATGACAAGGTGCCAAATAATTAAAATAATTCACATCACATACTGATCTATTGAACCCCAAACACAATCATCACGAATTACTATCCTTCGATTATAGAGTAAAATACTATTTTGATCTCTAAATTTTAATAAAAACTTGTTCTTATCCCTAAATTAAAAAATTAAAAAAAAAATTCTTTTTTCATCCTTCAATTTTGTAAATAGTTTTTTTTTTTTTAAGAGTTTTTTAAGAGATAAAAATATGGATAAAGAAAGAACTTCTTTCAATAGTTTAAGGATTAAAAAATATATCTTTTTAAAACGTTCGAGGACATAAATAAAATATTTTCAATAGTTTAGGGCTTTATCAGACTTTGAAGCCCTGGAACTAAGGATACCATCTTCTTTCAATCTTTCTTCAAGGGCAGCTCTTACTTTTAACATTTCCATGCTTTGAACACCAACTTGATCACTCTGCCATATTTTAACAGTTGCACATCAGCCAAATTGCAGCAACAAAAATTTATGTTAAAAGAAAAGATAAATAGGGAAATGGCCTAGATAAGGCAAAGTAGCATAAAAAGAAGCATGTAGCAGACTCAAAATAGTTAGGATTTATCTTAGTTGTGTTGAATTGAGTTAAAAAAGAAAAAGAAAAAATTAAGCTTAACAAAAATGATTGATATCAGTAAAGAAACATGAAAAGCATCAAACTTAGAATCTCAAATTTGTGATCACATCTCCATCAAGAATATTTCACCTGGCAATGCATTTTCCTGCTTTGTTCTCATTACCCTTCAAAGGTTCCACGTTTTCCAACTCAGCTGTGTAATGAGACTGCAGTATTAAATGAAAACTAAGACATGAACTAAAAAGAGAACCACATGAAAACAAAGCATGTATTACTAAAGTTATAGAAGTACAAACAAGCATATTTTGTCGTGAAAAAAACTACCACTGTTGTTTCTTGGGTTTCGGCTGAAGGATAGGGCCCCTGATCTTTTGTGAAAGAATCACTTGATAATGTAGTAATCTCTCTACCCAACTTTACTACCATTCAATCCCTTGATTGTTGTCCAGGAACTCCTCAAGTTCGGATGGAAGATTCCAATCAAGTTGTTTTGTCTGTTAGTGGAGCAAACATTAAAAAGAAGCAAGTTGTCAGGGAAACCAATCCACCTCTGAAATAACAAACCAGTATACCTCAATGACAGGAACTGCTATAATCATCTTTGTGCAAAAAATGTGAGGAAAAATATGGGTAGAACACAGGTACTCATATGATCACAGAGGTTAAACATGACACATATAAAGCAATTTGATAGACAAATAATTCATTTTTTCCCAATTATTAACCAACTAGACCAGACCAATTTTAAATGATAAGCTTAGATCCTATCCACATCTTTTTGAAATTTACCAAAAATATATGGTGCATACCATATCAGATATGAAAGTACTTAGTTTTAACTTGTACAACCATCTATTGCAGCTATGTTGGCATCGTTTTTTTATTTTTAAATTATATGCAGTTTTCATCAAAAGCAATAGATAGGCAAACTTAGAGACAACTTGATGGCCAACATTCAACAATTGTCCTCATCTGGAAATACACACACACACATTAATGTAGCAATTAAAGCATGAAAGTTTTAGATACATATCTACATGTAAGTTTCAGAAGCAACAGCCATCTATATAATGTTACAATAAATCCTAACAATGACTAAGATTAGCAACATATTTTTAAAATTCCATTATACCTGGACACTTATTTCAAATTTATCAAAGATGAATTAGTTTTAGATAGTGCATTATAATTTGGATCTTTCTAGCAGTAGAAGTCGACCTATCGGAGTGCCAGTCTATCAGAAACTGCAGCCTTACACTTTTTAGTTATAATAAATGAAGTGAACCCCAGAAAAAAGACATGTTACCCCTCCTTTTGCTAAACCATTTTAAGTGGGCTGCTGGGTTCTTAAGGCATTCTCTGGCCCAACAAGTAATAGCTCCCCCAGCAAAGAGGTGATCCAGCTCTTATACTCCAGGTTGCAGGAATTACATAGATCACTCAAGGACTAAGTTATAAATTTAATTTCCAAGGGATTGACTATTATTCTAAACATGGTAAGGCAGACAATAATAGTCACAGTGCACCAATTTAACTAATTTGAGAGGGGAACCTGATTCCTGAAAGAGACACAGAAATACAAAACATGTGTAAAAATATTATTCTACCATCAATAGAGAAACATAAGCCACATTGTGTACACACTACGCATGTACCAACTTTTTTAACAGATTAATAAAAACAAATTATTGTTTTAGGACCACAACACTTAATTGTTATAGTAAATAACTACCTACTTATCAAATAATAATAATAACAATAATTTAGCATTTTGATGGAGAAGAGAAGACCTTATCCAATAAGCTCTTGATCTCTACAACGTGAGCTAGCACAGGATGATCATGAATGGGCTGCCCTTCAGACTTGAGGAGATAGAAAGTTATAGCTTAGCAATACAAGAGCAAAAGAAGCTGCTCCACCTTCAAATAACGCACTCGTCCTTCCATCATGATTTCCTCCTTTTTAACCTTCTTACAACATGAAAGCATTTACAATGCTGAATGCTAAGAAACCAATCAATAGAATTTATACATGTTATGACCTTTTATGTGTGTGTGCGAGTGAGCAAGCGAGAGAGAGAGAGAGAGAGAGAGAGGAGGGGAGGAGAAACCGGGCATAAATGAAAATTGGTGCGAGGACTCTGGCAGGATGTACAAGGTGAAGATTAGGACCACAAATATATGAACCCAGTTGGGAGAACGTAATGAGTCAGATCTACAAGCATTTTAACATTCAAACATTTTAAAATCTTTTGAAAGCTAAAAAATTTTCGAGGAGCATCACATATCAAAGAGAAACTTATTACCAACCCCCTGCAGATACCACAGATAAACATAGAACAAAACATAATATAAGGCCCTCAAAAAGGAAAAATTCAGAGCTAACCCTATTATACCTCTTATTTTCTAGCCTATTTCCCACCAAACCAAACCCTAAACACTCAAAACAGAAGTATTACCAGATCTGCCCCCAACAGTTCTAAATCAGATTTTGTTTGTTCCCCCTTGTCCTACGTCAACAACCTATGTGAAAAATTCAATGCCTTCATAACAAAATAACCACATTATAAATACATCCAATTAACGGTTAACAAGGCTCAAAATTGCAAACAACATGGAGTAGGGGGCAAGATGAGGAGCTCAATAGAAACAGTCTAACAGAAGAGGATGTGGGTGGAGGAGCTCTTAACAACCACCACAAATACTAAACATCTTTAGATTTTGCAGCACCAGATGATTTCATAGAACCAAAGCCAAATGTAATATGATAACATCTTAGGGAGCCACCAAGTAAGTAGTTAATATAACATATAAGGGCACTACTTATCCTGAAAGACTTAAACCTATGAGTTTAGGCCCAACTATGTTATATTAATCACTCCCTCTTGACATTTTTATTCAATGTGGAACTTCACTCACACATGCATTCTCAACACACATTCTATTAAATGCAAGTCCCGCCTCTAGTAACTAGATGGAACACCTTTTTTTTACATGCGCTTTTTTTACTACTTATATTGGTGTTATTCTTTGTCTTCCTCTAACCTTTTTGCTCCCTTAACTTGAATCTCACCGGTGCATTACTTGCTGTCTTTTGAATGACCAAACAATCTCACAAATCTCCCTCATCTTTTCATCAATATCGGCCACTCCTATATTTAAAGGGGATTTCCTCATTTTGAATCTTATTTTTCCATGTATTTCCACTTATCCAAGCTACAAAAATCCATTAATCTAAAAAAATTGTCAACCCAACTATCTCAACACCTTCAGCTTCACTATGTATGGTGAATAATTGTTGCCCACTTGACATCAAGCAACAATTGCTATAATCCAACGGTATTTCAAATCAACTTTTAAAAACTTCATTGCAAGTACAAGGCCCACTAATAAATCCCCTAGACACCCTTATTTCCATTCTTAGAAAACCCCTACCCTTCCCCACCCTTCAAAAATAGATTGAATTTCTTCATATAGTTGAACCGAGTTTTTTCTATAGATAATATAATTGCAAGCACAATTTTTCCACACAATTTGGAGCTAGGAAAGCATAGGTAAAGGGGAACCTCCATAGTTGAAGGAAGCAAAATAAAACTGCAGACCCATCAGCAAAAATTCTTGTGGCATGTCATATATTGTTAATTTGAAATAAGAAGAATGGATGGGCCAATCTGGTTACCCCATCATGTTGAAAGACACAATAAATCTATTGTGCAGTTTGTTATTAGTTCCCTTCATCAGATTTCTACAAATTCTTATTCAACCTTTGGTTTTCTCTAAGAGAGCTAGAATAGCTCAGCAAGACAAATTTCTATGTAAAAGCACCACACACTAGATTTCATCTCTAATCATAAACTTCTTAAATTTCTAAGACCACCACCACCTTTTTGAGCTCTGGAATGGCTGTTACTTATGAAGCTACAAAACCTTTCTCCTCATCATTCTTTTCTGAGTATTGCATTTCAACCTTGATCAAAAAGAGTCAGCTCAAAAATATAACACACAAAAAAGTGCAGAAATATAAGAATTATACAAATAAAAATTGAAAAACCTTACCTATATAAAACATCCATTTGTTCCTCTTCTGATAGAGCACTCAAATCTTTCTTAACCTCCTCATAAGCTGCCCGTGTCATCTAAGGCTTCTTTTATCCCAGGAGATTTTTTCCTGCTTTTTCTTTTGGCTGACATTTCCTGTACAAGCAACGATGTTGGGCTATGTGTCATTCAAAAGAATTAACAGTCCATTTGTCCATTTCAAAGTAAAAAACAATAAAATATGGATAAGAAATGTATACTGGTAACATATTGGTGTTATACGTGCAAAGGGAGTGAACAATCTGTGGATCACTTATTGCTTCATTGACCAATAGCTTCTGAATTGTGGTGTATGGTATTCAAGTTGCTGGGAGCTTCTTGGGTGATACCAAAGTCAGTTGTGGATTTGATAGCCTCTTAGAAAGGTTATTTTCATAGACATCAGGATATTGTTATTTGGAAAGCCATTCCTCATTGTTTGAAGTGGTGAATTCGGCAGGAGCAGAATACTCAGTGTTTTGAGGACAGTGAAAGATATTTGCCTGATATTAAGCTGTTTTCTTTAAAATGTTGTTTGAGTGGATGTTAGTTGTGGGTTCTCCTTCTTTATGTTCGTTATCTAATTTTGTTGATATTTGTAATCTGTGAGATTGATTGTATATTTCTTGTACACTTGGGTATTTGCTTTCTATCAATAAAATTTACTTATCAAAAAAACACAAAAGAGGATAACCCAAGCTTGAAAATAAAGACCAAAGGATTAACTTACTTATCTTTGTACTTCTTTTTTCATTAACAAGGAGAGAATATTGAACCCTCACCTCTACAGTTAATTCCCTATCACTCAGATCACTCCAATCTTCATTAACATCATGGCCAGAGTCTTCATTTGTATAAGATTTTTGCATCTGTAATTTCAAAACCACTTCCTCCTCCCTCAAAAGTCCCTCATCATCACTTGATTGTGCCTTCATCAGAAACAAAAAGGTTAGAGCAACTACAAAGATAACCTCAATTATATACATATGATTGCCTTAAGAAATTAGTTTATGAATAAGATAGTTGTCAAAAAGGCAGAAAGCGATTGCCACTGAAAAATATATATTAAATACAAAGGGGAAAAAGGTGAGAAGGGATGTGGAGCATGATTGGAAAAATAGTAAATACTATTCAAATCATCACCTCGTAATCAGCATTATCAGCATCATAATATCCCTTCTTTTTTCCACCCCATAGAGGCTCTTGTTCTTCCTCATCTTCATGCATAGCATCCTTGACTCCACCAAATTTTTTCCCGTAAATATTTCAGTGTCCTAGCCACTGCAGACAATATGCATAATTAATCATACGAAACATTACAACAATTGCTGTAAGAACCAAAGGTAATAAAAATTGTGAGTTTTTTATGTAAGAAAATATGTAGAGAACGATTTAGAACCCATCCCCACCTTCCCCCCACAAAAAAAAAATAGAGATTCTCATCAGAGTCCGTGCTCTCATTTCAGCCAAGAGAATACCAAGTTATGAACCTAGTACATACCAAAACTTACTTGCAAGTGCCCCATAATAATTCCAAAAATAGCCTAATACAATTAGCCAACTTGAAAAAACCCTAAATTACACGTCGGAGATATGTAACCCTGGTGCAGGATTAAAATTATGATTACTTTTTCTTAACGAGTTCATTTACTTGTCCCAAAAAATAAAAGTTAATACGCATGAAACACAATGACATAGAGAGTTGGGTTGGTTTGCAATAACATTGATTTACTACGAAGCTCGTTGTTTTATTACTACTTTGTGTTTTGCAAATTTTTTTTGATAAGTAACATAAAGAATTTTATTAAAAAAGCTAACCAAGTACATTGGAAGTGTACTACAGTACCCAAATCAAGAACCCAACTTACAACAATCAATATGATTGGGGAGAGAAAAACAAGAATAAAATGGCAAAACTATTCCAATCAAGGAGAGTACGGAAAAAGAGACTTAATGTCAAGAAAAGACCGTTCACAATCCTCAAAGCATCTAGCATTCCACTCCCGCCATAAGCACCAAAACAAATTGTGTTTTGCAATTTGAAGCTATCAAACTTTTGTTTAATATTCATAATATGCATCTACATCAATATTACAGGCTCTTGTACAGAATAATGGTATTTTTTTTTAGAGCATCTCACTTAATGTAGATGTAGTCATGCAGTTGTTTTTGGTCAGAAAACAAAACAAACAACTTGAGATATACTTTCAAAGAACAAAACTGATTAAATGCAATGCAAGAAATTGCAAACCAATTTCCTTACTTTTTGCAATATCTCCAGTTTCATCATCTTCATCCTCGTCATCATTGATATCCTATAAGCAACATTAGGATTACCAAGTGGGAAAGAATAAAGATACAAACAAAAATGCCACTGCTTGCCACATGCTTTTGCTCAATCAATCAAACCTACAAAATAAGAATTCTGCCTTAATATGTTTATTTCAGTTATGCAGAAGATATTTATATAGTTTTTTTTTTATAGGTAAAAATTATATAGAAGAGAATTGTATAGTTTTAACATATAGAAGGTTCTCTTAAAGTTCAAAATTCTTTTTTGCATTCTTTTCCAAGATCCTTTTATGTGGCGTTTAGTACGGAGAATCCACATTACTCCTGGCATTCAAATTCCTAGGAATGTGATTTATTGCAATCTGGATGCCTAGGAATGTAGCTATTCCTATGTTTGGTTTCATTAGGAATGGTTTCATTAGGAATCTCTTGAGATTCCTAGAAATGTGAAATGATAATGTTTGGTTTATTCCAAGAAATCTTAAATGAATTATTTATTTTTCTCATTCTATCCTTAGATTTGAACGTGAACTATCAAGTCCTTTAAAAAAAAAAAATCTTCCTCTAAATAAATAATGAAAAACAAAATATAAAATATTAATAATTTGTTGAGCAAAACACACAACAGCAAAAGTGAATACCTGGCAATAATGAAGGGTCCCCTTTAAACTTTTTTTCCCCACACATGAAACCTAAATAGAACTTTGTTAAAGAATATATCAACAAAGTTGTCTATCCTATTTATGCTATTTTGGCGAGAAAAGATAAAGATAAGGGAAAAGATATTAATGATTTGTTTTATATTTTATCTTAATTGCTTAAATGATAAGGAAAAATGGTTAAAATTGTCAATTTATAAAAAAATACAATTTCCTTTAAAGATGGGAATCTGGATACCCACCTATTTTAAAGGAAATCCACACTCCTACTGAGAGGGGTTTAAAGGGAGAATCCATATTCTCCTGGCATCTAATTCCCTGGCGTGATTTGCAACCAAACATGGGAATCTTTAAACATTCCTAAGGGTCCCCTTCAAACTTTTTTTTTTCCTACACATGAAACCTAAACAGAACTTTGTTAAAGAATATATCAACAAAGTTGTCTATCCTGTTTATGCTATTTTGGCGAGAAAAGATAAAAATAAGGGAAAAGATATTGATGATTTGTTTTATATTTTATCTTAATTGCTTAAATGATAAGGAAAAATTGTTTAAATTGTCAATTTATAAAAAAACACAATTTCCTTTAAAGATGGGAATCTGGATATCCACCTATTTTAAAGGGAATTCACATTCCTATTGAGGGGGGTTTAAAGGGAAAATCCATATTCCCCTGGCATCTAATTCCCTGGCGTGATTTGCAACCAAACATCGGAATCTTTAAACATTCCTGGGAATCCTAAAACATTACTCTGTACCAAACGCCACATTAATGTTTAAAACAGTTATATGCTTTCACAAAAATAATCAAAATGTAACCTTAATCCTAATTCACACATGACGAGGATTTTTATTCAACTAAAGTGTTTTTTTTATAGAAGTAACAACATTTAATTGGGCAAAAAAAAAAAAAAAAATCCTACACTACTCTCAACTAGAAGAATCAATTTTAAAATTTCAAAGCAACTATTACAACTTGAAATAAAAGGGGAAAAAAAACTTTTGAGATCAAAGACAATATCACCATTCGCATAATAATATCCCTCTGCTTATGAACTGCAAACACAAATAAACATTAGAAAACCCATCAATTTTTCCCAAAAACTAAAACAATAGTACAAATACAAAATAAGTTTGTCACTGACTCCATAACATTGAAACAGTAAGCAACAGAAAAACAATAAATCAGAGAGCTTAAAAAATAAAAAATAATAAAAAAAGAGCATCAAACTCGGTGTACTAAAATGCTCTGTCACATTGAAAAAATATAGGCCAAAATACATTGTTTGTCTCTAAACTTTAACCATTGAGCAATTTCAGTCCTTGTAGTTTAAAGTGATCACATTTAGTCCCTAAAAAACTTAAACTGGTTGCTTTAGTCCCCAAAAAACTTAAAGTGATAGCTTTTAGTCCTCACCAAACTGAAAGTAATCGCTTTTAGTCCCTAAAAAGCTAAAAGTAATCAATTTTAGTCCGTAACAAACTTAACGTGATGGTTTTTAGTCCCTAAAAAACAAAAAATGATTAATTTTAGTCCTTGAAAACATAGAATGATTGCTTTTAGTCCTTAAAAAATATAAACTTCAGAGAATAATATTTCTTGCGAACTAAGCTTCACAGAGTGTTTAAGCCAAAAAAATAAAAATAGTAACTGCACAAATGATTCAAAACCCATCAACTTTTTTTCTTTCTCTTTCTCGATTAAGAATAGTACCAACACAAAAAATAAGTGAATCATCGAATCCGCAACACAAAAACAATGAATACAGATTCTCAAATTCCATCTCCAAGTTCAAGTCTTTTTTTAATAATTACACAAAGAATTGGAAAAAAAGAAACAGCGAATGAGCTTGCTTACAGGCATCAATTTCATCGTCCATGTCATCGGAGGCAACACCACGGTTGCGTGAAAACCTCTTAAGGTTTATGACCTTTCCTCTCTTACCCATTGATGTAAAGATTCAAAGAAGTAAAATGAATAAAATAAAATTGGCAAAACCCCTATATCATAAATTCCTAGTTCTATTTATTTACATAGCTTAGAGGGTTTATTAAAAAATAAGGTAATATGAATAGAAGAAAAGTATTACCTGAAGTGAAAGGTGGCGCAGAGAGAGAGAGAGAGAGAGTTTTATGGTTAGAAGTAATAGAGTTCGTCGGAAGCAAAAGATGAAAGGAGGGTTGGTAATGCGTAGAGCGGTGGCTGTGAGTGGTGGTGCTTTGCCGAATGAAGGAGAGATTGGGCGGCGGCAACAATGTGAAGCTGAGGGGCGCGGAGGGTGGAAAACAAATGAATACAGAGAGAGATTTTTTTTTTTGGGGGGGGGGGTGTAAGGGCTTAACACGGGGGAACCAAAAAATAAAAAAAACCACGTGTGTTACTATTGATTACACAATATTATATGTACACTTTTATTTTATCTACAGTATTTTCAAAAAATACAAACAACAATATTAGAAATCTCCTTTTAAGATTCTACTATGATTTAGATATTGTATTTAGCTGTTATTCTTTAGGTTATTCTTTTTAGATTCTACTATATGGATTTTTTCTCATGGGATGGAAATATATTTGTTAGTTAAATAGCCATATGTCTGAATTTTAAAAAGAGAACTTAAGAGACAGCACCAAAAGTATTATGCATAAGTTTTGTCCAATAAAAAAAAGTGTTTAAAGACCTAGCCAATTGGTTGGTTTGGCCAGGTTCAAATTCAGGTTCGACCCAAGTTAGTGGAAGCAGTTGGAGATTTCACCAAATCAAGGACTAATAAAGAAAGAACAAAATGAACACAAGAAGTATATAGAAATTATGATTGACTTGGACGCACAATTGAATCTTATCCTTAAACAATATTTGTCCTTGTACGCAAATTGCTAAAGAGTTTCTACAAATTTGTCCCCATGATACAACCAAGTTTATTAGGTTCTACAAATATAAATTTTGAAGAATCCCCACGGGATTTCTTGTGTTTCTTAGAAACTATTCGAGGGAGAGAGAACAAAAAATAGTTATCAAGTGAACATGAACCACTATTTATACCCATAGAGTTATAACCCTTCAAAATGCACCAATGGAGAGCCACAATGTTTCATAAAACAATTCACAAGACTTAAAACCATTTTCAAATGTTTAGAACAGTTGTCAAAAAATTCTACAGAAATTCAATTTTCACGTACCTCAATCAATCAAGAGGAATCGAACACCAATCGAAACAGGTAGAAACTTTTCATCATCGTAACGTTCGATTGAACAGAAGTCTTGACCGATCGAAAATCCTAGAACTTGAATTTTCACAAAGAAAATCCCAGAACTCGAATTTCCACTTTATTCATTTTACAAATGAATACTCTCCAACATTATATCATTATTACAACATGTGGAGGGGATGAGGATCCAAAGTAGTTAATTAAATGGGCAAGGGCATTTCCGAGGAGGTAAACTTCGTGAAGAATCCTTAAAAAGAACTTACATAACTTATAGAGAAATTAAACTATTACATTTAATAAAGGATCCGGGGACTCCCACCTGATCTCCAAATGATGAGAATCCATGGTAAAGGGAGCATAGTGCAACCTGAAGAGGGAGAAGAGTGACTTGGCACTGAACCAAAAAGAGAATAAGAAGGAAGGACATAGAAGTCATCCCCTCCGCATTAAATGCATTGCCACCACTTGCTTGGTTGCATTAATGGGGAAGTGACCATGAACAGTGCCCACACAACTAAAACTTTAGTGTAAGACCTACTAGTAAGGCCTTGATAGGACAAGTATCAAGGGAGTGTGATCCTAACTCTCCAAGTGTAGAGTCTAGATGCATTTTGGCTAACTATATAAAGCAAAGAAACATCTGGATCAGGGGAGGTGAAGAAGAGAAAAAGAAAAACGAGAGAGAGAGAGAGCGAGAACGAGAGATAAATTGATCAACTGTAAACCCTTTCCTTGGACTAAACCCAAGGATGAATACTTAGCCAATAAAGGGCCCTTTTTTTTAGTATGCTCACTTCATACTACAAATTGATCTGATTACTATTAGTTGTATTGTAGTTGGGTACTCAAAAGGTTGACCTTGCATCCTACCTTTTAAAATATATTGTGTGTGCAAAAATAACACATCAACATCCACTTGGTTTATTAGTTGTCTATTTTTGCCCTCCACACAACATATCATTGTATATACCTAAATATACAACAAAAGCATATCACCTGCAATTAGGTTAATAGGCCATATACAATCCCTACAATATAACAGCCGGTCCAATGACATGGTGCCAAATAATTAAAATAAGACACATTATCCTCATCATCATCATCACCGATTACTATCCTTTGAGTACAGAATAAAATACAATTCTAGTCTTTAAATTTTATTAAAATTTTTTTATCCATAAATTTAACAAACAAAAATTTCATCCTTAAATTTTATAAAGAGTTTTTTAAGAGATAAAATTTGGATGAATTTTTTTTTTTTTAAGTTTAAGGATATTAGTAAAATATTTTCAATAGTTTAGGAACAAAAAACAAAATTTTCAATAGTTTACAAATGGAAAACGAACTTCTTAAAGTTTAGGAATAAAAAACAAAACTTTTGGTAAAGTTCTAGGACCAAAATAGTATTTCACCTTAAATTACATATTTCTCAAAATTTGGTTCTATGGAAGGAGGAAGCCCGAAGATAAAAAATTGTCAAGTGGGATCCACCCAAGGTGTAACTAGGCCTAATTATCCATCAAATTGGGCCCAACCTAGTCAGGGCAATTAGGTCAAGGAAACTGAGGAGGACAACTAACCCAAGGAGCCTGAGGAACGGTTACTTCCTGGGAGATGGGAGATAAGCCACAAAGGCCATGCGGGTTAAGGCCGAGGAGGATCATAGTGACATACAAGTAAGAACATGAGGAAACTTCCAGATAAAGTATTAATCACCTCCACATTCAATGTACTATACCAACTCACCCTGCCGCATTGATGGCAGAATGACTCCTAAACAGTAACCCCATAACCTACAACCTACTCTACTGCCACCAGCATTGCAGTGATGAGACAACTATCTAAAGAAAGATCAACAATCCTCCAAGTGGAAGACTGGCATGCAGTCCAAGCAACTATATACAGGAAGGAAGGCCCTCCTTGCGAGGGGATCAAAATAAGTTTGGAGAGAGAAATAGGGAAATTGAGAGAGGATTTGAGTATTGTAAAACTAAGAAATGTATTCCTAAAGAACAGTTGCTCCTCGGCCTGCCCAAGGAAGGATTTAAATAAGAATTTCTCTTTTCCTGACATAACTCCTAACTTATATTGTCATTCTCGCTAATTTACTTTTTTCAATTACTAACCTGTGGCTACAAGAGATCAAAGTGTTGACCTTGACCGCCCACCTCTACAAATTAATTATATTGGGCCTCCATCCTAGCCCAGTCTCATTCGGGTTGGGCTAGGCCGACTATTTTGCCCCTACAAGTTCTATTATTGATTTTGCAACTAGAAAATTTATTTCAAGCCACTATGGTTCCTTTTGTAAACATACATCAACTACAGGTGTCTATTGGACATACTTAATGTACTTTACTTTTAAATATTAAATAAATTCTCCCTTGTCACCAAAAAGAAAGAAAGAAAGGAAGAATTGGATTAAAACAAGGTAAATGGAAGGGGGAAAATTGGTTGGACCAAATGGGTTGATACACCAACAAATAAAAGTAGAAAACTTTAATATTTGGAATCAGTTTTCTACTTCGATCCAAGATGAAGAGAGGATGATGGAAGAAGAGAACTTACTTGATTGACATGGATCTTTGTTTCCAAAATCTCCTTAACTTCTCTTCTTCTTCAGTTTCTCCTTTGGTGGTTATGAGCTTGGTAGTAAGGAGTGAGTCACGAATGTGATCAAGGTTTGAAACATCATTTATGGTCCATTTGGTTGGGGGATGTAAAAGTGAGAAAATAGAAATTAAGGAAATGATAAAAAAAAAAAAAAATTAGTTTTCCCTTATGTTGTTTGGTTAAAGAGGTGGAAAAGAAAGTGATAAAAAATCTTATACATATAAAAGATGAATTTATGGATAGAATAGTAAATAACATGAAAGTTGACATGAATGTTAAGAACATATAGATCATGAAATTCAATGATGGGATTTTCAAAATGACAAAGTTTAGCTACAAAATTGATTGTAACCTAAAGCTACAACCTTACTCAATATATTTTTATTGGAGATAAATTTTGAAAAATCCATCGTTAGATTATATCTTTTTCTTATATCTTTCATACTAGCAAAATTTCTAAAAAATTAAAGATTAATAGTTATGTCATCAATAAATTGTTTAAATTGCAAGTTTTTGTAGTTTAAAATTATGCATAAAATATAAGCTTATATATGATATAGTAAATAATATATAATTGAAACAAATTTGATATGTATGTGAAAAGTATAAAAAATATACAATTCAATGGTTAGATTTTTAAAATATGTAGTAATATTTATTTTAGGATACAATCAATTTTATAGATAAACTTTGTCATTTTCAAAATATGAATCCTATAACAAGTTATTAGGTGGTGTAACATTATTTAAAGTTTTTTTTTTTTTTTTTTTTGAAAGGGAAAGGTTTAACGTTTCATTAAACAGGGCTAAAACCCAAACCAGAAACATCACTAAGGATTTGAGAAACAATCATAGGTGGAGTATCCTCCACCCAAATGGTACAATATGAGATTTGCCTTGCATGTCTAGCTAAAGGTGAGCAGCATTGTTACATTCCCTATGGCTGCAAACAACTTTTGACGAAATGAATCTTGCCAAGCCCAATTTGACTCCCACAATCAGCTGCTGAATTGAGATTAGGGCAAGACTTGGGCCAGATATAGCCTGCATTACAACCTGAGAATCGCCTTCCAAAATGATCTCTCTAAGCCCCAATTCCTACGCAAAAATAACACCGACTTTTGGGGCCTTTGCTTCCACCTCTAAAGCACCAAGGGGATAAGGGAAGTTCTTGCAAAAAGCTCTCATTATTAAGCCTTTGTCATTTCGCACAACCACATCGATACCACAATGGCCAATGTCCTTGAAGACTGCTCCGTCAATGTTTACCTTGTACCAACCAATCTGAGGGGGGGCTCCAAGATTTAAGGGGATGAGGTTGCCGAGGGAGGGGAAGCTTAGAGACCCCGCAAAACTCCTCTAGATACTGCTTGGAGTCCTCGAGAATTTTGAAGGTTGACTTGCATTGACCCCCATGTCTGACAGAGTTTTTGTTGTTCCATAAGAACCATGTCGTTGTCGCGAAAGCTTCCAAGTCCTGTACTGGTTTAGCATCCATTACCAGCCAAAGCAAATCAAGGAAACCTTGGGCTACTAATACAATGTCGGTGATGAGTCTACCGGGTACATATGCACTTTGAGACTCACTAATGACATTGGGCAGAACGTTTTAAGCGGTTTGCAAGGACTTTGGCTAGGATCCTGTATGTCACATTGCATAAACTAATGAGGTGGTATTCAATAATTTTCTATGGGTTTTTAGTTTTTGGAATTAGGCAAATGTGAGTTTCATGTTCATTTCTAAAGGCATCATCCCAGTATTTAGAATGTTTAGAATACAATCAGAGACATTTTGACCCACAATATTCCAATACTTTTGAAAAAAGATTGGTGGCATACCATCTGGACCAGGAGATTTAATTAGGTGCATTTGCTACAATGCTGCTTGAATCTCTTCGGGTTGAAAGGCTTGTAGTAAACTATCATTCATCTCAGCAGTAACTTTTGTTTCCACCGCATCAATAACTAGAGAAAAGTGAGAAGGCTGATCCGACCAATAGATAGAGGAGAAGTAGTTGCTAATAATGTCCTGAATAGCCTTATCACTTTCCTGCCACACCCCATTAGCATCTTCAAGCCCATTTATCTTATTGTTCCTTTGCCGCTGACTTGCCATAGCATGGAAGAACTTGTGTTTCTGTCACCGTGCTTAATCCAAAGAGTTTGCGATCAAGAGATTAACATTGTTTAAAGTTACACAAATTGTAACTTGAACTTAACCCATATATATATATCAACCTACAAATGTTTGGAGGAGGACCAAAGTTGTGTTTGACATTGGCTTAAAAAGCCAGGCTTTTTTACTATTTAGCTTTTTTTTCTACTATTTAGCTTATTTTTGTTACTATTCATGGATTCCATTACACTTTTTAGTACTATTCATGGATCTTATTATACTATTTCAGCTACTTTTTAACTTTATCTATAATACTTTTAGTGTTGTGAAATTTTAAAGTATTCGCAAGTGTACGAACCGTATTGACGTATAGTTTGACAAGAATGAGGTCGAATCTATAGGGACTTGAATGAACATAGGAAAATTAATCAAATCTTAATCAAATTAATCCTAATCTAATTTAATATATATATATATATATATATATTTTTTTTTTTTTGAAATTAAATATACCAAACAATTAATTAAACTAAGCAAATATATAATATAAAGCAGTAAAGAGATGTAAACAATCTATAGAAAAGAATTAAGATTTTGGAATCCGCCTTGTTAATTCATATCAGCATATATTTACGATCATTAATTTTTTCCAACCATTACATGATAATCTAGAAATCAATCTTGCTACCATGGAAAATATTATCATTAAAAAATTATATTTAAATATCTAAAGTATGCTCTTCTTCGTTTCCTATGTATAAAATCAAATCATCAATTGTATCCGTAACCAAACAAATCATAAGAGATATCCAACTTTAAAATCAAGAAATAATAAACCAAGCATTCGATTAATTAAGACAAATCCTAAATCATGAGAAAAACATGAATGAACTTATATTTAAAATCCCATCTTAGTTAATTGATATGAAGTAATGACAATTTAAATTATTAAAGAACAAATATTGTGGAAAAAATCAAATCACCTAAATATTACTGATAAACCTTAACTAGGTTTCATCCTCAACCCTAATTATAAATTTAGCTACTCACAGTAATTGAAATTGTAGGGTCGGGAAGCTTATGATCCGGCCCACGCTCTATCCGAGCTCAGGGCCCGTGCCAAGGAGGTAGTGTACCGAGGACGAGTGATCAAAGGCCGAGGGGTTAAGGGGAACAGTTGAGGACGACCCTGTCCTCGGCACTCCAAGGCTTTGATGAGAAGAGCAATGTCTTAGTAAAGGCCATCCCCAAATAGTCCCCTGAAGGGGATGTGAGTGGAATAGGGCCCACATGGAGGTACGGTGCAAAGTAGGTTCAAGGAAAATACGTCCCCTCCGCATTAAATGCACCGGCCACGTCCTGATCATGATTAATGAGAAAAGACGCTTGGACGGTGTAACTTCGATCCTCGCGACTAAACAGAAAAGTAAGAGGGGACAGCTGATGGGATAGGTACAGAAGTAAGCACCTGCCTGACCAACAAGTGGAGGGTTAGGATCAACCAAGAAGGACTATATAATGTAAAAGTTAGTACGCGCTAAGGAGGTTGGGAAAAATGGCCAAAAACCAGAGCCTCCCAGCCCGCCTCCAAGAGAAAGACTCCAGGGGTGAAGACGACTTAACCATGTATGGATATCACGAAAAACCCGCCGCCTGGTGACCGAGGCCTAGCCTTTCAAACCCATGCTCTACAAATGATATTGTTTGGGCCTTTTTACATGTGAACCTAACATTGTTACGGTTCGTTACGAATCGTGTCCTTACAATTGGCGCCGTTTGTGGGAAAGGCTTGTGTGTTGACATAGGCAGTAGGTCGAGAGAGTTACTTTGTCATTTCTAACAGCTGGTTATAGAGTTCTAGTGTAAAGTTCCGCTTGGGGCTACGATTCTTGACTAGGGGCTACGCCTGGTAGCGTCAATCGCATGGACGGCTCTAGGGGCTTGGCCGAGGAGCTAATTCCCCTAAAGCCAAGGTCCCACGCCAAAAACTGAGTTTTGGACAGAACTAAGGTATTGTATGGTCCTCGGACTCAAACCTATAGGGAAACCAACTACTTAGATGAGAAAACTGAGTTTTGGACAGAACCAAGGTATTGTATGGTCCTCAGACTCAAACCTATGGGGAAACCAACTACTTAGATGAGAAAACTAAGTTTTGGACAGACCCAAGGTATTGTATGGTCCTCGGACTCAAACCTACTTAGATGAGAAAACTGAGTTTTGGACAGACCCAAGGTATTGTATGGTCCTCGGACTCAAACCTATGGGGAAACCAACTACTTAGATGAGAAAACTGAGTTTTGGACAGAACCAAGGTATTGTATGGTCCTCAGACTCAAACCTATGGGGAAACCAACTACTTAGATGAGAAAACTGAGTTTTGGACAGACCCAAGGTATTGTATGGTCCTCGGACTCAAACATATGGGAAAACCAACTACTTAGATGAGAAAACTGAGTTTTGGACAGACCCAAGGTATTGTATGGTCCTCGGACTCAAAACTATGGGGAAACCAACTACTTAGATGAGAAAACTGAGTTTTGTACAGAACCAAGGTATTGTATGGTCCTCGGACTCAAACCTATGGGGAAACCAACTACTTAGATGAGAAAACTGAGTTTTGGACAGAACCAAGGTATTGTATGGTCCTCTGACTCAAACCTATGGGGAAACCAACTACTTAGATGAAAAAACTGAGTTTTGGATAGACCCAAGGTATTGTATGGTCCTCGAACTCAAACCTATGGGGAAACCAACTACTTAGATGAAAAAACTGAGTTTTGGACAGACCCAAGGTATTGTATGGTCCTCGGACTCAAACCTATGAGGAAATCAACTACTTAGATGAGAAAACTGAGTTTTGGACAGACCCAAGGTATTGTATGGTCCTCGGACTCAAACCTATGGGGAAACCAACTACTTAGATGAGAAAACTGAGTTTTGGACAGACCCAAGGTATTGTATGGTTCTCGGACTCAAACCTATGGGGAAACCAACTACTTAGATGAGAAAACTGAGTTTTAGACAGACCCAAGGTATTGTATGGTTCTCGGACTCAAACTTATGAGGAAACCAACTACTTAGATGAGAAAACTGAGTTTTGGACAGACCCAAGGTATTGTATGGTCCTCGGACTCAAACCTATGGGGAAACCAACTACTTAGATGAGAGAACTGAGTTTTGGACAGAACCAAGGTATTGTATGATCCTCAGACTCAAACCTATGGGGAAACCAACTACTTAGATGAGAAAACTGAGTTTTGGACAGACCCAAGGTATTGTATGGTCCTCGGACTCAAACCTATGGGAAAACCAATTACTTTAAAGAAACCTGGGCTCTAAGCAGGACTTAGCTACTATGCATGACATCGAAAATGGCGCCTATATCTTCGTTGAATAAGGGTTAGAAATAAATCCGAGGCTCTGCGGGTGCAGGTAAGCTAGGGTTTTGAAACATGATGTTAAAATGTATCGCATGCGCAAATATTCAAACATGTTAAGATAAATTAGTTCAGAATTCATAAACAATAGCAAGTATTGACAAGGGCAACTAACAAGTAATTAAAGGGAAAAAAGGAAGAAAAAGATTTCATATATATACATATTCAACAGGTTCAAACTACCAGTAGATTACAAAGTTTTAAAAATGAAAAAGAAATAAGTTAATTGTTACACTGAAAACAAATACGGAACCTAGCCAGGGTTTATATTTCTTTAGTTTTGCGTCGGCCACGTCCTGGGAAGGCGGAATGGAATCAGCTTTGGCGCCCTAGAGGATAGCCACTTCTGGGGAAGGCTGAACAGGGTCAGTATCGGTACTCTTGGGGACCACAGCAAGGGGAATTGCCGGTGGGGGCTGGACAAGGGTGGTTGGCTCCCCAGCACTAGACATCTGAGAGCCAACCAAGGGCTCAGTAGTCTCTTTAGGTACCTCAGGATCCGTATGTTGAGATATTTCTATCACATCCTGAAATTCTCCCTCTTTGAGCATTTTGCCAGGAGAGCCGCTGACCTGTAAGTTTTCCGACTGAGTGACCCCTTCCTCGGGTTGGTCACCCGTAGCCACGGAGCTAGAGGAAGTGGCCTCACGGATGGCTGTAGGGTAGAATATGTTCTCCGCCTTCCACAGATCAGATGAAGCATCCACCCCAGCTCGCTTCAATGCCTCTTCCCAAACCTGGGAGCAATAAAACCTGCATACTCCAGGAATCTGGGCCTTAAGGATGGCTTGGGTTTCAGCCACTCCCGTATTATAACCATCATCCTCGGCCGTTTCCTTGGCAACCTCTGCCTCGTTTCTGGCAAACTCGGCCTCCTGCTTGGCCTTTAGGGCTTCATCACGGGCATATTCCGCCACCCATTTGTCATGCTCGGCCGCGGCCAGCTTCTTATTTAAACCCTCGATTAGATCTTTGGCTATTTGCAACTGATCCTCGGCTTCAAGGAGACGCTTTGTTTGGTCCTCGGCTTGTTTTTGAGCGCTAGCTAGGCCCGACGAGGCGCTATCCCTTTCGCGAATAGCAGCTGTTAGGTTAGCCTTGGCCTTGGTGAGTTCATCCTTAGAGGCTTGGAGAGTCTTCGAGGTTATTATGCGCTTGGTGCGTTCATTCTCGGTTGCCTTACTCTTATTGTTCACCTCTTCCTCCATCCTATAGGTGGCCTGGAGAGCCTGGCAAGGGAAATAAATGCATAGTTAATAACGAACCAAGAGCGAGAATTAATAAAGTTTTAGGTTTTAAGAAACCTTACCATGCCCAAGTACCTCTTAGTACTGAGGAAGACCTTCTGCATCCTCATTTTTCTCAGATCATCCATGTCAGTAGAGAGTAACATGGTTTTCCCTAGTGCATCTGCCACGTAGCCACCCTCGCCGTCTCCAGAATCCCTCATGGATGCAGTTTCCAATAGCGGACCCCCGTGAAGCATTGGGGCAGGAAGCCAGGCACTCGGCGAGGACTGGGCCTCAATCCCCTTTCCCTTGCCTTGAGAGGATTGGACTTCGGTTTCTTTACCCTTGCTCTGGTGTCCAATTTTCAGTTGTTTAGTGCGCGGAGCCTTCTCCTTCTCCTTAAAAGGTTGGGATTTTCCCCCGTCCATAACTTCCTTGCCCTTGGGGCTCCTCTTTCTCTTTGAATCAGTGCCTTCAGGTCGAGGAGGCCGAGCTGGTTGGGAGGAAGCAGGAAGTTCGGGGTAGGTGGATTGTGGCTGTGACTTGGTAGAAGATGACCTGGTCTGAATAATCTGAGGCCGAGGTGGTGGGGAAGGAGCATTGGGTTGTGGTGTTCCCTACATATCCTACCCAGGTTGGCCCTCGAGGAGTTGGAGAAGGGGGGTCAGGGGCTTTCTCTTGAGTCCCATCTCGGCTTGAGAAGAGGTGCCTACTGACGACAATTCCGCCTCGGACAAGGTTGGGTCACCTATGTCACCAGAAGGATCCTCGGATTGGGGGGCTAGGTCAAATACCCCAAATCCTTCCTCGGGCCGATCTAGCTCGCCTTCGTCCTTTGCTACTTGATGAGACGAGGAGGGACCCACCTGTGGGATGTTCTCGGGGACAGATGGTTCCTGGGAGATTAAAAATCCTGTCTCAGCCATGGTAATTTTTGGAAGCGAAGGACGGCTGGCGCTGATCACGTGCCTTGCGTCCGCAAATGACTTCTGAACATGAGGATACCCTAGTATTTTGTGAGCTACTCGGACTTGACCATCTCCGTTATTTACGAAAACTACCGCTTGTAAGATGGTTTCCAAGTCTGCCCGGTTGACTAAGTGAAAATGTCGTTGGTAGGCGTTTGGATCTACAAAAAGAAAAACACGCATGCATGGTTAGTTACCAAACAACATCAGATTAGAATGGCGTTAAGGCTCATCACCCTTCCATTCCCAGTACCCCACCTGGTTCTCCTTCTGCTATAGGGCACGGATTGCCATCGTGCCATTCACCAGAGACGATAAGGAAATCTTTGTTTAATCCCTTGTTGGAGTCAGGGAGGCACTGGATTAATCGAACCTTTTCGTCCCTTGACTTCATGTAAAAGATTTTCTCCTTCAACTTTTGAAGATTATAGCACCAATTCACATCTTGGTGGGCCAGTCTTAACCCCATCTTCTCGTTTAAAGCGTCCACGCAACCCAGAATCCTAAAAATGTTGCCGGCGCACTGAGTGGGGGCTAATCGGAAGTGCCTGAGGTAACCCCTCGTTACCGGCCCTATAGGAATTCTCATGTCCTCCTCCACAAAGGCGAGGACGGGAATTACTACCGCACTTGTTTCCCTCTTATAATGCCACTCCCCCATCTTACAATGCCTCAGACTTACGTTGGGAGGAATTCTATAATCAACGATGAACTTATTTATCGCCTCTTCAGTATCTACTAATTTCTTCAGTCTCAATTTAGTCATCTCTATGATTTACCAAATAAACCCAACCCATGACGGGAGAAAAACAAAAGGGGAATCAACGAAAAACAAACCCAGAAAAGAAAAAGCACGAGTTAATGGAGGTAGGGAACTTACATAAAAGAGGAAAAGCGCTTCGGATAGGCTTTTTGTGCTGGAGATAGACTTGAATTTGGACGGAAATTCAGATGAACCCAGAATATACGCGCTAGAACTCTTAAGTGCAAAACTGAAGAGACAGATCCGTTCTAAAAAATCTCTTATACTTTCTAGGGCAACTGCACAAATTTTCCCGCCCATAAAGACCAAGGGATCACGACCGTTCGATCTTCATCATACCGTAGAACGTGGGAAACACAAAGCCGCCCGTATTTAATGAGGCCACGTTTCGTCTTCCAAGGGCTCTAGGAACGTATTTAGGCCAGATAAAAAGTCTCGGGAACCGATAGGTGACAAGGATGGACAGGCATTGGCAGATATGTGATGTCATCAAAACCCTCCTATCCGTCCGAGGAGTCGGATAGCAGGATTTTGAGGGGCTATTGTAGGGCCGGGAAGCTTATGATCTGGCCCACGCTCTATCCGAGCTCAGGGCCCATGCCGAGGAGGTAGTGTGCCGAGGACGAGTGATCAAAGGCCGAGGGGTTAAGGGAAACAGCTGAGGACGACCCTGTCCTCGGCACTCCAAGGCTTTGATGAGAAGAGCAACGTCTTAGTAAAGGCCATCCCCAAATAGTCCTCTGAAGGGGATGTGAGTGGAATAGGGCCCACATGGAGGTACGGTGCAAAGTAGGTTCAAGGAAAATACGTCCCCTTCGCATTAAATGCATCGGCCAACGTCCTGATCATGATTAATGAGAAAAGACGATTGGACGGTGTAACTTCGATCCCCGCGACTAAATAGAAAAGTAAGAGGGGACAGCTGATGGGACAGGTACAGAAGTAAGCACCTGCCTGACCAACAAGTGGAGGGTTAGGATCAACCAAGAAGGACTATATAATATAAAAGTTAGTACGCGCTAAGGAGGCTGGGAAAAATGGCCAAAAACCAGAGCCTCCCAGCCTGCCTTCAGGAGAAAGACTCCAGGGGCGAAGACGACTTAACCATGTATGGATATCACGAAAAACCCACCGCCTGGTGACCGAGGCCTAGCCTTTCAAACCCATGCTCTACAAATGATATTGTTTGGGCCTTTTTACATGCGAACCCAACACTGTTACGGTTCGTTACGAATCGTGTCCTTACAGAAATAAAACATAAAAATAAAATATTAAACATTAAACTAGACAAATAAAATAGAGAAAAAAATAGTCACAATGCTATCATGGAGAAAAGCTATAGAGAAGCCACATGCGGCACTGTCTCTTGCTCCAATTTTCTGTTTTGCATCTTAGCCCTAGCACTAGCCTCCTCTGAATTTTGCTCTAAAAAGCCTTTAAATAGATCAAAGAATCCTATTACAAGTTGAATTTTCGTTTGGAGAAAATCTTAGATTTTTATGCTTCACTTAACCAACGATTTTGGCCCACTTAATGTCAGAATTAGGACTTTTGGTAAACTACAAAGTTGTAGCCCGTTAAGTGTACTTTTCAGCCCAACTTGAATCATCACGATTGGACATTTGAACCAAAAGTTATGTAAAAAATACTAACTGATGTGCAGGATGGAATCTTAATCCGAATTGAACTTGGATTCGGTGCATATTTCCTTTGATTCCTAACTCCAATTGGACTTAAATTTAATTGGGTTGGCATTCTTTAACTTCATCATTGCCCTTGTAAAAGTAAAGTCCACAAGTTTTCTTCTTTGCACAAATTAACTTATTTAATTCCATTTTCCTACAAAAGACAAATTCACACAATAAAATTAAATTAAGCACAAAATTGGTTATTCAGCATAATTCCAAAATCAAATGTAAAATACATGAATTAACTCAAAATAAGTATGATAATACTTTCTAATAATGATATAAATATGTAAAATTAAGCTATTATCAACGTACATCATTTAGCAAAAAATTTTCAGTCTTAGCTAAATAAACTATTTTCAAACGGACTACAATAGATGAGTAATTCCACCATTTCTCATCTCTCCCCTTTCAACCAAACACAACCATGTATTTTGTGCCTTCTTTTGTTTTATGGGAAGGTTTTCTTCTTTCCGTTTCATTTGTCTAGTGCTTGAAACACTCTAAATATTTGAATGATTTTTAATGAACTGATTAGCGGCAAACTTTCAGCTGTAACTACACATTCTAGGGAAATTGTGTAGTTTATTTAACAAATTTGGTGCTTTTCAGCACCAACATCGGAGTAAAAATAATATATAATTTATAAAAAAAAAAAGGCACTATCAAAAGCAGAAAATAGCAAAATAAAATTACTCAATCTGAGAGCCTATGGCTTTGATGCAACACATATTACTATCTTCTTCTATGGTATTGCTTTGGCTTGAAAACTCTTATAGTGAAATTACTATAGTAAATTGAAGTTGGGGAATACTTGATGAATTGGATTGGCAAATGAGACTTTTTTTGCTACATTGCCAATTGATATCTCTGTAGAAGGAACACGAGAAGTGTTATACGCCACTCAGCTCAGCTGGACTTAACTCATTTACAATCCTATCAGTATCCAAGGTTTTCAAACTTGGACCGTTTATTGAACCGTAAAAGAGAGAGGTTTAAGGTTTTTGAGGTCGAACTGAGGTCGAACCGGGGTCGAACCGTGATGACGTCATAATTAATTTAATAATTAATTAAAGCCTAAATATAGATATTAAATTTATAAAACTAGCAAAATTGACAATATATCTATATATATGAGGGAAATTTAATGATTTTCCAGCATATATTTAATAATTAAATAAGAAAGTTAATAAAATAAAATAATAACCATGAAAACGTTAAAATTTATGATTAATTTTTGAAGTAAAGTTGAATATCTTTGAAGGATTTTAATTATAATTTTTTTTTTAATTCCTTGTAAGAGATGGATAATTTAATTAAGAAGAATAAAATTGTGTTAAGTTGTTTTTTTTAAAAAAAAAATTGCTAAGGGGTTGGATTGCACAGTTCTCACTGGTTCGCGTGGTCCAACCCCTGTTTTAGGGGTTCACGGAATTAACAAAAAATCTGGTTCGTTATGCTTAAAAAATCGGTTTTCATCCTGATTCTCGATTTTCACGGTCCGACCTCCCGATCTGGTCCGGTTCTGAAAACCTTGTGACAGTATCTACTGCAAGCCTACCTCCAAAATCACTAATGTTATGTTTGGGAGTTTGGAAGGAGAGGAGAGTAGAGGGGAATTGTTATCCTTTACCTTATTTGGATGTTTTTAAGTTTAAATAAGGGGGAGGGGAATAATTAGCTTTTTTATAGTTTGTAATTTTATTAATATGACAAGGGTAAATTTGGTAATTTATTTAATCAAGTATTTATACACTCTACTTTCCCTCCAAATCTCTCCAATTTGGGGGAATTAAAAATGAAGGGTTAGAAGTAGTTCGAACCCCTCCAAACCCCTCGAAGTCCTTCCTCCTCCCTTAAAAAACATCCAAATAAGGTAATTTGGCATACTCTCCCTTCTTCTACTTTACTCCCCTCTACTCCCCTTCCATCCAAACAAGCTATAACATACACACCAACTTCCCTTCCCTAGTTCCCCTCTAACCTCACCCTCCACCAAATCGTGTGAAATGAGAAAGTGCCAATGAGAAAGCCCATTTGTTATATTAAACTGAGGCTTTTAAGACAACATTAAAATAGCAGCAATTAAGTTAATTATTTGAAGCCTTGGAAGCCTCAAATATATGTGTATAAATGCCATATGAAAATTTGGTCCAGACAAATACATATATTTGTTTTTTCAAAAAAGAAGAAGAAGTTTTAGACACATACATTATGCATGATCCAACAAGCACTATGCAATTGAAAAGGTAGAAAATTGGAAACAAAGAAACAGTATCAAGTGCTTGAATCAAGCACTAGTTGCTACATTTTAAATAAAAAAGATAATTTATTTAAATTAAATTACTTTGTATTATACAACAATATATTTTCAATAATTTTTCATAATACCAAGTTTTATAATAATTTATGTTGTATTTACAAAATGAATGTTATGATGGATGTTCAAAATTCATTATGGATTTACAATATATTTTTTAGAAGAATTCTTTTTACACACACACACACATATATATATGAAAAATTAAGAGGTGTTCAAATTTTTTAGGCTAGATTAATGTTTTGTTTTAAAGTTGAATAATGTGACCCAAGAGTTTTATAGTTTAATTGGTTGGTATATCTTGAGATTTTTAATTGAGACATTCATTCTAGGAGAAAAAATATTTTATATCAAATAATATCATGTTATTTGTATCAAAATTCAATAACGAGACGAGAGGTATATGTACAAAAATAACTATTCAATAACACATTTCTTTCATTTGTTAGTGGGTAATAATTTTTGCAACAAATATCTCATTTATTGAATTTTGATACTACTAACTTAATATCATTTGTTACCAAATAAGAAAATTCCTTATCGGTTATAATTATCAAATTATAAAAAAATAAATTTGAATGATTTGACTTCATAATTAATTAATCCAATAATTAAATCAAATATAATGATTTATAAAAGTTAGAAATATTAAATAAAATTAGCAATGTCATTTTAACCATCTAGCCAGCCATTTTCTGGGACTAGTGAATTGTGACAAAAATGGTCAAAATTTAAAAAACCTTGCTCCTAATTATGAACCTAAAAAAAAAAATAAAAAAATATTTGTGGGGGCCAGCGGTATACCCACGTGTCACGATCATAGTGGCATGAGAAAATATTCATGGAAGATCAAACACCGCCGAGCAGCTTATCCTAATTCCCACATTTTATCGCTGAAGTCTAATTGCAAACTCATAAAAGTTTGTTTTCGCGGGCGATTGTACTTCATACACACTCATAGCTTTTGCCGAAATCAGGTTAGAGAAAGTAAACTCTCTCTCTCACAAAATTTGATTTTTCACTTGTTCTCCGTTTGGTTACCGAGAAAATAACATAGAAAACAACATTAGGGGTTTCTACTGTTTTTTGACTCCAGAAAACAAACCCTAAGAATTTCACTCACTCAGTGGCTGTTACGAACTTCTGGCTTACTTTTTGGTAAGGATTTTCGCCAGCACACAACTGAAAAATATTAGAATTCTAATTTTCCCTCAGTTTCTCGGCAACCAAACAGCAGGTTTCAGTTAAACCACTAAAGAGGATTGTTTAAGAAATGTACCAGCTTTTATATTTTAGGTAGTTCAGTGAATGTTGGAACTTGTGTAAGAAATTGCTTAGTTATGAACATATAGAGCCAATTTTTCGACATGTAGGGTTGGCTTAATTACGCTATTTTGTTTTTTAATATTCACGAAAACGAGACTTTGATTTGACTTGGAAAATAATTTTTTTTTTTTTTTTTTTTCATTGGTGGAGTTTTTTGGTTTAATTTTCACTTTTTGCACTATGTTTGGTTGCCTAGAGCCCACAGGAAAAGAAAAGAAAATATTTTTTAACACCTCATATTATTATTGTTTTGGTTCTTGGAAAGTATAGTACTGTAGGTAACTGAATATCTGATAGGAAATAATTAATTTTTAAAAATTGTTATTTTAGTAGGAATATACATATATATATATTTTTCCATCTTGTATTATTCCATTGCTTTTGGTCATTTTATTATGCATGTAATTCTGATATGGTCAAAATCATTGGAATTTCAGGGCATTGCAAACATTACAATGTAAGGTTTGCTGCTATGAATTCATGGCATCCTATCAATCTTCGCTTGTCCACATTCATTCCTTCTGGAGCAGCTTTACATGCTTAGGGAGAAATTCGTTAAGGACGCCGAACATTGGAAATTATTTATGCAATCTAAAGAGATCACATGTGATTCTTCCTTCCTACAAGCTATTGAGAAAGGTATACTTAATTATATGTATCTATTATCTACTGATTATTACTTATTAGATTCTCTGAAATATAACAAGCTTTCTTCCTTAGGATTGGCAGTTTCAACAATGGATATGACATTACAAATATTAGGGAAATTTTCATTTTTAGAGCACAGACAAGTGATTTTAAATGTTGTGTTTGTCATTCATTCATCTTATTTTGGTACCCAATTCTTGTGTTTTCAGGGCTATTGTAATTTATCCAATAATGCAAAGTCGTCTTTAACTGGTGTTGCAAATGCAACTTCTCTTAACAATGTAATCATTCCTTCTGATATACTGCGTCAAGATGCACAGCTTAATTTAGCCAAGTGTGAAGAAAGGGCACTGAATACTAATCCTTCAGATGGTAGAGTAATGCTCATTGATGGCACATCAATCATCTACCGGGCTTACTACAAGCTTTTAGGTATGTTATGTTATTTTCCTCTTGGCTTATATCAAATGATTTTTATAGAGGACAAAGTCTGAACCTTTTATTTATTTTTATTGGTAATTACACACATTCAGTGCGTCTTGAACCGATGACCTTACTCTCCACCTTGCTCTTACAAGGGGAGGAGGTGTTATTTGAGCTAGATCTCATTGGCTTAGGACAAAGTTGGAACTTTTGTCTTGCTTCTTATGTTTTGGACTAGATTTAGTATACTTGTGCGGGATGATGGGTTCTTATATTTAGTAATTTTATTTTACTGCATGAACTAGGATTATTTGAAACATGGTTACTTTGTGCTTAATGTGGACTGTTTGGAAGGAACGTAACCTGCGCATATTTGAAAATGTGGAGTGTATGGGGAGTCAGTTGCTAGCAGCTTTTTCTAACTCCTTATTTGATTGGTTTCATACATGGGGGCTTTATGAATTGTGATTCCATTGCGGTGTTTTTAGAGGTCTTTTTGTACATAATTTTTCTTTGTAAATCTTTAGGTTTTTCATGGTTATTGTTTTTGAAGTAGTCTTTTTTTTAATAAAATTATTCTTACCTATATAAAAATAAGGAACTTGGATTACTTCATCTAAAATATTGAAAAGAGTGCTTGAGTTTCAAGCTATGGGTTTATGGTTATGTAGCTAAGCTAATTTGTAGTATATGTTTTACGGTGCATATGAAATGGGGGTGTATTTTTTTTTTTTTGATAGGTAATAAGAATAATTAATCAAGATGAAAAAATGAAGAAAGCAAATACAAGGTGTTCATGAAGGTGAACACAAGAAAAAGCAACAAACAAGAAGGGAAAAAAAAAAGTTAAGGTGCAATACTAAGAGAAGAAAGAAACTCAATGATAGAAGAACAATTTGAGTAGCCCCAACACCTAGACCAATCAGATAGAGTCTTCTGGCATAGAGCTTGTAACTGAACCAGTGATTTCTCAATATCCTCAAAAGAGCGCTGATTTCTTTCCGTCCAAACAATTCACATCAAACAGCTAGAAACCAACTTCCAAGTGTTTGAATTAAATTTTCCCAACCCTCCAACAAAACACCAAGCTTTCCATAGAGCCTAGCATGACCCATTGGATCTCGAAAAACTAAAGCATATGCACCCACAGCGAGTGAGCTATAGGACAATGGAGGAGGAGATGATCCACAGATTCCTCATTACAATAGCACATACAACACCAATTCGCCAAAGAGTGCCCCCTAAGCGTAAGATTATCCAAGGTAAGGATTCGCCCATCAACCGCTATCCATAAAAAAAATGCCACCCTCTAAGGAATTTTAACTTTACAAACATCCTTTCAAGGAAAATTGGAGATAGATGCACCCTGAATCTTATTGTAATAGGACCGTAATAGGACCGAATATCAAACTTGCCATTCCCATTGAGGCGTCTATAGAAAATATCACACCCAACACCCCTAGGAATTTGAGAGTGAATGAACACAAGGAAAGAGAAGGCAGCCTCTAATTCCCTTTCATGAAAATCCCTATAAAATCTCAAATTCCAAATTTTATCATTTCCACCCTCTTGATAGCATAGAACATCCGAAATGCAAGCTTCCTTGTCATTTGAACATGCGTACAATTGAGGATGGAGCATTTTAAGTGAGTTATCCCCAACTCACTTATCATGCCAAAAAAGAATACGAGAGCCATCACCCACCACTAGGGCCACTGTTTGGAGAAACTCTCCCATTCATCGTGAATACCACGCCATAGACCACACCCTTGGGCCCTTCTACATACTTTAGTATTCCACCCCCCTTAACCCTCCCCATATTTAGTTGCAACAACCCTCCGCTAGAGATGGGTGCCTTCTTGTCCAAACCTCCATAACCATTTCCCTAATAGGGATTGATTAAAATGCACTAACATCCTGATCCCCAAACCACCCATCTCTAATGGCAAACACACCTCCCAGGCCACCAAAGGATATTTGAAACGCTCCTCTGAAGATCCTGTAAAAAGTTTCTCTGAATATGCTCCAACCTATCAGCCTCAGCTACAGGGATGGTAAATAAGGATAGGTAGTACGTAGGAAGACTTGAAAGAGTACTCTTCAACAGAGTAAGTCCACCACCCTTTGATAAATAAAAACGCTTCCAACTTGAGAGTTTCTTCTCTATCCTCTCCAAAATAGGATTTCAAACTGATGTTTTATATGGAGTACCCAATTCCCAAGTATTTCATAGGTAGACTACTCACCCTACATCGAAAGATGGTAGCCAAAGCGCCTATATTTCCAACTTCCCAACTGAAACAATCTCACTCTTGCCCACATTTACTTTCAAACCAATAAATGCTTGAAAGCAAGTCAAAGCCAGCCTAATGGACAACAGCTGATCTCTAGAAGCATAAAAAAAAAAAAAAATGGTATCATCTGCAAACAGCAAGTGTGAAATGCATACCCCGATAGAGTTAACTGACCCCGCATGAAAACCATGAAGAAGACCACAATTAGGTAATTGACTGCATTATGGTTCATAAATGATGATGTTGTTATCTGCCGTCAGGATAAAGTTATTAGAATATTTGGGGCTTTAAAGGGAACTATTCTGTTTGGACTGGTTGTCCAGTCACTATAATTGTCTCAAATATCATGTGAAATAGCCAATGGACCATTTGAAATTTACAGTAATAGCCATTAGTAATCTTTCACTTATTTTTATTTGGAGTTGCTTCCTAAATCCATTAATTAAAAAAAGGGGGGGAATTGCTCAGTGTTCCTAGCACTTATTTCATCAGAAAATAGAAAGGTTTGAGCTATTATTATTCCTTTACTTTGGTGGAAACTAAGTTATTTAGAAGTTGAATAAGTTTTTAACCTTTGATTGCATAGGCCAATTTTCTTCATAAGACAGTAGTGAAATTCATCTTGTTCCAATTTGGTAGAGCTGAAGTCATGAAGTGTTGTCCCAGCCTGAAGCTGGACTAGTTTTTCCATTCATTTGTACAAAACGGATGAACTTCACCATTTGACTTGTCCTGTTTTCTGAAGTCTTAGAGATTTCCTTTTGGGTGAGGTCATGGGTTTAGGACCCATTGGGTGCGTGTATGTGTAACTTAGCAATTTAAAAAGAAAAAAGAAAAAAGGCTTCCTATGTAACAGCAACTTTTAGCTTCTGGGTGCAACTAATGTTAGCATAGTATAATGAAATTGTGTTTTCTTCCTTTTTATTTTTGACTATAATATAATTCTACTTACCATTATTTTGTTTTCTTTTGATCGAGAGTAGCAAAATTGCACCATGGCCATCTATCACATGCTGATGGAAATGGAGATTGGGTCTTAACTATATTTTCAGCTTTATCTCTTGTAAGTAATGTTTATACTGGGTTTATAGATTTTCTTTCAGTTTGTTTCTTCTACTGTGCTTGAAATGACTTTATTAAAGCATTGACCTGGTGTAACTCCTTTTCTCTCAGATCCTTGTTAGAGTTATATTTTCTCTTAGTATGAGATTTATTGGCAAACTTATGTAATTTTGTTCTTTTCTCTTTCCTATTAGAAATTTGAGTATCCAATATGCGCTATGTTACCCTGAATATCTTCTTCTGAGCCTGAATATGTATGTGTTTATATATATACATATATATATATATATATATATATTTGATAAGTAATAAACTTTTATTGAAAATGAGGATTTACCTCATGTACACAGGGTGTATACATAAGGTATCCTAAAGAATTACAAATGAAATGAGAGAGAATTAGAGCGTGTTTGGTTTATCAGTTTAAACAGTAGTGTTCAGTGTTTAAACACTGAACACTAGTGTTCAAAAACAAAAAAGGACGTTTGGTGTGTCATTCCTGTTCAGGGATTGTTTGGAAAATAGTGTTCAAAAATCAGTGTTTAAAATGATATTTTTGAAATCATCTCAGACCTGTTTTTAAACAACAAAAACTAGTGTTTTAGTGGCAATTGTGTAATTATGTTGAACATTGTATGGCCCACGTCAGACATCAAAGCTGTATTGTCTCGGCAGTCTCACCCATACAGTCCTGTTAGGCATTAAAAAAATATTTTTTGAATAAAAAAATGTTTATTTTGGTTAAAGGTGTCAGTTTTTTTATTTTATTTTTAAATCAAACATACATACCAAACACATTTTTATATTTTTTTGAACACTAAAACATGTTATTTAAACTATGATACCAAACACATTTTTTTGTTTTATAAACACTAAAAACACGTATTTTAACAACACTTTTTAAACAACAATTTTCACATCTTTTTAAACAACAATTTTTAAACTCTATGACCAAACGGGCCCTTAGTTGAATCTACAAAAAGAAAAAGAAAAAAGAGAGTAGCTCTAGAACTTAAAGCAGAAGACTGCTTATATAATGATGTATTGAAACACGTTATCAATTGAATCGCCAAGTTTTCCTCATCATCAAAGTGCAATGACTCCTCTTCCTCTATGATGTCCTAGAATGGCTACATTCCAAACAAAAGAAGCGTTGCCAAACCAACTCTTCCAACTAAACAAAAGATCACCAACACTTCTTGGCAAGACCCACTGGACTCCTAGTACAAAAGAAAATATAAGTCTGCAGAGCATATGCAGTATCACAGTGCAAAAACAAATCTGTCCACAGACTCACCACCACGCCTACACATGCAACACCAATTTACGTCATCAATCCTCTCCATGCTTTGAGTCAATGACCTACCTCCACAATCCATTTGCCCAACAAGGCATGGTTGAAGATGCCCAATTTTCTTACCCCGAAGCCTCCATTTCTTATTGGAGAGCACATAAAATATTTTTTGAACCCAAGAAAATTCTCACGTACCTAATATCAAATAATATGCAAAACCAACATATTCTCAAAAATAATGAAGAAAATAGCAAAACAAAACTTAACTGACATAGCCTTCTCAAAAAGGCCAGTCGCAGTTGAAAAAGAAATGATGATCATTATTGTCTTATATCTAAAGTTCAGCTTACTCTTCCTTATCCTTGTCTCCTCCATCTCCACCAGCAGCCTTCTTAGCAGCTGCCTTTTGGTTCTTGTGCTTCACTCTCCCAGGGCGTCCACCACCGAAAGGACTATTCAATGAAAAATCAATGTGCTTATGTGAGTCCACCCTAACCATAAATGAGGGAATATTGACCACCTGTCTCCTGACCCTTATATGCTTCTGCCTGATAAGCACTCTAGCGTGGTGAATGGACTTGGCCATACCAGACTTGAACACCAGGGTCTGTAAACGTTGCTCCAGAAAGTTCTCGACAGTGAGTGCCAACACATAATTGAGCTTGTTCTGGCTCTCGTCTAGTAACCCATACCTGTTCATCCTCCTCAGAAGGGCTTCACCCTCAAAAATACGGCGTTGGTTCTTCTCATCTAGGGTCAAAAGCATTCTAGCATTGTTATGAATTTGACTCAGAGCATACTGTACTCTCCACAGCTCTCTCTTACACCTCAGCCCATACTCTCCCACCAGCTTCAACTCCGCATCCAGACGCTTCTTCTCGTAGGGATGTCTTGGCTTCTTAAAGGTTTTCCCATAGTTTCGGTAAAAGGCAACGTGGACCATGGTTTGAGTTAAGCCGTACTGTTAGTCCTCTGGTTAAACGATCTGAATACAGTGAGAGGTTGGAGACCACATAAAATTCCAATCCACAAGATGGAATTTAACTCATCATGCTGCCCTCTCTATAAGCAATTAGGCTGTAACCTTTTTATTCTATTAGTCACAAAAGAAGGTATGGTAAATGGAGATATGTAGATGTTGGGAGACTCGTTTTTTTTTTTTTTTCAAGTATTGTACCAAGTATGTTTAGTTGAAGGATCATGGAGCCCAGGAATTACAATGGCAGCATTTTCATTTGTCTTGTTGATGAACCCTATTATCTTTTCAATTTTTATTGAATAGTAGGTCTAAGACATTTCTCATTGTTCTTGTTCTTGCAGATAATTGATGTCTTGGAATTTATTCCTTCCCATGTGGCGGTATGATTTCTTTCTATTATGTGCGTGCGTGTTTGCATGCTCACAAGTTGATGCATGGTTGTATAAACATGTAGTTGTTTATCTCCCAAAGAGTTGCTTTATTAGAATGTTTGTTTTGTTAAAGGATTCCTGTTTTGCATATAGTGTTTTTTATTTTATTTTTTTTACCTATGAAAAATAAGATATCTTTTTATTGTTTTCACCTTCTGTCAGATTTTGCTTATATTATCTTAATGGGTTTTCCTTATTCTTTTGGACTTCCTTTTGATATCTTTTTTCTCTTTTAATTATAAAAGTTGGCTCATCATTTTTCTTTTCCTTTGCAGGTGGTATTTGACCATGATGGTGAGATATTCGGCTGCATTTTTCTTTTGGATTTATTCCCTTAAAAATATGCACATTCTTCTATTTTTTTGTTACCTTATGCTTATAATGTATTCTTCTATTCTCTATATTTTATAACTATGTTAGCTGTTATGCATGCCATGCAGGATCTCTTTCTGCATGAATTAAGCCTTTTAAACTTGCTAATTTTTGTTCTGGAGTTCATCTGCAATGTATAAATAATTTGATAGTGATGTGACTCCAGATGTTCTTGGGTTACCTCAATCTTTTCCATCCATCTTGACAAATTATATCTGCCCTTGGTTCTGGGTTTGGCATCAACCTTTGGGATGGTTGTGGTTAGACAGAGAAATGAAGCTACCCAACTGGTGTAGTGCCTTTAGGACTCTCAACAAGGGAGAAAAAAATTGGATAGCTTGTTATGTTCCATATTCTACCTTAGAGGAGTTTCTAGATTTATTCACTTTTAGTTGAAACTTTGTTGCCTCCTTTAGTACACTGCCTGTGTACCTGGGGAGCACTTTAGTTGCTTTTTTAGTAAAGCATTATTGCTTATAAAAAAAAAAAAATTCCATCTTCTGCGATTCTTCTAGTCATTGTTGCAAACATTTTTTCCAGTTGTCTCCTGTGATTTTACTTTTAAAATAAAAGTTTTCTCTGGTGATTTCTTCTTCTGTCTTAAGTACTGTGATGGGAAATGTGACTAGACTGGGGAATGCATTATAGAGTTCCTCCAAGTACGCAATCTTTACCAATATACTCTGAAATAAGAGTGGAAGCCACTCAACCATTAGGGATTTGGACACATATGTGGCAAGCTTTTGGGTGTGGGATGCTTATTTAATATTTGTATTCATCTCATTTCATATATACTGGGGTGCATAGTGTTGGGTTCATATAGAGTCTGATCCTAGGTGTATCAAAAAACAATCATGAACAACCTTGGACCATGTCTACCCAGAAGAGCTTCATATCCTCCTTGCTCTCTGTCTAAGATTGGACAGGTATCTTTTTCATAGGTTTCTCTTTTATCTAAGAAACCTTAGGTTGCATGCTAGCCTCAATTTTAGCTGAGACCATGTCAAGAGAAAAATTTGGGGTTATGTTTGTTACCATTTGGGATGAATTGAAATCAATTTTCACAAATTAAGACTCTAATCAAATGTGATTGTACTCGCTGGAGATCGAAAAGAAAATAAGATAATAATTATTAGCATCATGCCAGTGGGTTCTTGGGAATCACTCCAAAAAAGAAACCATCATGCTTTCTAGGTTTAAGAGAAACGATAAACTGATAGCAAACTCCAATAAATACTAATAGTAGTAATAATACTGTTCTTAAACTCAATTAGGCTTCCCGATGGCCTAAGAAACTAATTCTCGACTTAAATAGACTAATTTGGAAAATGCATTATTGCTAAAGAGAATACATATGAAAGACCAGAAACCTTTGCTAACTGGATCCACAAATAAATAAAAATTAGACTTGTAGCAAGCAAAAGTCGATTAAGCTTCTGTATAAGATGCACATTATGATCATCCCACTAGATCTTACTTAAGATTGATAAATATTTCCCTTCTTATTTCTCCTTTAAACTTTAGACGTGGAATTTTCTCCTAAAGATCATTTCCCAGATTTGTTCAGTTTAGCAGTGGATAGAGAAGCCTCAGTGCATCCAATTTGGGTATTGTATATGATCAAAATGCATGGAGTTGGGATCACGAATTTATTCACCCCTTCCATGATTGGGAACCATAGTTTGTGGCCAAGTTTTTTAGATTGTTGTATTCAAACTTTTTGGCTATTATGAGTTTTTGAAAGGGTATGAAGGAGAGTTCTTCCCTTTGGGGATTTATATGGGGTGCCAAGGTGCCTCACAATGTATATGGACTGCGGCACGGGGTGAAATCATCTTGACAATAGATAATCTTTGGAAAAGAAATTCATGATTATTGACTGGTGTTGTATGTGTAAGAATAGCGGAGAGTCAATCTAGCATCTTCTCCTCCATTGTTAAGTGGCAATAGATAAATGGTTGTTTGTGTTTCCATTAGATTGTGCTCTAGTTGCTGTAGTGTTGGCCAAATGGATAACCTTGCCATTTTGAGTTAAAGGTTTGGAAAGCAACTCGTATGTGTGTTTTGTGGACAATTTGGTGAGAGAGGAATAGAAGAATTTCTTATGGTGTTGAATACCCAAATCATATTATCAAACAACTTTTGCTTAGATCTTATTACGAGACTACGAGTGGATGGCTACTTTGGGTAGCATCACTTCATTGTGTTATTCTGATTTCATAGATCTTTTGAATCTGACTTTGAAATTCTTTAGGAGTGGTTCAAGTGCACATTTTGTACATTTGACAAGTCTCCTCTTTTGAATAAAATTATTTTTACTTATTAAAAAAAACTTTAGGTGGCTAATCTCTATCAACATGTCACCATCGTACTCCTTGATGTGAGGCTTGAGTGAATGATCATTTTGGTCAACTTTTATGTATGATTATCTCTTTCTCTCTCCCTGTCCCTGTTATGCGCATGTGTATGCATGTGTGTGTGCTTATTAATTCAATCTTAGTTCACATTGTTCTTGCAGAAACATATTGGTGTTCAAGCTTGTTCTCAGTTAAGGCACTTTCTTAAAATGACGAAGACTGAGTATACAATTAAACTTATTGGAAAAAATAGACGAGTATATGTTTAATCTCTTTATGCATATGGCTGACTTTGACTAATCTAATAAGGATCCATAGCCGACCAAAAAATTTGGGACTAAAGTTTGGTTGTTATTGTTGTATGTTTAACCTCTTGAATGGGGATGGAAGTGAACATTTATTGCCAAATTTGTATGTGCAAAGCTGAAAATAGTCTCATAGCTCTCGTTTTGGGATGTAAGATATTAGCTGTACTCTCATGTTAACATGTTGAAAGTAGGTAGTATCTCATGTTAACATGTAAGATATTAGTACTAGTTAATTTCTAGGTAGTATCTTGTGTTAATATGTTGAATAGGATTTTTAGTCTTACAAACCTTTTACCCCAAACAGTGACTAATTTATATGGGTTTTCGGAAACTTTTGTTTGTGAAGATGTTCCTTCAATCAAAATTTTTGATAGAGCAAACCTTTTCTTTTCAGGATTTCCATTTGGTCATACTTGTAATTCATCCAAAGAAAGTGTTAGAGCAAAAGGTATGCATTTTTCTTTCTTTCTTTTTTTTTTTTTAAAATAAAATTTTCTTTTACATGATAGTGTTGATAATATAAGTTAATTTGTAAGAGACTAGGAGATCACAATCTCTCTTAGAAAAAAGAGAAAAAAGACCAGAATTACAGAGGTAGATGTGGGTGATTATGGGTGACCCTTACGCAAATGATTAAAGAATACAGTATTAAAATACAGGGTGAACTAAATTTTTGTACTTCAAACTCAGTGAAGCATTAGTTCTAGAACTTTTGATTTTGGAAATTTAATCTTAAGCTTGTGCATTTTAAAGTGAACCTTCTCTTGGCCCTATTTTGATTTTGACTAATGTTATGAGCATCTAACCAAACATATAACTTATGTTTTCCTAATTACTTACTAGTGAAGCTGTATCTTGCCATGTGGGCTAATTCTACACAATAAATGAGAGATTTAATGTTCAGAGAGAGAGCTAATGGCAGTTCACCATGGAAAATAAGTCATGTTGAGTCAGGTGCTCACAATGTTAGTCAAAATTGAAAGAAAGCTAATGGAAGTTCCCTGTCGAAAATAAGTCATATGTTGAGTCGGGTGCTCACAATGTTAGTCAATATTGAAAGAGGTTTTTTAATTTTTTTTTAATTTTTTATTTTATATATATAAGAAGTAATAATCTTATTAAAAAGAAATAACCATCAAGTACACGGTGGTATACTAGATTTACATACAACTATGATTTAAAAGAACAATAATCAATTAGTTCCATCTAGTTTGAGAAAGAAAACTTCCCTGAGGCTGATAACCACCAGAACAAAGTCCTCAGAAACTGCGACTTTAGATCTAAAATTGACATCTCACACCCATCAAAATGTCTTGCATTTTGCTCCCTCCAAATACACCACATCAATCAATGAGGAATGGCCTTCCTAATCTCCCTATTGTGATGCTGCCCAAAATGGCCTTGCCAACTCACCAGTAGATCAACAGCCCTCCCAGGCATCACCCACTAAACCCCAAATTTATAGTGCATAAACCTTTTCCCATAATTCCTTGGCAATAGGGCAGTGCAATAATAAACGATCCACTATTTCCCTATCTTCTTGACACACAACACCAACTCATGAGAATAATATGATGCTTACTCAAGTTTTCTACTGTTAGAATTTTCCCCATTGAAGCTGCCCAAAGGAAGAATGCTACTTTTGTTAGTGCTATTGGCTTCCAGATGCTTTTCCATGGGAACATTTCATCACCCTTACAAGCTAAAGCTCTATAATAAGTTCGAACCTCAAAACCCTTGTGAATAGACAACCTCCAACATAGCGGAGGTCTTTTTATTCCTTTTCTTGAACATATATGGTAATATATGGTGAAGAAGAGTAATTTGAGATGGTTTGGTCATGTGCAAGGGAAAGTGCTTGATGCATTGGTGAAATAGTTATTTGAGTCAAGTTATAGGGAACAAAAGGAGATATAGGAAGACCTAAAATAACTTCAGTAGAAATTGTAAAAAATAGCGCCTTAATTGGAGAGGTGATAGAGAGAATGATTTTGTATAGGATAGAACAGCGGTGAAAAATACATGTGGCTGACCTAATCCATAGTTGACCCAAATTTTTGGGATTAAGGCTTTGTTGTTGTTTTGACATGGTATGTATATTGTGTGTCTATTTGCTTTCTTGAATTACTGGTGCATCCAATGACGAGAGGTTGTTTGCAACTAGTAATACTAGAATTGCAAGATGGTACAAATGACTCCCTAGTATAAAAATTATTAGCAAATGATTTTGAACCTGATATGCATGATAAACCTTTTTTATTATATTTTATTGAATTCCATGTGTGCATGTTGAAGGCATGGCCTCATGTCTTGCCACTTGTCATTTTCACTGAATGCATTTGATTTAGGTTATATATTTTTGAAATCATTATAGGCTGCCAATTCTCTTTAGTCTTCCTCTCATGAGACAACATTCTTTGAAGAATGTTTCTCTCAAAGTAGATTTTATGGATCTCCATCTCCCTCTCTCTCTCTCTCTCTCTCTCTCTCTCTCTCTCTTATTTACTTATTAGTAAGTCACATACGTACCGTTTAGATCTTGAACCCACGACCTCAACCTCTATCCATTATTATGGGAGAAGAAAGTGCTAGTTTAGCTATAACTTGTTGGCTAGATTTTATGGATCTCTTATATTTCAAAACTCTTTCGGAGTCATTATTGCTTACCTAAATGAGGTTGAGCCTGAGTGTGTTTGTCCTTTTAGTACCCTTTTTTTTAATAATGATCTAATCATTAATTTAACTAAATTACCAAAATCAGCCATTTTCAGATCCAGCCAACTGGGCTTTTCACCTCTTGCCATAAGTTGTTTTACTTGTGTACATGCCACTTTTCTTTATCTTTACGTGGATTGTTACCTCGACTCTCCATGTTGACAAATGTCATAGACACTGGTAGGGGTTACAGCTACCATACCCCCAGATATGGAAAGGATGACAATAAAAAGATAGGTAAAAGGTGCCTTTTTTCCAATTTTGTTGTTGCCCAGGGGTTGGTGTGGGAACAACTAGCTGGAATGGTTAATATTTCTCATAATTTGTGAGAAAGGATGGTTGGCAATGATCTTGATAGGATGAAAATAATATGTATGGTATATCCTTTTATGCTTTAGCATTATTTAAAAATCTACAACATACAATTTTTTAATATTATTTTAGTTAGCCTATAATCAGTTCTTTTGGCATCTTAAACATTTCTAAAGTTACAATATAAAGCGTCTCTAATTGGGAAAATGCTTGACAATCGACAATTTGAGAAAAAGGAAGATTTGGATATTGGATTGGTGTTATATGTGCAAGTGTAATGGTGAATCGGTTGACCATCTTTTTCTTCATTGTCCAGTTGCTAGGGATTTGTGGTCTATGGTTTTTGGTTTATTTGGAGTAAGTTGGGTTATGCCACGTGTGGTGTGAAGTTTTGGAAGCACGTGTGGTGTGGGGATTGTTCCCTCAAAGAGGCTTTTCCAGAACTTTACAACCTTAGCAGAGCAAGGGATTCTTCAATGGCGGAGGTTATGGGCTGGTCGGGTGGGCAGCTGCATTGGAATTTTCTTTTTCGTCATTCACCACAATATTGGGAGGAAGAATCTTTTGATCGGTTCATGGATATTGTTTACTCTTCGAAAGTGCGGGGGGTTGGCCTTGATAAGGTTTGCTGGAAGATAGCTAGGAGTAGAGGGTTTAAGGTTAGTACCCTCCTTCCCTTTTGTTTCCTTGGAGGTTGGTGTGGCACTCAAAGGTTCCCCCAAGGGTAGCTTTCTTCTCATGGTCAGCTTCTCTAGGTAAGATTCTTACAACTGATAACCTTTGCAAAAGGCGTATTGTTGTTCTTGATTGGTGCTACATGTGTAAGAGGTGTGGAGAGTCGGTGGATCATCTTCTGCTTCATTGTCCTTTAGCCTAGGAGTTGTGGTCATTGGTGTTTTGTTTGTTTGGGCTGCATTGGGTTATGCCTCTTAAGGTTATTGAGTTGTTTGAATCTTGGCAAGGTAAATTTGGGCGGCATCGCAATATAGATTTTTGGAGACTTGTGCCGCACTGCTTGATGTGGTGTATTTGGAGGGAAAGAAATGCTCGCTGTTTTGAGGGATGTGAACGGTCCTTGCTAGAGATTAAGTCTTTTTTCTTACACACTCTCCTTAGTTGGAGTGTGGCTCTGTCGCATTTTTCATGTTTTTCTCTTCCTCTTTTACTTGATCATTGTAACTTGGGTTTTTGATTTTCGCCCCCAAAGTACATTCCCAATGTACTTGGGTTGGTTTCTTTTTTTTGTTTAATAAAATTTTTTAGTTATCTATCCAAAAAAAAAAAAAGTTGGGTTATGCCACAATCAGTTGTCGAGGCTTCTAGCTTCCTGGCTAGGCTGGTTTGGTCATCATCGAAATGGGAATATATGGAGAATCATTCCCCATTGCTTAATGTGGTGTCTTTGGAAGGAAAGAAATAGCAGATGTTTTGAAGATATTGAGAGATCCATACCCCACCTTAAGCTTTTTTTCTTTAGAACTTTATTGGATTGGCTGTCTGTTTTGCAAAACCAATCATTCTCTTCTCTTTTCATTTTTCTTGATTCTTGTAATTTTTATTTTTGATTGTTGACCCCTGTACACTCCCTGTGTACTAGGCTGTCCTTTTTTGATATCAATAAAGCTTATTACTTATCAAAAAAAAAAAAAAAAGATTCTTAGACAAGTGGCACATGCATGCCCCATGTCCATGTGGCTTGGCTTTCTAGTTAGTGCTATTGCTAATTTCCTTTGTGTTTGTGGTACCTAATAATTATGACTAGTGCTGATACTTGAAATCTGTGGGCTATTGTATAGAATTTCGAGACATATCCTGAACAATATAAGGAGTTAGTGATATTAAAGTCAATGTTCAAATTGCATTTTTCTGTTGAACCTAATGGGGCCGTGTGTCCCAACCACTTGGGGTTGGCTTTGGCTTCAAAAGACATTTTTCCCATACTGCTCTTTTGAGGGTCTTTGATGCAGGGCATTTCAAGCAGCTGCATCCTAATCTTCTAGAAACTAATTACTTAGTTAGATGATTGTTTAAGCATTGGCCAATAGGTTTTAGACATTCGTCAATAATCTAGAGGTTGCCAATGCCAAAAAACTAGGATAAGTACTAGAATGTAAGCACTTTGTAAATCAGTTTGTATATGTGAATGAAAATAAGCCTTGAGAGCTTTTATTTCAGAACTTTGTGTTCTTCGCAGAGGTGCCTAACCACCTATCAATGTGTTCTAAGCAACTCACTTTCCATCTAATTCTAAATCGTATCACAGTCTATCACTTTCCCTGCATCAGTCTTATATTTTGTTAATTGATGGTATCTTAACAGCCTGACCCTTGTTTATCTGTTTGTATGTAGTTTTTTCTCTCCTTTCTCTTTCTTGCTCCTTCAGTTGACTTAATTATTTCTTAATGTAAGGATTTTTATTTTTACAGTTGTATAATTATAGACATATCTTTTATCACATTGTATTGTCAAGGCAATACATCATGTAGGTTGCTACCCTTGGAAGTTAGAACTGACGTGCCTTATTTCATGTGCTTTATTATATTCACTTTTGTTTCTTCTTTGTTTGAAGGCCTGAATTTTCGTCACACTTTATATCCTGCATACAAGAGCAACCGCCCTCCTACACCTGACACTATTGTTCAGGGACTTCAGTACTTGAAAGCATCCATCAAGGCAATGTCAGTAAAGGTGATTGAGGTAATAGCTTTTTATTGCAAATTTATATGGCTACTAGACCCTAGTCAAATTTGGTTGTTGATCATGAGTATACTCAAAGGCAGGTACCGGGTGTAGAAGCTGATGATGTGATTGGAACATTGGCAGCACGGAGTGTTGATGCTGGGTACAAGGTGATGTTCTGAATCCATATTTGAGAAAAATGGAAAAATGTCCTTGAAACGTAACCAATATTCTTCCAGTAGGGATTGTTTTGTCTCCATGATTGTCACATGTTAGTATCCTATGTGTTGGATTGGATACTTCAGACTGTTTTGGAAGCAAAAAATACAGCTCTGTGAATAAAAGGCTCCTCTTGCTGTAAGGATGACCATTGGTTAACTTTTAAGAACTCTAAAGCGGTGTTGATGACTGAAACAAATGGCTCGTGACATATGAGTAATGTTTACAATCAATAATCGTGGCTGTGCAATAATGGTTTTTTTGTCTGTAATTTATACACGCATTCAACGGGCCATGATCCAACAATCTCAAACTGCTCATTTTTGTGGGAGAGGAAGTTTCATTGAGCCAAAGCTCATTAAGCAGTTTTCAATAATTTATTGACCAAAAAAATGAGGGAAAATAGACATGTTGAAGAGGCTTGAATAGCTATGTCATTGTTAAGTAGCCAGTTATGAGTGTCTGCTTTTCAATAGTTCTAGCTAAATGCATTATTATGTTCAATTAGGGTCATTTTTAGTTTTAGTTAATGGTCAATTGCTATTATAGTGTAACATAAGTGCAGGTCTACCCATAGCATTCAGCATTGAAATTTTTCTCAATTTTAGGATAACTTGAAATTTGAAAGCCAATGAGCTTTAGCTCAAATTGCACTAACTCCTCTCACAAGAGTGGGTGGATGGAGGGTGAGATTGCGGGTTCAAAACCTACTTGGTGCATGTGTAACATCCCAACAAAAAAAGTGATAGTCAGTTCCGTGGATGAATTTTCCATGCAAAATATGTACTCTTGTTTTATTCCTTATTCATACAGGTCAATGACTAGCATTCAGCATATAAATTCTTTCTTTATTTATTATACCTTGAAATTTGAAATTCAGTTCTTTGAATGAGTTTTCCACATGGTTTTAAAAACCGAACTGGAAGCCGAACCGTTTTTTTTTCAAAATGTCCGGTTCAACCCGGTTTTTGACCGGTTGTCACCGGTTTTAGGGGTTCTTACCGGACCAGACTGGCTCCCAGTTCTCTGTTGAACCAGTCATACCGGCTGGTCCGGTCCGGTTTTTAAAACATAGGTTTTCCATGCAAAAGAGAGATATATATGTGTGTATATATATATATATATATATATATTTTTTTTTTTTCCCCGGTTGGTTTTAGGTATCTTCCAATTAGTGTTTTGGCGATTTGTTAGATTTGAGCTCAAGATTATTTGTGGACTTTAAGACTTTGTTTGCTGTCTAACCCCTCTGATAATGATAATGATAATGGTGATAGAGGAAAGAAACTCTACTTGAGTTCTTGGACTGCATTTTATCCTAGAAGGCCAGCTATGCTTTATTGTATGGGATGTTAGGTAATTAAGAGATAACATATCTATCAAATGACTAGTTGAGATAAGTATATTAAGATGGAAACACAATAAAAATAGATTAAGGGAGGAAGATTTCTAGTGAAAGGTGCAGGTAACATCAATTGTGGTTGAGATGATGATGGGAGTTGCTTAAGCTGGTCTAGTCACGTGCAATGAAGACCTACCAGTTCATGGGTGAAGAAAAAAATGATTTGTTTCAAGTTGGAGTGAAAAATTTTAATGGGAAGCCAAAAATGACACAGCAAAATAGTGAGAAAGGATATGATCATTAAGAGATATGATTGAGAAGATTATGTTAGGTAGGGTTAAAAAGTGGATCAATGGAGAATTGGGATATTGGACCGTGAGACGAGGGGTATATATTTATATAATATAGAAATTACATATTTATAGAAATTTCTTTTGTTAGAAAAGAAATTTACTATTGGTCCTTTTAAGTTTCAAAACTTTCAATACATTGAGTCCTGTGGTTGAATGGTATTGCTCAATTCTTCTTGATAGGTATAAAAAGAGTTTTGAGACTTACAATTAACCCTCTAAACATTCAAATTGACGTCCAATTGGCCTCCCATCAGGTTCTGATAACTACAAACAATTCATCACCCCTAAAAAATGTCAATTTGTTTTAGAACTTAGAAAAAAAAAAAAAATTCAAACTTAGTCCCTGAGGGACCAAAATGACAGTAAGCCCAAAGTCAGAGGGACTAAAATGCATTTTGGCCTTTTTTTCCTATGGTTTTGACATTTTTCTTTTTGTGGAGCCATGTGTTGTGTAAGTTATTATTTTGATTACAGTGGTGAGAATTTAAATTAGAATGACATTTTGACCATGCAACATTGCATTCTATTAGTCAAAAGTGTTCTTGCAAAGGTGAGGAATATACTTAATCAGAAGGTGGGCAATGTAGTATTTTGAAGTAATAAACAACAAATGGTACAAGTTAGAAGAAATATATGTAAATTTTGTTAGTCACTCTTGATTGTGATGTCTTTTTGACAGGTACGAGTTGTTTCCCCAGACAAGGACTTTTTTCAGATCCTAAGTCCTTCATTACGACTTCTACGGATTGCTCCACGTGGCTTTGAGTAAGTGTCACATTTTTATTTCAACCTTTTTGTAGTGCCATCCTCAATAAATATTTTTTAATTAGTGATAAAATTTTATTAAAAGTGAGGAACCACCTCATGTACACAGAAGCTTCCCTCTGTTATTCTTAGTATAATATCTTTAGGAATCTTCCCATTTTGGTTGGTAAATGTTTGTGCTTGTCCTTTTTTTTTTTTTTTTTTTATTTAAATTTATTGTTTTATTCTTAATCTTTTTTAGTGTTGTCTGCTGCCTAACACAACAGTATTCTTTTACTTATATTCTTTGATTCATATAGTTTTGGGCTTATCGTTTGCTTTCTCAGGATGGTTTCATTTGGAATTGAAGATTTTGCTGAAAAATATGGAACCTTGAATCCTTCTCAATTTGTTGATGTGATTTCACTTGTTGGTGATAAGTCCGATAACATTCCAGGTCATTGTTTTTATTCTCTTTGTAAAATTAATTTCAGAATCCTCTGATCTGAAACATTTTAGTAGTTTCTTTTTATAATTTTTATGTGCCTAGTTGTCGGAAAGAAACATATCTATTATCACATATCAATGCGTATTGGATGCGGCTGGGATGTGTTAGATGCTGATGCAGCCATGGTAGATTGATGCAAAACTTGAGGAAAAATTTTTCTTTTAGAGGGGGGATCCTGATGTTGGGCATTTTAACATGGCAATTGCACAGGGAAATGTTAACATGGCCGAGTATGCTACATAGCTATGATAATGATATGGCTGAGTATGTCATATGGAAATGGAAATGACATGGTTGAGTATTCCACTTGCCAGAATGCATGAAGACCTAGCCAAAACATGTGGCTATAGTTTCTTATGCTTTTAAAACATGTGATTAATTTTTTTTACACATATGCTGGCTATTGTTTGTTAAGGAGTTGTTGTTAACATGAGGTCAGCATGACCAAGTCCTTAGTGTATAAATAGCCAAGGATTGGCCATTGTAATTAAAATTTGTCTTTGAACAAAATTTCCTTCTATAAAAATATTCTGTGAAGGACTGTCATCCGTAATCTGGATAGTGGTTCTTCGGAATATCAATCATAAGTCTGGACTGTGGAATATCAATCATAAGTCTGGACTGTGATTTGCAACTTTTTTCATTGAATTTTTACAATTCTTGTGAAAGAAGCTATTTTTGTAACTTCTATAAAATATTCTCGATATTTAAATTAGAGTGAATTATTGGTGCCTCATACATCTATATTTTATAAATGCAGGAGTTGGTGGAATTGGAAATGTTCATGGAGTGCAACTGATCACTAAATATGGTACGTTAATATCTCATTCTCATATTCTCTTTAGAAAATGCGAAACCAGAGTATATTCTGCATATCCTTATGCAGTGAAAAATAGGTGTAATATTATGTTTTGACATTTGTAAAAGTTGTTGCAGTCCTAGCGTATTTGCAAACTATTTTATTTGTTTATTTCTCTTTTATATGTAGCTTTTTATATTTATTTTTTAAAGCCTTGTTGGCCCAATTAATAATAGTCTATCTGACAAGATGAATCAGGGTGATCTAATGTGCCAGTGCCAGCATGTTTCTTCTTCATCACTTACTCTAAAGCAAAGCAATATAAATTCTTAGTGAATATGTAAACATTTCTATAATTTCAAAATTTACATTTGAAAGATGACATCAATTTGGGATAATGTCATGGCAAGAACTACTGAGAAGTTAGATAATTGGAAGGGAGAAACTATTAGGGCCACTCAAGGCAAAGAAGCTATTATCTACCTTTTGACTTTGAAACTTGTTTATTTAAAAAAAAAAAAAAAAAATGTCCTGTTTGGCATGCTTTGACTTAAGCCAATTGTTTACCATCATTGCCTACTATGCCTCTGCCTGTTTGGTGCACACATCATCTCCTGACCTTCTGTCCCTTTTTCTTCCCCCCCTCCACCCAAAAAAAAAAAAGCAAAAAAACTTTGTATTGTTTAAGTGGCCATTGATAACTACTCTGTTTAACACTGAGTGGGTTTTGACTTTTGAATGCATGACCTCAAATTTACCTATTCTTGCGGAAGAAGGAAGTGGCATTGAGCAAGAACTCATTGGCCAACTGTTTTACAAGTTTTTTATACCCATCACTTTTCTTTAACCTTTCTAACTTCCAATCGTAAGTTTTTTTTTATCTAATTATTTTGTCATTTCACTATCTCAAATTAAAATCTTCATATAATTTAAAATTTTGATGTCTCTCAAGCTTCTTCTATTTAAATCATACTGGTACCAAACCAAAAAAAAAAAAAAGAAAGAATAAATACAGGAGCAGATGTGGTATTCTCCCAAAATGCCAAAAAATTGTTTCAGTAAATTTATAAGAAATTCAGAAACTATCAGTTGGTTTGCTTTATATTGTCAAAAAATATTCAAAATAAAAATAAAATGCATGATGGTGTATGTCAATGCTCAGAAACTTTTCCTTCCAATAAATTGTTTAAATACCAATGTCATCGACCTTTCTTACATTTTGTTAAATGTTATTTAATTTTCAATGGTAAATGATTGGCTATTGATTCCAAGCAACCCAACAATTTTGGGAGTCATCCTCTAAAATTATATTCAACTGTCCAATTACTCATTAAGCATAATAGTCCAAGATCTGTTGTCTTTCATGATGTTCTAATTTGTTCATTTTCAATTACTTTCTTTCTGGTGCTTGAACTTTCTTAATTGCTGATTGGTAAGATATCCTCACTTCTTTGGGCAGGCACATTAGAGAATTTGTTGCAATGTGTGGATGAAGTTGAAGAGGAGCGTATAAGAAAGGTAGAACTATTCAGGGAATGACTATCGCATGAGTGATCTGGGCATAAATATATATTGATCTTTACCATGGTTCGTGTATTAAAATCAACATTGATCTCTTAAAAATTCATAACCAGGGCATCCAGAAAATTGGAAAACATTATCTTATTTGAATTTTCTATGCACTGTGAACTAGATCAAGTATGTTATAGTACATTGGGCAAGTTCTAGAACCCATTTTGTATGTATTCAAAATTTACAAAGAAGATAGGTATCCACTTTTAATTTTGTTGTTTTGGTTCTATTAGTGGGAGCTTGATTCCAAAAAAAGAATAGTGTTTGCTAAACCAAATAGAGAAGTTGATGATAGGTGAAGGATAGTAAAAGAAAAAAATTCCTCCAAAGATCTGTGAATGTGTTTGTTAAATTATTGATTTTCCCAAAAGTTTAAACTATTAGGAAATGGTGAATTTAATCATTTAACCATTATTCTAACACTCCCCCTCACGTTTGAGTCTTAACTTCCCCTTAATAAGTGGGGCCCAACATGTGGGATTTTTAACATTTTAATTGGGAGGTAGAGCAAAGACAGAGATCAAATTCAGGATCTCCTATTATGATACAATGTTAAATTATCAATTCTCCTAAATTCTTAAGCTGTTAGGACATGTGAATTTAATCACTTAACCATAATTCTAACAATATTGTTTCAGTTCATAATAGAAAATGTGATTAGTGAGAAGAAATTTTCAGATAAACATAAAACAATGCTGCAAAGAGTTTGGTACTTTTATTCCTGTCCATCTAGGTAAAAAAAAAAAAAATACAAAAACTGTTTTAGTGAGCGTCTTGACTATAAGTCTTTGTTAGGAAGTCTTTGTTAGGAAAAGCAATAGTAATTTTATTTATAAGGTTCTTGGAATGAATACATACCTTGATTTCCTTTCTAGTTGAATATGACCCATATATAATAATAAAAGCAAATGTTCTGGCTATATAAATGTTCTCTTGTTCATTCATACATACGTACATGCATTTTCCTTTGAACTGTATTCTGCACCTTGTATTCTTGCGTAATTACAGTCTCTGGTTAATTAGCACTTTTATTCCCATAATCCCATACATGTTTTTACCCTTGTAGGCCTTGATTGCAAATGCTGATCAGGCTGTCTTGAGCAAGAACTTGGTAATTTTTCTAACCTTTTGATATTGTTTGCACTGGTAACTTTTCTTTATATATATATATATATATATATATATATTTTGCATGGGAGCTCATTCTTGTGATTTTATCTGTACCAAAAATGATGATTTTTGAGAGCATAAGGAACTCAATATCTTAATTATCAAATTTAAAAAATGACACCTTTCCAACCCTCAACATAAAGAAACAAGAAACTTTTCAACTGGTATGGAAACAAATGAGCCTGGTTGTATTTGCTTTCGTTAGTGTTAAAGTTTGATTAATAATATTCTTATTACCTATCAAAAAAAACAAATGAGCCTGGCACATGGAGTCCTAGAAGGAACAAACAAACCAAGTCTGATACAATGCTTAAGCATCCAAACCAAAAAGCTTAAATTATTAGGCTGACAGGCCTAATTTATTCAGTGGATTGGTATATGTTGTGCTCTCCATTGCTTAACGGAGGGTTGGGGTGAGAAAGTTATCAAGATTCGATCAAGCTTTCTTGGCAAATGGTTATGGCGGTATGGGGATGAAGAAAATCATTTATGAAAACATGTTATTGGGGTGAAATATTGGGAAGCTTATGGACATTGGACGTTTGATTTAGTAAGGAGACCCTGAGACCTCGTGGATGTTGTTTGTGGTGAAGTACTAAGGCAGGTTGGACTACTGGGTCTGATTAGAGATGGTAGAAGTGTGCGATTTTGGCATTACGTGTGATGTGGAAACACAATGTTCTTAATAGCTACAGATAAAAAAATGTGTATATTCTTTTTATGGATTGATCTGAAAATGGGAGATCTTGTTTATGGAATCCTACTTTTATCCATGCATTTCAAGATTGGGAGTTAGGAAGTAGTGTTCTCCCTTTTCAGCCTAGAATATGCCGAGGGGCTGTGGGAATGGTAGATTACATTGGAAACTAAAATGTGCATGTAAATTTGATGTGGTCTTATTAAGAAGTTACAATGATATACAGTTTTCTTGGAGTTAGAAAGGTTGTTTTCTTAGTTTGAACAGCAGCTTTGGTGAAAATCTTAACAGTAGATAATCTGATTAAAAAAAAATGTTTTCCTGGTGGATGGGTGTTGCATGTGTAAGGGAAGTGGAGATGGTTGATTTTTTTTTTACAAATATAACCATATTTAGTTATTTAAGTTTCCCATGAAATTAATTAAAATGAACATCAATCAAAATATAACCAAACTCTTGCCATAAAAGAAAAACGAAAAAGAAATTAGTTGCGCACCATGGGCTTTAGGGTCAAATGCAATTGTTCTGCCCCCAATTTGTTGTCCATTTTATCTCTATACATGAATACTAACTGCCCCACACCCCACCACCTACCACCCCCCCCCCCCCAAAAAAAAAAAAAACTATTTTTAAGTCCCAGGTCCAGGAAGGTGAAGTCTGTACTTTCTAGTGCTTTAACAATCAATAGCGTGTCACAGCCTGTATGCGTTAGCTGGTCCTTTTCATTTTCATCCATTTTGCATTGCATATCTTTTTTTCTTTTTTCATAAGTCATTTTGCATTGCATATCTTGTAGGAAATGGTTAGAATAGAAGACTGTAAAAACTAGATTGGGTCTAATATATGTTCCAAACATTTGAGAAAATTTGAGTGATTCAGCCCTACTTTTCTAACAGGAAGTAACTAATCATCTTCATTTTAATTGACAAGCAATAATGTGCTTGAATATGTATTCAGTGGAATATGTTTTGACATGTGAAAGCTTTATGTTATGGCAGGCTCTGCTACGTTCTGATCTCCCATTCTATATGGTACCATTTGCTACTGGAGATCTCGCATTTAAGAAACCAGAGGTGTGTGTGGTTACCGTTAGACTAATCTTTCTTTATTCAAGGCTATTATTTCCAGAGTATTTGTCTTTTTTTTTTTTTTTTGGGGAAAAGTAAGTTTTGGCCCCGAGGGGAATCTCCCCTTCCCCCTTCCCTTGGCCCAAAACTTACTGGAAAAAAGTCTTAAAGTCAAACTATTGACTTGGCTATTTAAAATTGGATCCAAGAATAAGTGCTTGAGTCATGCATTACACAGGACCATGATTAGTTTTAGTTTCTTAGTGGTATATTTGCTTCAGTTGTCATGAAGCATTGGCCTTTAAAAGCTAGTCTTCTTGAATGGTTGAGTTCCTGAATTTTCATGTATGATTGTTATGAAATGAATTCTTGAGAAAATAATAAAGTCAGCAACATTGGGGTTCAGGGATTTCCATTCATGTAACTCTTGTTACCATGTTGTGTTAATGTCTTTTCAAATTTACTCCTTTGGATGAATTCATTGATCTCTTTGGATATACTGTGTGAATTATTATCCCCACACTCTAATTAGGGATGGAACTACAGGGGGGCCAAGGCCCCCCCTGGTTTTTTTTAAAATTTTTCTGTTTAATTTATTTATATTTTTTCTCTTGAATGTTTAGAGATGGAGAACAAACATATATGTAATGCTGTAACTACAGGGCTTATTTCTTCATTTTCATTTCCTATTAAGTGGGTTCATTGTGATCTTCGACACACCTCTCTTGGTGGCACCTTGCCCTCTTTAGACATTTTGATATGTACCATACTACTAGTGCAATCATAGTTCTATGTTTAATATATTTATATTTTATTCTCTTGAATGTTTCTCAAAAAAAAGGAAAAAAAAGAGATGGGAGCACAAACATACATGTAATGCTGTTACAACTGGGCTTATTTCTTTGTTTTCTTTTCCTATTAAGTGGGTTTATTCTTGTTGAAAATGCATTATGGTGTGGTGAATCAAAAGAATGAATATATTTATATTCTAATTGCATTTACCCATTAAAATACATTTTAACACATCTACCTTGCACATGGATACTTTTGCATATTGATGAAGCCTTTAATGATAGTACTTCATATGCTTCTTTAGTAACTAATTGAAAATGGGTACAGGATAACGGGGAGAAATTCACGAGTCTCTTAAATGCCATCGGTGCTTATGCAGAAGGATTTTCAGCTGATCCTATCATTAGAAGGGCATTTTACTTGTGGAAGAAGCTTGAAACTCAACGTTAAGTTGGTTCTGCAATTGGGCATCACAGACCTGTTGGCACTGGATTTTCCAGCAAATGAGGCATGGCAAACTTCTTTGTACAGTTAACTTGGCGAGACTGGCTGATTCTAAAATTGAAAAATATAGGAAGATGGTCCAAATCTGCTGGTTCTTAATTTTGTCATTGTCTTATTTTGGAGGCCTCAAATCTTTGAAGGAACATCAAGTCTCTATATATAGAAACTTTCTATTTTCTTTTATAACTGTTCCAAAAGAAAATCAATGCAATGCACTCTACTAGCAATTCTTTTATCACTATTCCAAAAGAAAATCAATGCAAAGCACTCTACTAGCAATTCTTTTGTTACTCTTGATGGTGTGGTTTGTCGTTGTCATGTTTAGCCTGTTCCTTTGCTTTGATTGTTTGTTGATAGGACGGATTGCAGTGTAAAATTTTCCCTGGCAAAAGGCCGAATGTTTCTCATCTTTACAGAAGTCTAACCTCTAATGATGTTTCTTGTCCTTACCGCTCTAAGGTTTCAGAAGCTGTGAAATTTGTAAGAAATAGCAGGCAAATGAGGGAAAATGGTCTAGGCAGACTCACGGTCGTGGAGTTTCTCATTGCAGTTTAGATGTCTATTGATGTGATGTCATAAAAAAGGAACTGTTTAATGTATGCCTCTTATATCCCAAAGGAGCAAAGAAATTCTTCAAAAAAAGAAAAGAAAAGAAAATCAGTTGGGCAAAGTTGTCTTAAAATGTCACATATATGAAAGATATGACAGGTCCCATTGTGCATTGTGTAACCATCGCCATAGCCAAGATCTGCATGACTGAAGCAAAACAAAAACAGACCTGGATGTCGAATATTGTATTGTATGGATGTGCACGATGGTATTCGTGTCTTCCCATGTATGACGAGTATATGGTTGAATGATTGGCTATGAGAAATTTATAATGCAGTGAGAGTTTTAACAGAACTCTTAAGTTCTTTATTTAAATCAAAATTTTCCCTTTTTTTAGAAGTGGACGGACATGAATATTGCATTGCATTTGATTTACAAATGTGTCAAAAATTTTGTTTCTCCTTAATGTTATTTTATTTGTTTATGTTTGGCCACAACCCTAACATCAAAACCCTTGATCACTGGTAGGGAAATAACATTTTTATATGAAGAGATGGAGTCACTGTGGTAACTGTTTACTGTCATAAACAGACACAACTCAATATTAATCATAATATTTATTGTTGTTACGTTCTGGTTGAGTCATATTAGCGTAGTATTTTGGTTTATTTTGGACTAGTTCGGTCCGTTGGGTCCCCTTCAGCCAATTTTAGACTAATTGGGCTTTAGATTAATTTTTTTTATTTGATGTATTTTCAATTTTGGCCTAAAAATTATTCTTCTTTTTTTCCTCTTAATTTTTGGATTAAAAGTATGAAATTTTATTTTATTTGGACTAACCTCTTTAGTTTTTGGCTAAAAAAGTCAAACAAAATGGACATTAGAAATTTGAGATATGACCCTAACTAAAAAAGAAAAATATTCAAAAGTTTAGAATTTTATTTCTAAATAACATTAAATATTAAAAAATTTAGTTAATTGACACGTTTCAAAACAATGTTAAAAACTAGCATCTCGAGTGTTTAAAACTTGAGTTTCAAGTTAAAAATCGAGTTTTAAAGTCTCGATTTGTGGAAATCAAGTTTTTGAAACTCGAGTTTCACTTCTTCTTCTTCAGAGTGTCAGATCGTTCTTCGTTCTTTGATGGCAGATCTGAAGACCAGATTGTGCCTCTTCAAATTGTTCTTCCTCTGTTTTTCTTCAGATCGTTCTTCGTTCTTCTTCTTCGTTCTTCGTTCTTCGACGGCAGATCTGAAGACCAGATCGTGCCTCTTCAAATCGTCTCTTCATTCTTCCTCTTCAGATCAGAGTCAAATTGTCTCTTCGTTCTTCAGATTAGATAGTGCTTCCTCTTCAGATCGTGCCTCTGAAAATCATTCTTCCTCTGTTTTTCTTCAGATCTTCAAGTACAAAATCGAGTCGGTTTTGCTTTTTAGAACTCGAGTTTATAAGACTCGAGATCTATAGATTGAAATCGAGTTTATAAAACTCGAGATGCTAGTTTCCAACTTTCTTTCTATCGCATCGTAACTTACGATATACTCCCTTCTCACTGTGCTATTCTGCACATTCCCCCCAAAAGTTTACCTTAAAATTCAAGTTTTAATAGTATAGGTATTATACTTTTTATATATATACATACATACATACATATATATATATATATATATATATATATATATGAAAGTAATATTATGAAACAAAGTAATTTAAAACAATAGTAAGGCGGTAGAACCATCCAAGCAGTATATATGAAAGCAATTAGAACCGTTCAAGATGGTGGTAGCAACAAGTAGTATAATAAATTGAAAACTGAAAATACTTGTTATTGAAAATAGAACAAAACACTTACAGTAGTAGTGGTTACAAGATTGAAACAGTTCAACAGCTTAATAGTTACAGGATCTCAACAGAGCAAGTTAACAGTTACAAGAATTGAATTAGTCCTAGTTACAAGGATTGTAGGGAAATAGTAGTAGAAACAATGAATATGGAACTCTCTCTAAAGAAGGCTTCTAAAAAGAAAGAAGTTTTGGAGAAAGAATTCTGTCCTAAACTTAAGGGACAACCTCCCTTAAATAGACAAAATTTCGGAGTGAACAATACCATGAACAGTAAAAGTGAATAGTGAATAGTGATTGTGAACATAATCAGTGAACAATGCTTTTTTCACTTTTTGACCCAAGTAATCAGCAGCAAATTCTTGTAATTTTCCTCAATCTAAAGTGCCAAGACTTGCCAAAAGAGAGCTTGAGGTGACCAAAAGCCTAAGGAAACTCCTTTTCCAAAGAACATCATCATAAGGAATCTCTCTTTTCAAAGAACATCATCATAGTAGTGGTGGAAATGAACAGTGCATATATATATCACTATAGAGATTTATTACTAATATTATTATTAAGACTTCCACCTCAATAGAGGTTGTATTTATATCAAAGTATTAGTTCATTGAATTAGCCGATAAAGTAAATGCATATATTAATTATTTATAGTTGTTCTTTAATATTTTATAATAGAGGAATTTATATGATTATTTTTTATAAATTTTATATAACAAACTATTTTTATTTGTAACTAAACACATCAATTTCAACATTGAATGAGTAAAGAAGACTCAGAAAAAAAAAAGAAATGAATGTTTCATAAAGAAGAACGTCATCATGAGATTCAACTCGATGTCTTGATTTCTGAACCTTCAAGTTCAAGAACAGCATTAAATCTGAATTCTTTGCCAGGTATAAACGATGACATTAGCTCTTCTGCCTTCTGGATTGTGTTAATTTTGTTGTCCTTCACATTCAAATTTTCCTGTCATGGAGTAGAGAAACAAAATAATTACCATAACTTAAGAAATAAATGGCGATAACTAATAAGCGTCAACAATTGCTTACATTCTTCACATAATCATCCATGGTTGAGTTAACTATTTCTTGTATAACAAACTTAGTGACACGCTCTTCACCAAGCATTTGTAAGAGAAAGCTTTTTGGGACCTGAGGAAAATTATAAGTTTGCCATTTGTGAAACTACTATGTTGTATGTAACCAAAGAAAATATTTCTAAGAATGCATAAATCCTTCACAAGAAAAACTACAGGATAAGAGCATCAGCTATTTTATCAAATCACAATTTCTTCCATATGAGTGACATAGGTTTGGTAAAAGGAGACAAGTGCAAAGGCACTGTATACTTAATTTACCTCAGATATTTATCAGATAATCATAACTTACATACCAAAAATTCAAACATAAACCTGGTATTTGGAGCTGACAGAAACAGTTTGAAATAGTTTCACTTATATATGTTCATATAATATTTACATATGACCAATACCGTTGTCAAGTTTAAAATTTTTGTGTTATAACTTGGTTTTTCAATTTTAAACCAAGTGATGTGAAATTGCAAGATTTGCTATCAGAGAAGTAATTTAATCTCTATTTTATTTTTACTTCTCAAGTGCGAAAGGATGTTTTCTTGTAGAACCTGAGGTTGTGAAGCACTTGTAAGTTATGGTGAACAGGCAAGTCCCACCCCGAGACACAACTCCTAATATTAGTTCCTTTCGTACATGTAGGATAATTGCAGTTGCAGACATTCAAAATAGAGCAAAGGCTCTATAAAGAGGGTGTAGGAAGCAGAACTTGCTGGTATGAAGAATAATTCCATTGGTATGCCATAAATACCGTCTATGAAAGTTGAATCACACAAGAAGAATAGTGAAACAACGGTTTGAGACTAGGATGTTTAAGTATTGACCTCTTTTCCAAATAATCAACATCAAAGTTGGAACTATGAAGATCTCAAGCACATAACTAGAAAGAGGCTAAAAAATTACAGATTAAACTTGGATACCAAAATTCGGGCAATAACAATTGTTTTATATATATTTTTTTAGAAAGCCTAAGATCAGAGGCCACTTGCCTGTGATGTTTTTCCTTGAGTAGCGCCAGTGCACAAGCAAAACAAAATCTCGTTAGAATTCATGAACAGAAAAACTAATAAGCTGCAACAATACGATATCATTAACAAAAGGATGTCATAGTACTATCATTATAAACTATGCCCTTCACACATATAACTGTTCAAAATTAACTACATTGGACTAAAGTTCAAGTTTATGATCATAAGCTTGTCAAAGTGATCAAGCCCTTCTCCATGTTATTTCAATCATTAAATATCATGTGATTAATCACAAGGCTAAAACCACCAGTATGAGCCATTAAAAATGTAGTTAAAAGCCCAAAAGGTATCATGTAATTTATCACAAGGCAAGCTACCAGTTTGAGCCATTAGAAATGCAGTTAAAAGGCTAAAGCATATGAACTGAATTGTTTTTTTTAACAATCCTTATGTTTTCAATTAGATATTATACAAGAACAACTAAACACAGTAAAATGAATATATTTTATACTGGCTGATCTTAAACCTCAATAATTGAAGTAAAGCCAGGCTATGCAAGGTTAGGAAAAAGTTATTACAACAAAGTAAATGCATTCTAGAAGGAATAGAATAATAATAAGCATTATAATTTTTGTCACATATTTACATACACAATTATGTATATCATTGTTTCCGTGAAATTACAAAGCATCTGAGAATTTTAGAGGTCTTATCAATAAAATAACCATAATCTGTTTTGTATCCACCTATGCCCGTCAGATAAAATAAGCCCCTATCTTGAGAAACTTCTTGCTATGACCATATCTAATTATTTCTAAAGAGAATAAACACAAAGCATGGTTATAACTTGAACAACATTGGCAAGGGATATCAGAATTTTACCTCCTTTTTGCCTGCGAAATCCTGGAACAGGTGGGGCTGTGCGAGCCAAATTTGTTAGAACCTGATCAAATACTTTTTCCGTCTCATCCCCAGTCAAGTTCACTTGTATCTACCAATTGAATGTCATGAGAGCATTGCAATATAAGTTTCAAAGACACCTAAGTAGGGGCAATCCAAGAAACACAACCAAATCTGGCCATCTATTTCACAAAAGGTTTAAGAAACCATATGTTGTCCACAGGACAATTGTTTTTAATAAAGATCCATTCAGACGCATCTTCCAAAGATGAATTATATGGCCAACTTGATAAATATAGTATTGGAATTTCTAATTAGCATAGACAAAACTAGTTCTGTCTTCAACCATCTTCATTAATTGACATACCAAATTTTAAAACTATATCCAGAATGGAGAAAGTAACAAGTCAAACATGCTTAGCCAAACCAAGTAGAAGATCAGTTCATATTTGGTAATTATTTTATTAATTCACATTCACGCATAATTAAAGAAAAAAGAAAGCAGGAAAGAAGCATAAGATTTAATTCACAAAAAAATCATATCACCTTGTACAAAAGCCAAAAAATCTTTTATATGAGATTATCTATCAACAAAACAAATGAGTATTACAAATTTAATCTTGCAGGCTCACTTGCATCTTATTTTCATCTTGAGACTCAATAACTATCATAGCACTCTTCAACTTTATTGTTTTGCCCTTCTGATCTGTAATAGATGCCTCAAGACCTACATTGCCAAAACAACATAATACTTAATTACTTACAAAAAAACAAATGTAAAGGTAAGAGATTAAACTGCATTACTACCAATGAGGTGGAAGAAAGACAAAATGAAGAGGGAAAGAAGAAAAAAATTGCATGAATTTATAAGTGTACTTTAAAGTTACTTCACCTGAACTAGAAGCAGATATTTGCTTGGTCAAACGTGTTAGACCTCTTCTTTGGGGACTACTAGGGAATAATAAACTGAAAACAACAAAAATATGTAACATGAGTGTTCCTATAACTACAATTTATAAATCTCAGAAACAGTAGCTAATTAAGTTAAACCCATATTTGTATGGTGACATTAAACGGCTTAAAAAAATTTAGATGTAGAACATCAAAAAAATTGGCGCACAAATAGACTTAACTTCAGAGAACTAAATCCTGTACTAAGCAGGAGAAGTTAAGGTTCAGATTAAGCAACATAACAAAGTAGCCTAATAAATACTTGACACAAACACACACACACACAAGGAATCTAAGAATATTCAGCAGCTTATAACAGTTGATGTGTAATCAGTTCATTCAGCATGTTCATATTGTCTTACTGTAAATCTTTGTTAACCTTTTCAATAGACTTATTGCCGTCCAAAAGTTTAATTAATTAGAAATATATATGTAAACTAGGCACTAACTAAGGACTACAATTGAAATGCAAATTGATTCAAAATCAATGCTTCCTAGAGTGTAGTCCAACATGGGATCTCTCATGTAATATCTTGATATGATTAGACACTTAAAAAAGAAATTATTCTAAACTAAAAGAAAAAGGTCCAACTTTTGGTGTATAATTAAGTTGAATCCTTGGTTCCCATTATATGCCTGTCTCACATTGTATGTTCCCGTATCAATTTTCACATTAGAAATTAATTCAGTTTGTGATCACAATAAGAAAGCAAAATCCATTGGAGCCAGTGAAACAATCATCTTATCTTAATTATGCCTCTTACATTATGCAATAAGCTACAGTAGATTCTCTATATAAGCATAAAATAACTGCTAAAACATTGTACAGAAATAAGTGATTTACCTTCTACACAGATAGTGCTGCATATCACAGAAATTGGTGCATGTGGACTTTGGACATGTAAGAACGTGACTGCAGCCAATTGTTAAATGACAAGATTGCTGTAGAAGAGAACTAAACTGAATTATCTGTTAAAAAATAAAAACTTAAGCTTCCTAATTTTTTTAGATGCTCTCTATACAGGACTGCTGTGGAACATGATTTATGTTGCACTCTCGCCACAAGAATAACTAGGTAATCACTTGCAATTAATGTCTCCTAGCCTGAGTCTCTCTTTTTTTTTTTTTTTTTTTTTGAAAAATTAAGTAGATTGCATTGAAAAACAAACCAAAGTACAAGCACCAAGCAGAAAATGGCTGCACGAAGAGTCAAACCAACAGCAAAAGAGCATACAATACAGCATGCAACACAAGTGTTACATACAAAACAACACCTACGACCATACTATTCCCACAACACAGATAAATTACTAAGTGTCAAGAGCTGAGACACAGACAGAAGCCTCCACAAACAAAAAAGAGATTTGTTTAGGATTGAGTTCCTAACATTTTTTCGCCACAACAGCCTATGGCTTATATCATTCCTGAATTTCCTTGAACCAACAATCTTAGGTAGTTTGCTCTTTCTTTAGTTGCCTATCCTGGTCTGCTAATTCCTCTTTTGGTGCTAAGGTTTTTATTCTTCGCTCAAGCTGGAATCTTGTGAATAAGCTCCCCTTGAAGCACAAATACATTCAGTCTTATGGTCATTTGAAATCTTTTTCATATAATTTCTTCAAAGCCCAGCCTGCCTCCTCATTCCATCCTCCAATCTGCCTACCATAGAGAAAGAGCACTCAAAATAAAGATAATTATGAGATTTTGATTCTACTCTTACAAAAGGAGCAAAGCAAGTAACCTTCATATCCCCAAGAAGCAAGCCTATCCGTAGTTGTAAGCTTTTTGTGAGAAGCTATCCAAGGCATAAACACATGATTGGAGTATTTTTAGCAAAACATATCATGTGCTACCAACAACTTTGAAGGCTTTGACAGCTTTTATAGCTCTCCAGTTATCCATGCAGTTATAAAAAAATTTTGCAGCAGGGAGCCAAATCACAGCATCCACACCACCAAGCTGCATTTCACAGACTTTGCTCTGAATTTGCACAAAGTCATTAGATCTTGCAGGAGGCCACATTCAATTACCATCAACAAGGAATTTAGATAATCTGTCAGTGGAAAACTAGTAGCATCATTTACATTCCTCTATTGCCATAGTTTTGAAGTAAAGGTCCATGCTCATGGCAAGTGTCATGCCAAACAAAGATACGCTTGCCACTACCCACAATGTGCTTCAACAGAGGCCCCTGCCACACCTCTCAACTAAAATATTTTTCTCCAATTCCAGTAAGAATCAGCTGGTATGGCCACCTCCTCAAAGTATCTCCCTTTAAGGAGGTCAGTTTGAGCCCCAAAAAGGTCCCAAATAAACCTCAACACAGCAACCTAGCTTATTCCAATCCGCAATCCAAAAGAATTCCATCCCTCCTTTTATGCCATACCCAAGTCATTTCATAAATTATACTCTAATTTCTGCTACACCAACTCAATTATCCTCATTGGGAAGAATAAACAAGCTAGCCCAATATACCTGGATACTATAAAGAAATTGCAACCTCTCAGCATACGACAACTGCTTGCCACAACATGAATTTATCCTACTAGTGATCTTATCAACCAGGGGCTTGAAATCATAAATTTACAGCTTCACAAAAACCAATAATAATTATATCATGCATCAAATATATGCTTCCAACCTCTCAAGGTGTGTGGACCTCACAACCTATACATATATCCAATCCACAAGATACCTCCTCAGCAACCAAAGGGGTCACTAAATTTCTAATCTAAGAATTTTAGTTTCATTTGAAACATGGGAATATAAGGAAACCTTTAAAAAAACATTCATTTTCTTTGTTACCCACTAAGCCATGAACTCATAAAAAATAAAAATAAAAACGTCAACGTTGTAATTCTTCGTTCAATTGTTTTCTCTTGAGGTCATCAATCTTAGTACTACTCTCTCGAAGCTCTCTTAACAAGTGCAGTTCCATTCTTACACATGCATGGACATAACTAACCATGTATATATGCAGTTCATGATCATATCTACTTCTTAAGTTGGTGTTTGGTTTGTGATAATTTGTAAGTTGAGGTCTCTTACTGTGGAGGTTCGAGGTTGTTGTTGGAATTCTGAGGGAATTGTTGTCATCATCATCGTCGTGATTGAAGCCATGCTGCTACTGCTGCTTCTTTCCTTGACGATTCTCGTTCTTACAAACAGGCTCTTATCCCTTTTTTTTATCCTGGGACTCAACGACATACCGTTTGGTATGCGACTTGTCGTTTGACTTTAGGATTTAAGGAGACTCGAGCCTGTTTGGTCTTCCAATTTTTGTATTTTTTGTTCTCCAAACTTTTAGAATTTTTTTTTCTAAAAATTATATTTGAAACCAGTTTTCAAAACACAGTTTTCACCTGATTTGTGTTTGGCTCTTATTTTTTAAAACAAGTTTTCAGGAAGAGAAAACCAAAAATTGTGTTTGGCTCCCATTTTGAAAACAAATTTTGATTAGTCTGAAGGAGACAACATATAGTGTGGCCCTACAAATTTTCGATGTATTTACGGGATTGCCACCAAATTTAGTTCTCAGTTTTAAGAAAATACCAAAAACTTGTATAGCAATTAACCATTGCGTGCAACAAAGACTTGAAAGAATTAAGTGAGAAATAGGTCATATGGAAAATATGAGGCACCAATGGTAGCAAGTGATGAATATAAATTCTCTGTACCACTTTTTGTGTTCTATTTTATGTTTCATCGATCAAAATTTGTCATGTATTTATTTAACTTTCTTTAAAAAATAGTCAAAGTTTAAAATGAAAAAAAAAAAATATATATATATATAACATGTTGTAATTGATGAAATATAAAGTGAAATATAAAAAAGTGATACAAAAAATTTGTATTTGCAAATGATGGGTACATTATGAGAACATATGTTTGCTGTCAATCAAATTCTAATAAGGCATCGCATGTTTTATCTCTAGAATGAAATATGCTCTCTTAAAAATAAGAAGAGGGCACTACTCAAAGAACAACAAGAGAGCTCATGTTTCCCATGGAGTTAGACCTTATAATTTTGAGAGAGAAATCTTGCATGCAACTTTATACAGAATAATTAATCATAGTGGACATGGATGACAATGGATATTTAGTAGGATTTTTTTTTTTTTAATCTCAACCCATTCATAATAGTGAGGGTTTAGGTTCAAATCTTTAAACCCAAGATTTTTTTTATTTTTTGAGAAAGAACAATGTAAGTTTGGGAAAGGTTTGATCTTACAAGTTATGTACTTGAAATCGTTTCGATTATGCATGTATTTAAAATTTTAAAATGCCTCAATATTAATTTTATTTACAAAAACATACTCAATATAACAAAAATAACTGTCACCTATAAAAAAAAAAATACAAAAGTAACTGTGTCTCATTTTTTCTCTTAAAATATTATTTAATATAGTATAAAAATGATTCTCAATACCTGAATTTATGTAAATAATATTTCAAATGTTCAAGTTTCAGTGAACACAACTTGACTCAACCCTTTCGACTCTATTCATTGTTAAATAAACAAGCGAGTTTGTGTTTTTCAAATATAAATGGTATAGGTTTGGAATTTGGATCCAAAAATTTAATACAATTTGGCATGTAACTAAAAATTTGGGTTTAGACTTTAGAATTAAAAATGCTTTTTTTTTAAGAAATAAATCCTATGGCAGGTAGAATCAAAGAAATTCAAACCCGGAATTCATGTTCCACAGTTTGACTTTTGGTGATTGAAAAAATAATGGAAAACACCTTATATGATGTGTATGCTTAAAGGTTCTTCTAAATTTTTTTAATGGTTAATAATTTTGTTGATGTGAAATGGTTAAGACTTATTAAAGGTAAACAAAAAGGTCTTAGGATCCTCTCTACAAATGAATCTATATATTGTGGTTGTCATAAGTCTATATATATATATATATATATATCAAAAAGCTAAAACCTAGTATTTATTGTTACTATACTTGTATTTTGCTACCTCATCTGCCATGTCATTGGTTACATAATCATTCTTTTTGTTATTTATTTTTTATTCCTAAATTTTGTTGACAATAAATAAATAAATATATACACACACACACTGACTTTACACATTCAACTTTGACGATTTTAACTTTATGTATAATTTTGCATTTACATATTGACCTACATTAATTTAGATCTTTATACAGAAACAATAAACTCAATGAATAATCTAAAACCACAAACAATATCAATACACACACAAAGCTCTTTTTGTGCCACGTCATTAGCATCCTTTCTTATTTTTTAATTTTTATAATTTTTACTTTGTTCAACCTTTCATCTTCTTCAACCATTGTCTTTTTAGTTCAATTCTTCATCTCCTCCAATCTCTATCTTCTTAAATTTTTTATTTGAATTCCTATATATATTTTTAAATTTTTCCATTATTACTTTCTAAATTCTACCGTTTCGCTTTTTTCAATATTTCATATACTTTTATCCTAACTCTTACATCTTAATTATCTTATAAATTTCTTTTTACTTCTTTTCCACCGCTCTCCCATATTCCGTCCAAGTTGTTCATGGTAAAAAGGTCAATACTCTCTCTCTCTCTCTCTCCAATTTTGTTTCTTTTTTAGTGAATTTTTTTTATTGTTTTAACTACTTTTTTTTTTTCCGTTAATGGTTATTTTTGTTATTGTTGATTTAATTGTCACATCACATTTTTTTTTTTAAATCTTTTTGGCAAATTTGTATCGACTTTTATGCATATTTATTAGGAATTTTGTTATTCCAATTCCTGATCACATTGTTTTTCTTTATCCTATTGGTTTGAATTGATTTAATTTAATAATTAGTTGTTTTGCGAGTTAGAATTTGATTTTTTTTTAGTGATCCATTTAGATGTTAAACTATGAGACTTTATGAAGTTTCTTTCATTTATTTTTTATCCTTTTGGGTAGGCAAAATTGTAGTTTTTGTAGAGAAAGTACTCCTAATAGTTTTATTAGAAGCATTCTATAATGTCACTTATTTAGATAAAAGCTAAGTTTAGTCAAACAAAAATAATTGAATGAGTGACATATTTTTGCTTTTGTAATTGTATTATTATTATTATTACTATGATTATTATAGAAACTTAATAATGAGATTTTGCTAATAGTTGTTTATTGGACAATCTATTTGGGTGAAAAAATTTGCAGTTTTTATAGAAAAAATAATCTTAATAGATTATCAACAACAAACTGTTTTTCTAATTAGTCAAATTAATCATTGTTAAGTGATGATTGATATGACATTTTGTTTGTTTGAAAAGCATCTTCATATGGATTTGTTTTGATTAGGTATATTTTATGAATGTATTGAGATAAGTATTGTATTCAAGAAGAGAGATCATGGTCATACTTTGTATACTTTAAGAGAGAGAGAGAGAGAGAAAGTGTGTGATTTGGGATTAAGGATGACATTAAAATAGAAGGCTACAAGTTGAAATTTTGAACAGTGGCAAAAATATTTTAATACACACTATATTCTATCACTAGCAAATTGGCTCATAATATGAGTAGATAAAAATTTTAATATTAAAAGAAAGCAAAAAATATATATATAATTTTTTATTTATAGAGAACACAAAAGTCATTACTTAAAAAATATTAATAAAGTAGTATAACATTGTTTATTTTAGGGGAAAAAAAAAAGATTCTTGCCCTTTGTTTACCAAACCCTTTATTAGTTTGGTAAACGGTTATGTGTGGTCCTGATTTGTGGCCAAAACCCAAAGTATAGGGGATCTCGGTCCAATGAGTCCAATACAATAAATTTGTAGAGAGTGGGTCAAAGAACTAGGCCTTAATGAATTGAACAACAGCTAATATGGAATTAAATGACAATCAGGCACAAACGAGATGTATTGACATTAACAGACTTTCGGTCTGAGGAGGCTATAATCATGTATATTGATCACAGTTAAATATAGAGACAATTTTGATTACTACAGTGTTCTGTTTTCCTTTTTTCGATCCCTTCTTCATGAAGAGTCTTTCACCTTATATATCCTTCTTTGGATCATCTTCACCCTTCACCTGTTGATCATCCGAACCTTTACTTGAGTACCTGTCCCATCAGACATCCTCTCTGATTTTTTGTGAGTTGTGGTAGTTAAGGTAGTACTATTTAGAGGTCTTCTCCACATAAATGTGGTCAGAAAAGTAGTTGCAGTGCATTTAATGCGGTGGTGGCAGCTTTCCCTTGGATATTTTTGAGTTTCCTTCATTCTCGTATGTTCATGAAATATGTCTCTTTTATTGGAGCTTTCTGGAGGATTAGGCTGACAGATGGAGTACATATTGTGAACTATTTTCATCATATCCGAGGAGGATTTCCTCTTCGGATTGCCTCCCACTTGTTCCCCATCTTTGATACTTTAATTGGTAACGTTTAACAATTACTTGCTCCTCCTCAGACTTATCAATGTCCTAGTCCCTACAGGTTATATAAAGAAAATTTATTGATTAATAGTTTAATACATCTAAAATAAAATTCTCTTATGAGAAAAATGCTTTGTTACAGATGATTAGTCATAATTATATAATTTTACGAATATTTTAGAAAATAAATTATATATTATATTTCATTACAAAATAATTAGATATTCACATGCATCACACGGGGTTACGACTAATTTAAAATAATTTTCAGTACCACATCATTTACATCAACAGTTGAATTTTCATAAACTACAATTTTTAATCCTTTGAATGAAAATTTCAATATCTTGGCATATCCATTCAAACTCACAAACATGAAGATTTCAAACTTACAAACATGAAGGTTTTAGATTTTCTTTACATTGCATGACTAGCATCTTACAATAGATGGCAATTTGCGATTAGAGAGAATAATTTCAGGCAGTAGTGATAGGATTCTTTGGAAGAGTGAATAATTTCAGGCATGGGATGATAGAAATACATTTTTTTTATTCTTTCTTTTTTGAGAAAAATGATAATAGTAATGCTTTATGAGTGCAAAAAAAAAAAAAAAAAAAAAAAAAAAGATGAAATCCACTACTTTATTTCAATAACACAGGACATCGATATTATTGCTTTTAAACCATAAACACAAATAGGAGTATAGCACAACAAGAGGCTTTTGTCCAGTGGTCAGTTCTACTAGATACGCTAGGATACAGACACGTGTTTAAAACTGGACACGTGTCCACAGCTCAACGTATTCAGTGAAACTAGTCATTGGACACAAGCCCTTATTATTATGTCAATTCTTATTTAACAGCAACTGGTCCATATCTTATATCTGTGACCCCGTCAATATTTTCAACTAGTTTGCACCGTGACATTCAACTGGACAACCGAGTGTTGGGTAGCAGTGTCCAAGAAATATATCTTAGAAGTTGCATAGCCCCTAGCAAATCGGAATTTCCCAGTCCCGCCCACCACTGCAACCTCTGTATCAGGATCCTGATTAGTACCTTGTATTTGTATGGTGCTTCTGTTGTACTCTTCATTTGTGAACACTATTGATGCCGTAGCAAATGCACGCAACCCATCAAACGAGGCTGTCACGTACAGGCCTTGAAATTGCGCAACTTTGGGTGACTTTGGATCTGGGGTTTTGGTGATATTGTCGTCGACGACATAGACGGTGCCAAATTGGGTGAATGTCCAAGCCTTTCCAGCAATGCCTGCAACTGGGATC